>NC_134353.1:133440416-133740416 GCF_048569485.1 Anomaloglossus baeobatrachus
TGATAGCATATGACAAATACCAGTCAATGGTGTAATTCACATGAACATTTTTATTCACGGATTCATGGTCTGCATGTAAGAAATTGCAATATGTACTCATCGTTTTTCAACTCAGACTTGGCCATTAAACTCAATGGGTGGGCTACGAAAAACTCATGCTATGCACACACTATTTTTATGGTATCTGTTTTTTACAGATAAATTTCAATTAACATTGAAAACAATATTTTTCTATCACTGATTGGGGGACACAGGAAACTATGGGTGTATGCTGCTGCCACTAGGAGGCTGACATTGGCAATAAAAATGTTAGCTCCTCTTAAGTAGGATACACCCACCAACCGGGGGCAAGCTGGTCAGTTTTAGTGTAGTGTCTGTAGGAGGCAAACACGGTGCTGCATTCAGCCCCATTCTTACCTTAGATTTGTTGTTTGTTTTATTTTGTGTTTTTTTTTTTTTTTTTTTGTTTTTTTTTGTTTTTTTTTTAATGATTTTACTTTTTTCTTCATCGTTCCTTATGGGAGACCCAGACCATGGGTGTATAGCTTCTGCCTCCGGAGGACACACAAAGTACTACACTAAAAAGTGTAGCTCCTCCCTCCTAGCATATACACCCCCTGGATAACCAAATATAGCCAGTTCAATGCTTTGTGTTCAGGAGGCACACATCCACATCATGCATTCTCATCTGATTTCTTTATCGTTCCTTATGGGAGACCCAAACCATGGGTGTATAGCTACTGCCTCCGGAGGACACACAAAGTACTACACTCAAACGTGTAGCTCCTCCCTCCGGGCTATATACACCCCCTGGATGACAATCTACCCAGTTCAATGCTTTGTGTTTCAGGAGGATACACACACTTGCATTCTCTGATATTTTTTTTTTATTTTTATTTTAAAGATTTGGAAGAAAAGCGGGTCCAGTCTGGACTCCCGGCATGTCCCTTCACACCCCACTCTGTCGGGTGCTGTTAAGGTTGACTTTATAAGGCTGGAGCCTTCACATGCCGCGCTCCTTCACACCCTCTGTCGAGGCTCTGTTTGAAGTGGGAGCCTCCACGGTCCTCTCTGCTTGCAGAAGGCCGGTCTCCATCCGCAGCCCTGTCTGGTCCCTGCTGGAAGGAGCGTTAACCCCCACTCAGGGACATGGCCCTGCGTCTCAAAAGCTAAGTATTGAGACGTTTTTTCAGGGGTCCCGGGTACTTTTATTGGGGGGACAGTATGTGCTTTAGCGTTACTGTTAATTCCGGCCGGTTCTGGGGGTTTCCCCTGAGAACCGCGCCGAAGGTGCCTGCTCGTCGGCCGCATTTTAAAATCTAGGCCCCGGCTTCAGTTTGGGCCTAGTTTCGGTTTTGGCTTCTCTGCATGTTTTGCATACAGCGCCACCCACCGCCCGACCAGCAGAGGGGAGGGCACTCCTCTCTGGGGAGATGTTCCCTCCCCTGTATTTCTTCCTGTATCTCTCTGCCCTCCGTGTTTTCTCGCCCCCCCTCTTCTCCCAGCGCCATTTTTTCAGCGTTCTTGCACTGTAAGACGCTGGATGCTGCAGCTGCATACTGTTAGAAGGCTGTCGCTTCTCAGAGGAGCGGTGGAATCCGGAGGGCACACAGAGAGCAAGGGCTGGTAAGCCACAACCTCTGGTTGTGGACTTTTATTACACTCTCAGACACTCTACAGGAGTGTATTCTGGCTGCAGAGCTTCCACCTCAGCAGCATGTCTGTTACTAGGAGCAAGGCTGCAAACATGTACGCTATATGCACTGCATGTAAGCTCATTCTGCCAGAGCCAAGCACATACCCACATTGTGATGCCTGTGCTAACATGTTTGTGTCTCAGCCTGGAGCCGCCTCAGGGGTCCCTCTGGCTGCTCCGGCCCAGGTGGCTGAACCCCCGGCTTGGGTAGCTTCCTTTTCACAAGCTATTTCCCAGTCTTTTGCCGACTCCATGGGGCAGCTGTCCCGGACACTGCTGTCCATGCATCATCCCCCCTCTCAGGGTGTCTCTGCGGCTCCTAGCTCGGCAGAGCCCTCAGAGCATGTCCTAGGACCCCGTCCCCCTAAACGGAGACGCAGGGAACCTTCTCCTTCCTCGTCCCACGGCTCTGATTCACAGGCCGAGGTGCAGGGCGAGGAAGATTCGTTTACTGTGGGCTCAGACGCTGCCTCTATGTACCCCATTGACTTGTCTGAGGGTGATGCGGATGTTAGTGACTTGATTGCGTCCATTAACTCCGTACTGAACCTCAACCCACAAGAGTCAGAGGAACAACCCTCTCTGGTAGAGGTACACCAGTTTACCTCTCCTAAGAAACCTAGGAGTATGTTTTTTAACCACTCCAGCTTTCAGACCACTGTTAACAAGCCCAGGGCCTGTCCTGACAAACGTTTTCCGAAGCGTAGTTCAGATGACCGTTTTCCTTTTCCACCAGAGGTGGTTAAGGAATGGGCACAGTCCCCAAAGGTAGACCCTCCGGTGTCCAGAATCTCAGCCCGCACAGTCGTAGCTGTGGCTGATGGCACTTCTCTTAAGGATCCCACTGACCGCCAGGTTGACCTTCTGGCCAAGTCTGTATATGAGGCGGCAGGAGCCTCGTTCTCCCCGTCTTTTGCGGCAGTGTGGGCTCTTAAGGCAGTCTCTGCTTCTCTGGCAGAGATTCATTCCCTCTCCAGGGACTCTATTCCTGAGACGGATGCCTTAACTTCTCAAGCTTCGGCTTTTGCATCCTACGCCATGTCTGCCATCCTGGAGGCTTCTCACCGCACTGCGGTGGCCTCCGCTAACTCCCTCGCGATCCGCAGGATCTTGTGGCTTCGAGAGTGGAAAGCAGACGCTTCCTCTAAGAAGTACCTTGCGAGTCTCCCTTTTACTGGGTCCCGGCTGTTTGGGGAACAGCTGGATGACATAATTAAGGAAGCTACTGGCGGGAAGAGTACTTCCCTGCCACAAGCTAAACCCAAGAAACCTGTCCAGGGCAGGAACCAATCGAGGTTTCGTTCCTTTCGTTCCTCTAACTGGTCGTCCTCTAAGCCCTCGACCTCGTCCACTACCGCAGCCAAGGATCGTAAATCCAACTGGCGCGCAAAGCCGCGTCCTCAAAAGACCGGAGGAGCCGCTGCCACTAAGGCAGCCTCCTCGTGACTATCTAACCGCGCCAGCAACGTCCTTGGTCGGTGGCAGGCTTTCCCACTTTGGCGACGTGTGGTTGCAACACGTCTCCGATCAGTGGGTGCGGGATATCATCTCCCACGGCTACAGGATAGAATTTTCTTCAAGCCCGCCAAACAGATTTTTTCTGTCCACCCCCCCCCCTGCTCCAAAGCCGCCGCCTTCTCTCAGGCCGTGGCATCCCTGCAGGCCAACGGTGTAATTGTTCCGGTTCCCGCCCGGGAACGGTTCAGCGGTTTCTACTCAAACCTCTTTCTAGTCCCCAAAAAGGACGGTTCCTTCCGACCCATCCTGGACCTCAAGCTTCTCAACAAGCATGTTCAGGTGCGGCACTTTCGCATGGAATCTCTGAGATCGGTCATTGCATCAATGACCCAAGGAGATTTTCTGGCATCCATCGACATCAGAGATGCCTATCTGCATGTGTCTATTGCGGTTTCACACCAGCGTTGGCTACGCTTTGCGATCGGAGAGGAACATTTCCAATTTGTGGCTCTCCCCTTCGGCTTAGCCACGGCCCCTCGAGTATTCACCAAGGTCATGGCAGCAGTGGTTGCGGTCCTGCACCTCCAGGGGTTGGCAGTGATTCCTTACCTGGACGACCTTCTAGTCAAGGCCTCATCCAGTGCAGACTGCCAGCGGAGTGTCTCTCTCACTCTCGCCACGCTAGTTCAGTTCGGGTGGCTTGTCAACCTGCCCAAGTCCACTCTGATCCCGACCCAGGTGCTTTTGTACCTAGGGATGCAATTCGAGACTCTGCCGGCACTTGTCAAGTTGCCCTTAGTCAAACAGCAGTCCCTTCGTCTGGCGGTGCGCTCTCTGCTGAGGCACCGCCGTCATTCCATCAGACACCTCATGCAGGTGCTGGGTCAGATGGTGGCGTCCATGGAAGCGGTTCCCTTTGCTCAGTTCCATCTGCGTCCCCTGCAGCTGGACATTCTCCGCTGTTGGGACAAGCGGATCTCTTCCTTGCACAGGCAGGTGGCTCTGTCGTCACAGACCAGGAGCTCCCTTCAGTGGTGGCTTCGGCCTCTCTCTCTGTCCCAGGGCCGCTCCTTCCTGACTCCGTCCTGGGTGATCCTCACCACGGATGCCAGCCTCTCCGGTTGGGGAGCAGTATTTCTCCATCACCGAGCTCAGGGCACTTGGACTCCGTCCGAATCAGCCCTCTCGATCAATGTGCTGGAGATCAGAGCTGTGTTTCTAGCTCTCCTAGCCTTTCACCACCTGTTGGCGGGCAAGCACATTCGAGTTCAGTCGAACAACGCGACAGCGGTTTCCTACATCAATCACCAGGGCGGGACTCACAGCCGTCTGGCGATGTTGGAGGTTCAACGAATCCTCCAGTGGACTGAGGACTCCAAGTCCACCATGTCTGCAGTACACATCCCAGGCGTGGAAAACTGGGAGGCCGATTACCTCAGCCGTCAAACCGTGGACAGCGGCGAGTGGGCCCTGCACCCGTCAATGTTCAGATCAATCTGCCGCAAGTGGGGCACTCCGGAAGTGGACCTAATGGCATCCCGGCACAACAACAAGGTTCCGGTTTACGTGGCTCGCTCCCACGATCCTCAAGCCTTCGCAGCAGACGCACTGGTTCAAGATTGGTCTCAGTTCCGTCTGGCCTATGTGTTTCCCCCTCTAGCGCTCTTGCCCAGGGTTCTGCGCAAGATCAGAATGGAGGGCCGTCGAGTCATACTCATTGCTCCGGACTGGCCCAGGCGAGCTTGGTACCCAGACCTGCTCCGTCTGTCCGTAGAGGTGCCGTGGCATCTCCCGGACCGCCCAGACCTTCTCTCTCAAGGTCCGTTCTTCCGCCAGATTTCTGCGGCTCTCAGATTGACGGCGTGGCTCTTGAGTCCTGGATCCTAACGGCTTCAGGCATTCCCTCTGAGGTCATCTCCACCATGACTCAGGCTCGGAAGTCTTCCTCGGCCAAGATTTATCACAGGACTTGGAGGATTTTCCTGTCCTGGTGTCGCTCTTCCGACCATGCCCCTTGGCCGTTCTCCTTGCCGACCATCCTGTCTTTTCTACAGTCCGGTCTACAGCTAGGACTGTCCCTCAATTCCCTCAAGGGACAGGTGTCGGCTCTGTCGGTATTGTTCCAGCGACGTATCGCCCGACTGGCTCAGGTGCGCACTTTCATGCAGGGCGCATCTCACATCATTCCTCCTTACCGGAGGCCCTTGGATCCCTGGGACCTTAATCTGGTCCTCACGGCCTTACAAAAACCCCCCTTTGAGCCTCTCAGGGAGGTTCCCTTGTTTCGACTTTCACAGAAAGTTGTTTTTCTAGTAGCCATAACTTCTCTCAGGAGAGTCTCTGATTTGGCTGCGCTCTCTTCGGAGTCACCTTTTTTGGTGTTTCACCAAGACAAGGTGGTTCTTCGTCCGTCTCCGGACTTTCTCCCTAAGGTGGTGTCTCCTTTCCACCTTAACCAGGACATTTCATTGCCTTCTCTTTGTCCGGCCCCTGTGCATCGCTTTGAAAAGGCGTTGCATACCTTGGATTTGGTGCGGGCGCTCCGAATCTATGTGTCACGCACTGCCGTTTTTAGGCGGTGCACCTCACTTTTTGTGCTAACCACTGGTCAGCGCAAGGGTCTCGCTGCTTCTAAACCGACCCTAGCTCGTTGGATCAGGTCGGCTATCACCGATGCCTACCAGTGTTCTCAGGCGCCTCCCCCGCCAGGGATTAAGGCGCACTCGACCAGAGCTGTCGGTGCCTCCTGGGCTTTCAGGCACCAGGCTACGGCTCAGCAGGTTTGTCAGGCTGCCACGTGGTCCAGTCTGCACACTTTTTCGAAGCACTACCAAGTGCATGCTCATGCTTCGGCAGATGCGAGCTTGGGCAGACGCATTCTTCAGGCAGCTGTCGCCCATTTGTGAAGTTAGGTTTTGCCTACTTCTCAGTTGGTTTATTCCCACCCATGGACTGCTTTGGAACGTCCCATGGTTTGGGTCTCCCATAAGGAACGATAAAGAAAAAGAGAATTTTGTTTACTTACCGTAAATTCTTTTTCTTATAGTTCCGACATGGGAGACCCAGCACCCTCCCTGTTGCCTGTTGGCAGTTTTTTGTTCCGTGTGTTTCACCGGCTGTTGTTAGTAGTCAGAGTTACGGTTATTCCGAGTTTTACTCTATCTCTACTTATGGGTGGATGTCCTCCTTCAGCTTTTGCACTGAACTGGGTAGATTGTCATCCAGGGGGTGTATATAGCCCGGAGGGAGGAGCTACACGTTTGAGTGTAGTACTTTGTGTGTCCTCCGGAGGCAGTAGCTATACACCCATGGTTTGGGTCTCCCATGTCGGAACTATAAGAAAAAGAATTTACGGTAAGTAAACAAAATTCTCTTTTTTGATTTTAAAGAGTTTGAAGAAAAGCGGGTCCAAGCCTGGACTCCCAGCATGTCCCTTCTCACCCCACTGTGTCGGCGGTGTTGTTAAGGTTGATTTCAAGGCTGGAGCCTTACATGCCGCGCTCCTTCACCATCCCTCGGGCTCTGGCTTGAAGTGGGAGCCAGCACGGTTCTCACTGCTTTGCAGGAGACCGGTCTCCATCCGCAGCCCTTTCAGGACCCTGCCGGACGGAGCACTCATCCCTCAGGGACCTGGCCCTGCGTCTCACAAGCTAAGTATTGAGACGTTATTGTCAGGGGGGTCCCTTGTACTTTAATGTTGGGGAGAGTGTGTTATGTAACCTTTGTGACATTTCCGGCCGGTTCTCCGGTTTTCACCAGAGAACCGCGCCGAGGGTGCCTGAGCGCCGGCCGCATTGTAAAATTTAGGCCCCGGCTTCGGCTGCGGCCTAGTTTCGTTTTCACTGCCCCTGCATGTCAGTCATGCAGAGGGACAGTGCGGCGCCGCCCACCGGCCGTTCAGCACATGGGAGGACACTCCTCTCTGAGGAGATGTTCCCCTCCCCTGTATATCCCCTTGGCCCTCCGGTTCCCGCTCTTGGACTAGGCCCCGCCCCCCCTCCTCACTCCGGCGCCATTTCTTTTTCGCTCCTAATTGGGAGACCCAGACAATTGGGTGTATAGCTACTGCCTCCGGAGGCCGCACAAAGTACTACACTTAAAAGTGTAAGGCCCCTCCCCTTCTGGCTATACACCCCCCCCGTGGGAGCACGGGTCCTCCAGTTTTTTGCTTTGTGCGAAGGAGGTCAGACACGCACGCATAGCTCCACTGTTTAGTCAGCAGCAGCTACTGACTATGTCGGATGGAAGAAAAGAGGACCCATACCAGGGTCCCCAGCATGCTCCCTTCTCACCCCACTTTCTGTCGGTGGTGCTTGTTAAGGTTGAGGTACCCATTGCGGGTACGGAGGCTGGAGCCCACATGCTGATTCCTTCCCCATCCCCATTAGGGCTCTGGGCGAAGTGGGATTTTACCGGTCTCCAGGCACAGAGACCGTGCTCCATCCGCAGCCCCTGGAGAAGCCGCTGGATTTGGAGCTGAGTATCGTCAGGGACATGGCCCTGCTCCGTCAAGGTACTCTGTGTCCCCGTGCATACGCGCGCACACCGCAGCATTGCTGGGTGTGTTAGTGCGCCGGGGACAACAGCGCTGCTGCGCTTGTGCCATTTCCTCACTTCAGCTTAGCTGAGTGGGTAGACTCAGGGAGAACGGTCGCGCCGGCCGCTGGGACTGCGACGCGGCTGGGACTTGTGGTGCGCCGGGGACTTCCGCGCTGGCCGTGCATATATCACGGCCGCGCTTATTACTACAGTCCCCGGCTTTTGCGGCCTAGTTCGTTCGTTCCCGCCTCCGCACCTGCCAGTCAGGAGGAGGGCGGGACGCTGTACAGAGCATCAGCGCTGAGGGCTGGAGTCGTTTTTACATACTCCAGCCCTCACACCAGGCACAGTAGGACGCAGTTTCCCGCTCTTTGTTTGTGGCACGCCCACGGTCCGCCCCTCTTCACAGAACGCCGGCAGCCATTCCTGCCTGCACGCTGAGCTGCAGAGGGGAGACGGGGAGACCCAGACACGGGATTCTACGGCCTCATACCCGCTGTTCAGCAGGCGGTAAGCAGCCCTCAAGGGCTCACCCCCACTTGTGCCGTTTGTATACTGAGTATTTTGTGTTTGCAAATACTTTGTACTGTACGGTCGCTGGTGATTCTCGGCTATATACCCTCCTAGATTACAAGGAGGCAACAGCATGTCGTCCGCAAAACGCAAGGGTGCCAAGGCACAGACATTATATGCTGCCTGTACCGCATGTGGGGCTGCTCTACCGGCAGGTTCCACTGACCCCCATTGTGTGCAGTGCTCGGCCCCTGTGCAACTTGCACAGCCGGGGCCTCTGCTGGACGTGACCCAGGGTGTACCACCTGTGAATGCTGTCCAGGTGACAGGAACGGAGGCAGCTTCACAGCAGGAGAAATTCCATTTCAGATATCCCAAGCGTAAATTAAGCACTTTTCTGGACCACGCTGACTTTAGAGATGCAATCCAGAAACACCACTTTTATCCTGAGAAGCGGTTTTCTAAACGGCTTAAAGATACACGCTATCCTTTTCCCCCTGACGTGGTCAAGGGTTGGACCCAGTGTCCCAAGGTGGACCCTCCAATCTCCAGGCTTGCAGCTAGATCCTTAGTTGCAGTAGAAGATGGAGCGGCACTTAAAGATGCCACTGACAGGCAGATGGAGCTCTGGCTGAAATCCATCTATGAAGCTATTGGAGCGTCGTTGGCGCCAGCTTTTGCAGCCGTATGGGCACTCCAAGCCATTTCAGCTGGGCTTATACAAGTCGACTCGGTCACACGTACATCTGCCCCGCAGGTGGCACCATTGACCTCTCAAATGTCTGCATTCGCGTCTTACGCGATTAATGCTGTCCTGGACTCTACGAGCCGTACGGCGGTGGCGTCAGCCAACTCCGTGGTTTTGCGCAGAGCCCTGTGGTTGAGAGAATGGAAAGCAGATTCTGCTTCCAAGAAGTGCTTAACCAGTTTGCCCTTTTCTCGTGACCGATTGTTTGGGGAGCGTTTGGATGAAATCATTAAACACTCCAAGGGTAAGGACTCTTCCTTACCTCAACACAGACAAAACAAGCCCCAACAAAGGAGGGGTCAGTCTGGTTTTCGGTCCTTTCGAGGCTCAGGCAGGTCCCAATTCTCCTCGTCCAAGAGGACTCAAAAGGATCAGAGAGGCTCAGATTCTTGGCGGACGCAGTCACGCCCAAAAAAGACAGCAGGAAGAACCGTTACCAAGACGGCTTCCTCATGACTTTCAGCCTCCTCTCTCCGCATCCTCGGTCGGTGGCAGGCTCTCCCGCTTTGGCGGCATTTGGCTGTCACAGGTCAAAGACCGTTGGGTGAGGGACATTCTGTCTCACGGGTACAGGATAGAGTTCAGCTCTCGTCCTCCAACTCGTTTTTTCAGAACTTCCCCACCGCCCGACCGAGCCGATGCTCTGCTGCAGGCGGTGGCCGCTCTAAAGGCGGAAGGAGTGGTGACTTCCGTTCCTCTTCAGGAACAAGGTCACGGTTTTTACTCCAATCTGTTTGTGGTGCCAAAGAAGGACGGGTCCTTTCGGCCCGTCCTGGATCTAAAGTTGCTCAACAAACACGTAAAAACCAGGAGGTTCCGGATGGAATCTCTCCGCTCCGTCATAGCCTCAATGTCTCAAGGAGATTTCTTAGCATCAATAGACATCAAGGATGCTTATCTTCACGTGCCGATTGCGCCAGAGCATCAGCGTTTTCTACGCTTCGTTATAGAAAGCGAACACCTGCAGTTCGTAGCGTTACCTTTCGGGCTGGCAACAGCCCCTCGGGTCTTCACCAAGGTCATGGCAGCAGTAGTAGCTGTCCTGCACTCGCAGGGTCACTCCGTGATCCCGTATTTGGACGATCTACTTATAAAGGCACCCTCTCAAGAGGCATGCCAACACAGTCTGAACGTGGCACTGAAGACTCTCCAGAGTTTCGGGTGGATTATCAACTTTTCAAAGTCAAATCTAACCCCGACCCAATCACTAACATATCTTGGCATGGAGTTTCATACTCTCTCAGCGATAGTGAAGCTTCCACTGGACAAGCAGTGCTCTCTGCAGACAGGGGTGCAATCTCTCCTGCAGAACCAGTCCCACTCCTTGAGGCGCCTCATGCATTTCCTAGGGAAGATGGTGGCAGCAATGGAAGCAGTCCCTTTCGCGCAGTTTCATCTGCGCCCTCTACAATGGGACATTCTCCGCCAATGGGACGGGAAGTCGACGTCCCTCGACAGGGATGTCTCCCTCTCTCAGGCAACCAAGGACTCTCTCCGATGGTGGCTTCTTCCCACCTCATTGTCAAAAGGAAAGTCATTCCTACCCCCATCCTGGGCGGTGGTCACGACAGATGCGAGCCTATCAGGGTGGGGAGCAGTGTTTCTTCACCACAGGGCTCAGGGTACGTGGACTCAGAGAGAGTCCACCCTTCAGATCAATGTTCTGGAAATCAGAGCAGTCTATCTTGCTCTGCGAGCCTTCCAACAGTGGCTGGAGGGCAAGCAGATCCGGATTCAGTCGGACAATTCCACAGCGGTGGCGTACATCAACCACCAAGGGGGAACACGCAGTCGACAAGCCTTTCAAGAAGTCCGGCGGATTCTGACGTGGGTGGAAAACACAGCATCCACCATATCCGCAGTTCACATCCCAGGCGTGGAACGGACGTGTTTCAGGAGATCTGTCGCCGCTGGGGAATGCCGGACGTCGACCTGATGGCGTCACGGCACAACAACAAGGTCCCGGTTTTCATGGCACGGTCTCACGATCACCGAGCTCTGGCGGCAGACGCCTTAGTTCAGGATTGGTCGCAGTTCCGACTACCTTATGTGTTCCCACCTCTGGCATTGTTGCCCAGAGTGATCCGCAAAATCAGGTCCGACTGCCGTTGCGCCATTCTCGTCGCTCCAGACTGGCCAAGGAGGTCGTGGTACCCGGATCTGTGGCATCTCACGGTAGGACAACCGTGGGCGCTACCAGGCCGTCCACACTTGCTGTCTCAAGGGCCGTTTTTCCATCTGAATTCTGCGGCCCTGAACCTGACTGTGTGGCCATTGAGTCCTGGATCCTAGGGACCTCAGGTTTATCTCATGATGTTGTTGCCACCATGAGACAGGCTAGGAAACCATCCTCCGCCAAGATCTACCACAGAACGTGGAAGATATTCTTATCTTGGTGCTCTGCTCAGGGAGTTTCTCCCTGGCCATTTGCATTGCCTATTTTTCTTTCCTTCCTGCAGTCTGGGTTGGAAAAAGGTTTGTCGCTTAGCTCCCTTAAAGGACAAGTCTCTGCGCTATCCGTATTCTTTCAGAAGCGCCTGGCGCGACTTCCTAAGGTACGCACGTTCCTGCAAGGGGTTTGTCATATCATTCCCCCTTACAGGCGGCCATTGGAACCCTGGGATCTGAACAAGGTTCTGATTGCTCTCCAGAAGCCACCTTTCGAGCCTATGAAGGAGATTTCCTTTTCTCGGCTTTCACAGAAAGTGGCTTTTCTGGTGGCGATCACGTCTCTTCGGAGAGTGTCAGAGCTGGCGGCGTTATCTTGCAAATCTCCCTTCCTGGTGTTTCACCAAGACAAGGTAGTACTGCGTCCAATTCCAGAGTTTCTTCCCAAGGTGGTATCTTCCTTTCATCTCAATCAGGATATCACTTTACCATCTTTGTGTCCGCATCCAGTTCACCAATTTGAAAAGGGTTTACATCTGTTGGACCTGGTGAGAGCACTCAGGATCTACATTTCCCGCACGGCGTCTCTGCGCCGTTCGGATGCACTCTTTATCCTGGTCGCTGGTCAGCATAAAGGGTCGCAAGCTTCCAAATCCACCCTTGCGCGGTGGATCAAGGAACCAATTCTTCACGCCTACCGTTCTGCTGGGCTTCCGACTCCTTCTGGACTGAAGGCCCATTCTACCAGAGCCGTGGGTGCGTCCTGGTCATTACGGCATCAGGCTACGGCTCAGCAGGTGTGCCAGGCGGCTACCTGGTCGAGTCTGCACACTTTCACCAAGCATTATCAGGTGCATACCTACGCTTCGGCGGATGCCAGCCTAGGTAGACAAGTCCTGCAGGCGGCGGTGGCCCACCTGTAAGAAAGGGCTGCCTGACAGCCCGATCGCGAGGTATTATTTTACCCACCCAGGGACTGCTTTTGGACGTCCCAATTGTCTGGGTCTCCCAATTAGGAGCGAAAAAGAAGGGAATTTTGTTTACTTACCGTAAATTCCTTTTCTTCTAGCTCCAATTGGGAGACCCAGCACCCGCCCTGTTTTTCTGAGGGTATTTGTTTTTCGGGTGCACATGTTGTTCATGTTAATAACTTACGTTCTCCGATATTGTTTATCGGATTGAATTTGTTTTTGAAACAGTTATTGGCTTTCCTCCTTCTTGCTTTTGCACTAAAACTGAAGGACCCGTGCTCCCACGGGGGGGTGTATAGCCAGAAGGGGAGGGGCCTTACACTTTTAAGTGTAGTACTTTGTGCGGCCTCCGGAGGCAGTAGCTATACACCCAATTGTCTGGGTCTCCCAATTGGAGCTAGAAGAAAAGGAATTTACGGTAAGTAAACAAAATTCCCTTCTTTATCAGCGTTCTCACACTGATCGGCGCTGGCTGCTGCATCTCTGCAACCTGTCTGGGGGTCCGAGCTGTGGAGTCCGGAGGGCACACAAAACGGTCTGGTAAGCCACAACCTCTGGTTTGTGGACTTTCTTATACACTCTCTGGGGGTCATTCTGAAGGAGTGTATTCTTTACTGCAGAGCCTCCACCTCAGCAGCATGTCTCACACTAGGAGCAAGGCTGCAAGGCTGTACTCAATATGCACTGCATGTAAGCTCGTACTGCCTGAACCGTGCACATATCCTCATTGTGATGCCTGCTCTAACATGGTGGTGCCTCAGCCTGGAGTCTCCCCAGTGGTCCCTCCGGCTGCTCCGGCCCCGTTGGCTGAACCCCCGGCTTGGGTAGAATTGTTTTCTAAGTCTATCTCCCAGTCCTTCGCCGACTCCATGGGACAGCTGTCCCGGACTCTGCTAACCATGCATTAGCCCCCTTCTCAAGGCACTTCTGCTGCAGAGGATTCTTCATCTGCTCCCAGACCCCGTCCTCCTAAAAGGAGACGCAGGGTCCCCTCTCCTTCCTCGTCCCGCGGCTCCGATTCACGAGCCGACTCGCAGGACGAGGAGGATATCTTTACTGGGGGCTCGGACGCTACCTCCATGTGCCCCATTGATCTGACCGAGGGTGATGCAGATGTGAGTGATTTGATTGCGTCCATTAATTCTGTACTGGACCTCAATCCGCCAGTATCAGAGGAGCAACCCTCTCTGGCAGAAAAGCACCAGTTTACCTTTTAACCACTCCAGTTTTAAAGCCACTGTGTCCAAGCCCAGAGCCTGTCCTGACAAACGCTTCCCAAAGCGTGGTTCTGATGACCGTTATCCTTTTCCACCAGAGGTGGTCAAGGAGTGGGCTCACTCACCAAAGGTAGACCCTCCGGTGTCTAGACTCTCAGCCCGGACAGTTGTATCTGTGGCTGATGGCACCTCACTTAAGGATCCCACTGACCGCCAGGTTGACCTCCTGGCCAAGTCTGTCTATGAGGCGGCAGGGGCCTCGTTCTCCCCATCCTTTGCAGCAGTGTGGGCTCTCAAAGCCATCTCTGCTTCCCTAGAGGAGATGCATTCCCTCACTAGGGACTCTATGCCTGAATTGGTTGCCTTAACTTCCCAGGCTTCAGCCTTTTCAGCCTACGCCATGTCTGCCATGCTGGAGGCCTCTCACCGCACTGCGGTGGCCTCCGCTAATTCCCTCGCTATCCGCAGGATCTTGTGGCTTCGACAGTGGAGGGAAGATGCTTCCTCAAAGAAGTACCTTGCTGGGCTCCCATTTGCTGGGTCCAGGCTGTTCGGTGAACAATTGGATGAAATAATTAAGGAGGCTACTGGCGGGAAGAGTACTTCCTTGCCACAGACTAAAACCAGGAAACCTGTCCAGGGCAGGAACCAGTCGAGGCTTCGTTCCTTTCGTTCCTCTAACTGGTCGTCCTCTAAGCCCTCGGCCTCATCCACTAACTCAGCCAAGGACCAGAAGCCCACCTGGCGCAAGAAGCCGCGTCCACAAAAGTCCGCAGGAGCTGCTGCCACCAAGGCAGCCTCCTCTTGACTATCTGGCCGAGCCAGCAACGTCCTTGGTCGGTGGCAGGCTCTCCCACTTTGGCGACGTGTGGTTTCAACACGTCTCTGATCAGTGGGTGCGGGATATCATCTCCCACGGCTACAGGATAGAGTTGTCTTCCAGCCCGCCAAACAGATTTTTTCTGTCAACTCCCCCCTGCTCCAAGGCCGCCGCCTTCTCTCAGGCCGTGGCATCCTTGCAGGCCAGCGGAGTAATTGTACCGGTTCCCGCCAGGGAACGGTTCAGAGGTTTTTACTCAAATCTCTTCCTAGTCCCCAAAAAGGACGGTTCCTTCCGGCCCATCCTGGATCTCAAGCTTCTCAACAAGCATGTTCAGGTGCGGCACTTTCGCATGGAGTCTCTGCGATCAGTCATTGCCTCAATGACCCAAGGAGATTTCCTGGCATCCATCGACATCAGAGATGCCTATCTGCATGTGCCAATTGCAGTTTCACACCAGCGTTGGCTACGTTTTGCAATCGGAGAGGAACATTTCCAATTCGTGGCTCTCCCCTTCGGGTTAGCCACGGCCCCTCGAGTATTTACCAAGGTCATGGCAGCAGTGGTTGCGGTTCTGCACCCCCAGGGGTTGGCAGTGATTCCTTACCTGGACGACCTTCTTGTTAAGGCTTCATCCAGCGCAGACTGTCAGCGAAGTGTCTCGCTCACTCTCGCCACTCTTGTTCAATTCGGGTGGCTTGTCAATCTGCCCAAGTCCACTCTGACCCCGACCCAAAAACTCACGTACCTAGGGATGCAATTCGAGACTCTGCCGGCACTTGTCAAGCTGCCCTTAGTCAAACAGCAGTCCCTCCATCTGGCGGTGCGCTCTCTGTTGAGGCCCCGCCGTCATTCCATCAGGCACCTCATGCAGGTGCTGGGTCAGATGGTGGCGTCAATGGAAGCGGTTCCCTTTGCCCAGTTCCATCTGCGTCCTCTGCAGCTGGACATTCTCCGCTGTTGGGACAAGCGGACTTCTTCCTTGCACAGGTTGGTGGCTCTGTCGCCACAGACCAGGAGCTCTCTTCAGTGGCTTCAGCCCCTCTCTCTGTCTCAGGGACGCTCCTTTCTGGCCCCGTCCTGGGTGATCCTCACCATGGATGCCAGTCTATCCGGCTGGGGAGCAGTAGTTCTCCACCACCGAGCACAGGGCACTTGGACTCCGTCCGAATCAGCCCTTTCGATCAATGTGCTGGAAATCAGAGCTGTGCTCTTAGCTCTCGTAGCCTTTCACCACCTGTTGGCGGGCAAGCACATTCGAGTCCAGTCAGACAACGCGACAGCAGTTGCCTACATCAATCACCAGGGCGGGACTCGCAGCCGCCTGGCAATGTTGGAGGTTCAACGCATCCTTCAGTGGACGGAGGACTCCAAGTCCACCATATCCGCAGTCCACATCTCAGGCGTAGAAAACTGGGAGGCAGATTATCTCAGCCGTCAAACCGTGGACAACGGCGAGTGGGCTCTGCATCCGGCAGTGTTCCGGTCGATCTGCCGCAAGTGGGGCACTCCGGAAGTGGATCTAATGGCATCCCGGCACAACAACAAGGTCCCGGTTTACGTGGCTCGCTCCCACGATCCTCAGGCCTTTGCAGCGGACGCGCTGGTTCAGGATTGGACCCAGTTCCGTCTGTCTTACGTGTTTCCCCCTCTAGTTCTCTTGCCCTGAGTCCTGCGCAAGATCAGAATGGAGGGCCGTCGGGTCATACTCATTGCTCCAGACTGGCCCAGGCGAGCTTGGTACCCAGACCTGCTCCGTCTGTCCGTAGAGGTGCCGTGGTATCTCCCGGACCGCCCAGACCTTCTCTCACAAGGTCCGTTTTTCCGCCAGAATTCTGCAGCTCTCAGATTGACGGCGTGGCTCTTGAGTCCTGGATCCTGACTGCTTCCGGCATTCCTCCCGAAGTCATCTCCACTATGACTCAGGCTCGGAAGTCTTCCTCGGCCAAAATTTACCACAGGACTTGGAGAATTTTCCTGTCCTGGTGTCGTTCTTCCGGCCATGCCCCTTGGCCTTTTTCCCTGCCGACCCTTCTGTCCTTCCTGCAGTCTGGTCTGCAGCTAGGACTATCCCTCAATTCCCTCAAGGGACAGGTCTCGGCTCTGTCGGTGTTGTTCCAGCGGCGTATCGCCCGGCTGGCTCAGGTGCGCACCTTCATGCAGGGCGCATCTCACATCATTCCACCTTACCGGCGGCCTCTGGATCCCTGGGACCTTAATTTGGTCCTCACGGCCTTGCAGAAACCCCCTTTTGAGCCACTTAGGGAGGTTTCTTTGTCTCGTCTTTCACAGAAAGTGGTCTTTCTAGTGGCCATAACTTCCCTCAGGAGAGTCTCTGATTTGGCTGCGCTCTCCTCGGAGTCACCTTTTTTGTTTTTTCACCAAGACAAGGTGGTTCTTCGTCCGTCTCCGGACTTTCTTCCTAAGGTGGTATCTCCTTTCCACCTTAACCAGGATATTTCCCTGCCTTCCTTTTGTCCGGCTCCTGTTCATCGCTTTGAAAAAGCGTTGCATACTCTGGATCTGGTGCGGGCGCTCCGGATCTATGTGTCTCGCACCGCTGCTCTTAGGCGGTGCACCTCTCTCTTTGTGCTGACCACGGGTCAGCGTAAGGGCCTCTCGGCTTCTAAGCCGACCCTCGCTCGCTGGATTAGGTCGGCCATTTCCGATGCCTACCAGTGTTCTCAGGTGCCTCCCCCGCCGGGGGTCAAGGCACACTCGACCAGAGCTGTCGGTGCCTCTTGGGCTTTCAGGCACCAGGCTACGGCTCAGCAGGTCTGTCAGGCTGCCACTTGGTCCAGTCTGCATACCTTTTCGAAGCACTACCAAGTGCATGCTCATGCTTCGGCAGATGCGAGCTTGGGCAGACACATCCTTCAGGCGGCTGTCGCCCATTTGTGAAGTTAGGTTTCGCCTACTTCTCAGTTTTCTGTTTATTCCCACCCATGGACTGCTTTGAGACGTCCCATGGTCTGGGTCTCCCATAAGGAACGATGAAGAAAAAGAGAATTTTGTTTACTTACGGTAAATTCTTTTTCTTATAGTTCCGACATGGGAGACCCAGCACCCTCCCTGTTGCCTGTTGGCAGTTTTCTTGTTCCGTGTGTTTTCACCGGCTGTTGTTGTAGACAGAGGTTCCGGTTGTTCCGGGTTTTGCTCTATCTCTACTTGTGTGTGGATGTCCTCCTTCAGCTTTTGCACTAAACTGGCTATATTTGGTTATCCAGGGGGTGTATATGCTAGGAGGGAGGAGCTACACTTTTTAGTGTAGTACTTTGTGTGTCCTCCGGCGGCAGAAGCTATACACCCATGGTCTGGGTCTCCCATGTCGGAACTATAAGAAAAAGAATTTACGGTATGTAAACAAAATTCTCTTTTCTTTGTCGCTCCATTGGGAGACCCAGACCATTGGGTGTATAGGCTATGTCTCCGGAGGCCGCACAAAGTATTACACTAAAAGTGTAAAGCCCCTCCCCTTCTGCCTATACACCTCCCGTGCTCCCACGGGCTCCTCAGTTTTTTGCTTTGTGCGAAGGAGGCAGACATGCACGCACAGCTCCACAGATTGGTCAGCAGCAGCTGCTGACTATGTCGGATGGAAGAAAAGTGGGCCCATATAGGGCCCCCAGCATGCTCCCTTCTCACCCCACTCTTGTCGGCGGTGTTGTTAAGGTTGAGGTATCCATTGCGGGTACGGAGGCTGGAGCCCACATGCTGTTTTCCTTCCCCATCCCCCTCAGGGCTCTGGGTGAAGTGGGATCCTATCGGTCTCCAGGCACAGGAGACCGTGCTCCATCCACAGCTCCTGAGGACACTGCTGGATAGGAGCCGGGTACCGTTCAGGGACATGGCCCTGCTACTTGGAGGTACTCTGTATCCCTGTGGGGACCGCGCGCAGCAACACTACAGCTTTGCTGGGTGTGCTAGTGCACCGGGGACCGCGGCGCTGACCGGGTTAAAATGTGCCATTACACACTCAGCGTTGCTGAGTGTGTTTTATGTATAGGGACTGCCGCGCTGACCGCCGCTGCCGCGGAAGCACTGCGGCGCGGCTGGGACTTGTAGTGCGCCGGGGACTTCCGCGCTGGCCGCGCATATACGGCGGCCGCGCTTATTACTCGAGTCCCCGGCTTTTTGCGGCCTAGTTTCCTTTTCCTCCCGCCCTCAGCCCTGACAGGCAGGGGAAGGGCGGGAAGCTGCACAGAACGAGCAGCACTGAGGGCTGGAGCATGCTTTGCATACTCCACCCCTCTCACTGTGCACAGTGCGGCTCCAGTTCCCGCACTTTCTCGGCCACGCCCACGACTCCCTCCTCTCCTCAGGACGCCGGCAGCCATTACTGTCAGCTCCTCGGACGCAGCAGAGGGGGACAAAGTCTGGGAGACCCAGGCAGGGACTTGGGTGGCCTCACAACCGCTTGAAGCGTGTGGTAAGCAGCACCTGTGGTGCTAGCCCCATTGTGCAGTAGTGTAACTATACTGTATATGTTTATGGTATATACTTTACACTGTATGGTGCACAGTTGATTTCTGGCTATATACCCTATTGTGTTGCTCAGGGAAGATAATAGCATGGCGCCCACAAAGGCAGGGGTGCCAAAACACAGGCTTATTATGCTGCCTGCGCCGCATGTACGACCCCGCTACCGGCAGGTTCCACTGACCCTCATTGTATACAGTGCTCGGGCCCTGTGACACTTACTCAGCCAGAGCCTCTGCTAAGAGGGGCCCAGGGGGAGCCACCTGCTGACAATGTCCAGGTGACGGGGACAGAGTTTGCAAAACTCTCTGAGACTATGGCTAAGATACTAGAAGCCTTGCAGTACAGGCTGGTATCTCAGCACAGGGACTCTGTTGAATCTTTGTTCCCTGGCCCCCCTCAGTTGGACCAACAATGTCCTCCAGGGGTATCTCATAGATCCCAGGCTGAGGGTTCTGACACAGACCCCAGCCCCAGACCGACTAAGCGAGCTCGCTTAGATTTTCCCTCGACATCATCATATTGTTCAGGGTCTCAGCGAGGGGAATCTCGAGTTGATGAAGCGGAGGTAGCTGATCAGGATTCTGATCCTGAGGGCGCTCTCAATCTTAATACTCCAGACGGGGACGCCATAGTGAACGATCTTATTGCATCCATCAATCAAATGCTGGATATTTCTCCCTCAGTCCCTCCAGCAGAGGAGTCGGCTTCTCAGCAGGAGAAATTCCGGTTCAGGTTCCCCAAGCGTACACAGAGTATGTTTCTGGACCACTCTGATTTCAGAGAGGCAGTCCAGAATCACCATGCTTGTCCAGATAAGCGTTTTTCTAAGCGCCTTAAGGATACACGTTATCCCTTTCCACCTGACGTGGTTAAAGGTTGGACTCAGTGTCCCAAAGTGGATCCTTCAATCTCCAGACTGGCGGCTAGATCCATACTTGCAGTGGAAGATGGGGCTTCACTCAAGGATGCCACTGACAGGCAGATGGAGCTCTGGTTGAAATCCATCTATGAAGCGATTGGCGCTTCTTTTGCCCCAGCATTCGCAGCCGTATGGGCGCTACAAGCTATCTCAGCAGGTCAAGCGCAAATTGAAGCAGCCACATGCACGTCCGCGCCACAAGTGGCGTCCATTACCACTCAGACCTCGGCATTTGCGTCTTACGCTATTAATGCTGTCCTGGACTCTGCGAGCCGTACGGCGGTGGCAGCCGCCAATTCGGTGGTACTCCGCAGGGCCTTGTGGCTACGGGAATGGAAGGCAGATTCTGCTTCCAAAAAAGCGCTTAACCAGTTTGCCAATTTCTGGCGATAGATTGTTTGGCGAGCGTTTGGATGAAATCATCAAACAATCCAAGGGAAAGGATACATCCTTACCACAGCCCAAACCGAACATACCCCAACGGAGGAGAGGGCAGTCGAGGTTTCGGTCCTTTCGGGGCGCGGGAAGGTCCCAATTCTCCTCGTCCAAAAGGCCTCAGAAAGAGCAAAGGAACTCTGATGCATGGCGGTCTAAGTCACGTCCTAAAAAGACCACCGGAGGGGCAGCTAACAAAGCGGCTTCCTCATGACTTTCGACCTCCTCATCCCGCATCCTCGGTCGGTGGCAGGCTCTCCCGCTTTTGCGACACCTGGCTGCCACGAATAAAAGACCGCTGGGTGAGAGACATTCTGTCTCACGGTTACAAGATAGAGTTCACCTCTCGTCCCCCGACTCGATTCTTCAGGTCATCCCCGCCTCCCGAGCGAGCAGAGGCTCTTCTGCAGGCGCTGCGCACTCTGAAGGCAGAAGGAGTGGTGATCCCTGTTCCTCTTCAGCAACAGGGCCACGGTTTTTACCCCTTTTAAAGGACGGGTCTTTCCGCCCTGTCCTGGACCTGAAACTGCTCAACAAACACGTAAAAACCAGGCGGTTCCGGATGGAATCCCTCCGCTCCGTCATCGCCTCTATGTCCCAAGGAGATTTCCTTGCATCGATCGATATCAAAGATGCTTATCTCCACGTACCGATTGCTCCGGAGCACCAGCGCTTCCTGCGCTTCGCCATAGGAAACGAACACCTGCAGTTCGTGGCACTGCCGTTCGGTCTGGCAACAGCCCCACGGGTTTTTACCAAGGTTATGGCTACTGTAGTAGCGGTCCTACACTCTCAGGGTCACTCGGTGATCCCGTACTTGAACGATCTGCTGATCAAGGCACCCTCTCAAGAGGCATGCCAACGCAGCCTCGAAGCTACCCTGGAGACTCTCCAGAGTTTCGGGTGGATCATCAATTTTCCGAAGTCAAATCTGACACCGGCCCAATCGCTGACATATCTTGGCATGGAGTTTCATACCCTCTCAGCGATAGTGAAGCTTCCGCTGATCAAGCAGCAGTCACTACAGAAAGGGGTACAATCTCTCCTTCAAGGCCAGTCACACCCCTTGAGGCGCCTCATGCACTTCCTGGGGAAGATGGTGGCAGCAATGGAGGCAGTCCCTTTCGCGCAGTTTCACCTGCGTCCTCTTCAATGGGACATCCTACGCAAATGGGACAGGAAGCCGACGTCCCTCGACAGGACTGTCTCCCTCTCTCAAGCGACCAAAGCTTCCCTTCGGTGGTGGCTTCTTCCCACTTCATTATCAAAGGGGAAATCCTTCCTACCCCCATCCTGGGAGGTGGTCACGACGGACGCGAGTCTGTCAGGGTGGGGAGCGGTTTTTCTCCACCACAGGGCTCAGGGTACGTGGACCCAACAAGAGTCATCGCTTCAGATCAATGTTCTGGAAATACGGGCAGTGTACCTTGCCCTGAAAGCGTTCCAGCAGTGGCTGGAAGGCAAGCAGATCCGAATTCAGTCGGACAATTCCACAGCGGTGGCATACATCAACCACCAAGGCGGCACACGCAGTCGGCAAGCCTTCCAGGAAGTCCGGCGGATTTTGCTGTGGGTGGAAGCAACGGCCTCCACCATCTCTGCAGTTCACATCCCAGGCGTGGAAAACTGGGAAGCAGATTATCTCAGTCGCCAGGGCATGGACGCAGGGGAATGGTCCCTTCACCCGGACGTGTTTCAGGAGATCTGTTGCCGCTGGGGCATGCCGGACGTCGACCTCATGGCGTCCCGGCACAACAACAAGGTACCGATGTTCATGGCACGGTCTCAAGATCCCAGAGCTCTGGCGGCAGACGCCTTAGTTCAGGATTGGTCGCAGTTTCAGCTCCCTTATGTGTTTCCTCCGCTGGCACTGTTGCCCAGAGTGTTACGCAAGATCAGGGCCGACTGCCGCCGCGTCATCCTCGTCGCTCCAGACTGGCCGAGGAGGTCGTGGTACCCGGATCTGTGGCATCTCACGGTCGGCCAACCGTGGGCACTACCAGACCGACCAGACTTGCTATCCCAAGGGCCGTTTTTCCATCTGAATTCTGCGGCCCTCAACCTGACCGTGTGGCCATTGAGTCCTGGATCCTAGCGTCTTCAGGGTTATCTCAAGACGTCATTGCCACT
The DNA here is from genome assembly GCF_048569485.1 of Anomaloglossus baeobatrachus. Taxonomy (NCBI): domain Eukaryota; kingdom Metazoa; phylum Chordata; class Amphibia; order Anura; family Aromobatidae; genus Anomaloglossus; species Anomaloglossus baeobatrachus. Next base: position 133,462,733 of record NC_134353.1, read on the forward strand.
ATGAGACAGGCTAGGAAACCAACGTCCGCCAAGATCTACCACAGGACGTGGAAAATTTTCCTGTCGTGGTGCTCTGCTCAGGGTTTTTCTCCCTGACCTTTTGCCTTGCCCACTTTTCTGTCCTTCCTTCAATCTGGACTGGGAAAGGGTTTGTCGCTCGGCTCCCTTAAGGGACAAGTCTCAGCGCTCTCTGTGTTTTTCCAGAAGCGCCTTGCCAGGCTTCCACAGGTACGCACGTTCCTGCAGGGGGTTTGTCACATCGTTCCTCCTTATAAGCGGCCTTTAGAACCCTGGGATCTGAACAGGGTGTTGAGGGTTCTTCAGAAACCTCCATTCGAGCCAATGAGAGATATTTCTCTCTCACGCCTTTCGCAGAAAGTGGTTTTCCTAGTTGCAGTCACTTCTCTTCGGAGAGTGTCTGAGCTAGCAGCGCTGTCATGAAAAGCCCCTTTCCTGGTGTTTCACCAGGACAAGGTGGTTCTACGTCCGGTTCCGGAATTCCTCCCTAAGGTGGTATCCCCCTTTCATCTCAATCAGGATATCTCCTTACCTTCTTTTTGTCCTCATCCAGTTCACCAATGTGAAAAGGATTTGCACTTGTTAGATCTGGTGAGAGCACTCAGACTCTACATTTCTCGTACGGCGCCCTTGCGCCGCTCGGATGCACTTTTTGTCCTTGTCGCTGGCCAGCGTAAAGGGTCACAGGCTTCCAAATCAACCCTGGCTCGGTGGATCAAGGAACCAATTCTCGAAGCTTACCGTTCTGCTGGGCTTCCGGTTCCCTCAGGGCTGAAGGCCCATTCTACCAGAGCCGTGGGTGCGTCCTGGGCTTTGAGGCACCAGGCTACGGCTCAGCAGGTGTGTCAGGCGGCTACCTGGTCGAGCCTGCACACTTTCACGAAACACTATCAGGTGCATACCTATGCTTCGGCGGATGCCAGCCTAGGTAGACGAGTCCTTCAGGCGGTGGTTGCCCACCTGTAGGAAGGGGCCGTTTTACGGCTCTTTTACGAGGTATTATTTTACCCACCCAGGGACTGCTTTTGGACGTCCCAATGGTCTGGGTCTCGCAATGGAGCGACAAAGAAGAAGGGAATTTTGTTTACTTACCGTAAATTCCTTTTCTTCTAGCTCCAATTGGGAGACCCAGCACCCGCCCCTGTTTTTTTGTGTACACATGTTGTTCATGTTCAATGGTTTCAGTTCTCCGATATTCCTTCGGATTGAATTTACTTAAAACCAGTTTATAATTTTTTCCTCCTTCTTGCTTTTGCACCAAAACTGAGGAGCCCGTGGGAGCACGGGAGGTGTATAGGCAGAAGGGGAGGGGCTTTACACTTTTAGTGTAATACTTTGTGCGGCCTCCGGAGGCATAGCCTATACACCCAATGGTCTGGGTCTCCCAATTGGAGCTAGAAGAAAAGGAATTTACGGTAAGTAAACAAAATTCCCTTCTTTCCATCCATCCTCTTCTAGTTCTGTAATGATCAAAGGATTTGAGTCTATGTAAGCAGCCTTCCGTCCTGCAGAAGTAGTCTTTCTCACAGACATCTCATTTCCCCTTTTTTCTAAGAGCTTCTGGTTCTCTGATCACGTCATTGACAATTTATAAAAGAGGGGAAGATCTCTTCTTCACTCTTCTACAGGCCTTCTTGCTGTCAGGCCTTGAGTCTGGTCTATTCCTCAGTTTTTCTGAGTCAGGTGTCTGCCCTTAAACCTTCACGAAGGAATCTACTTTCCATTTTTGGATGAAAAAACGTTTTAAGGGAGGCTCACTTGCTAAACTCTTAGCGGCCGTCTGTTGATCTCTAGTAGTTCATCTAGTGAAGAATGCTCCTATAGTGCTCTCGGTTTGCATCCATTCTAGTCTTTCTTTTCCTTGCTCTACCGAATGCTTTTTTCTGGCAACGATCTCTTGAAGGGGCGAATGTCAGAACTAGCAATCCTGTCTTTTCGTCCTTCCTTCCTGACCTTTGAATAAACAAGATGGTCTTGCGTCTGATTTCCTCTTGTCATATGGCGGTTTACTATCTCCATCCCTTGGGTCAGAGAAACAGAAATGTAGACATTTTTACACATTTTTTTAAACAAGAAAAACTGAAATATCACATGGTCAGAAATATTCAGACCCTTTGCTCAGTATTGAGTAGAGGCACCCTTTTGAGCTAGTACAGCCATGAGGTTTTTTGGGAGTGATGCAACAAGTTTTTCACACCTGGATTTGGGGATCCTCTGACATTCTTCCTTGCATATCCTCTCCAGTTCCGTCAGGTTGGATGGTGAACATTGATGGACAACCATATTCAGGTCTCTCCAGAGATGCTCGATTGGGTTTAGGTCAGGGCTCCGGTTGAGCCAATCAAGAATGGTCACAGAATTGTTCTGAAGCCACTCCTTTGTTATTTTAGCTGTGTGCTTAGGGTCATTGTCTTGTTGGAAGGTGAACCTTCGGCCAAGTCTGAGGTCCAGAGCACTCTGGAACAGATTTTCTTCCAGGACATCTCTGTACTTGGCCGCATTCATCTTTCCTTCAATTGCAACCAGTCCTCCTGTCCCTGCAGCTGAAAAACACCCCATAGCATGATGCTGCCACCACCATGTTTTCATTGTTGGAATTGTATTGGGCAGGTGATGAGCAGTGCCCGGTTTTCTCCACACATACTGCTTAAAATTAATACCAAAAAGTTCTATCTTCGTCTCATCAGACCAGAGAATCTTATTTCTCATAGTCTGGGAGTCCTCCATGTGTTTTCTTGCAAACTCTATGCGGGCTTTCATATGTCTTGCACTGAGGAGAGGCTTCCATTGGGCCACTCTGCCATAAAGGCCCGACTGGTGGAGGGCTGCAGTTATAGTTGACTTTGTGGAACTTTCTCCCATATCCCTACTGCATCTCTGGAGCTCAGCCACAGTGATCTTGTGGTTCTTTACCTCTCTCACCAAGGCTCTTCTCCCACGATTGCTCAGTTTGGCTGGACGGCCAGGTCTAGGAGGAATTCTGGTGGTTCCAAACTTTTTCCATTTAAGGATTATGGAGGCCACTGTGCTCTTAGGAACCTTGAGTACTGCAGAAATTCTTTTGTAACCTTGGCCAGATCTGTGCCTTGCCACAATTTTGTCTCTGCGCTCCTTGGTCAGTTCCTTTTGTCCTCATGATTCTCATTTGGTCTGACATGCACTGTGAGCTGTGAGGTCTAAGGCCTGTTTCACACGTCAGTGAAAAAACCGTGACGTTTTTCACTGGCGTGTAAAACACGCACATGTCCCTGCGTGTGCCGTGAATCACGGCACACGTGGGTTGTCTAAGTGCAATCCGGGCTCCGTTCTACGTGGCCCGTGATTGCACTTAAAAATCAACTCACCTGTGCCCGCTCCCGCTCTCCGTGGTGCTGAATCCTCCCGCGGTGCAGCATCCGGCCGGCACTGACCCCTGCAGCAGCTGCTTCCGGGTCGGCTGTGTCGTGCATCATTAAGATGCGCGACAGTAATCAGCCGGCTTAGAAGCAGCAGGGAGGACGGGCTGCAGAGGACATCGCTGGACGCCGGGTGAGTTAAAATGTTTATTATTTTAAATGCACGTTTTTTTTCTGGCACGTGTTTCACGGACCACACCACTGCGTGGTCCGTGGAACATCAGTGATGCCAGAAAAAAATGGACATGTCTCCGTGCAGCAATCAACGCACGACGCGGGTACGCTGCACGGAGACACGTGCAGTGACAAATCACTGACGTGTGAGCAGACCCATTCATTATAATGGGTCTGCGTATGTCAGTGATTCTGGTACGTTTAAAAAAAAAGCACAAACGTACCAGAATCACTGACGTGTGAAAGGGGCCCTTTATATAGACAGGTATGTGCCTTTCCAAATCAAGTTCTATCAGTTTAATTAAACACAGCTGGATGAAGGAGTAGAACCATCTCAAGGAGGATGACAAGGAAATGGACAGCATGTTAACTAAATGAGTGTCCTGAGCAAAGGGTCTGAATACTTATGACAATGTGATATTTCAGTTTTTCTTTTTTACAGAATTTGCAAAAATTTCTTTTTTTTTTTTTCTGTCAAGATGAGGTGCAGAGTGTACATTAATGAGAATAAATGAACTTTTTCAATTTACCAAATGGCTGCAATGAAACAGAATAAAAATATATAAAGGGGTCTGAATACTTTTCATATCCACTGTATTTTACTTCTAATCGAATTAAACAAAAACCATTTGCAGTAGCCTGGTCCAGCAACCATGTCATTCATCCACAAGCGGTGCGGGGGGATGCAGGCAGGTGGTAAAAGGCTCCAGGGATGCAGGCAGGTGGTAAGAGGCACCGGGGATGCAGGCAGGTGGTAGGAGGCACCGGGGGTGCAGGCAGGTGGTAGGAGGCGCCGGGGATGCAGGCGGGCGGTAGGAGGCGCCGGGGATGCAGGCGGGCGGTAGGAGGCGCCGGGGATGCAGGCGGTCGGTAGGAGGCGCCAGGGATGCAGGCAGCTGGTAGGAGGCGCCGGGGATGCAGGCAGCTGGTAGGAGGCGCCGGGGATGCAGGCAGCTGGTAGGAGGCGCCGGGGATGCAGGCAGGTAGTAGGATGCGCCGGGGATGCAGGCAGCTGGTAGGAGGCTCACTAGGCTCCGGTCTGTGACTGCTGGGCCAGGATCTCTTTGCTCAGCTCCAATTTTTAATACAGAAGAAAGCAGGCTGCTAGTTTTAATACTCTCCTGCACCTCAGCTACTCGCTGACCACTTCATGGGACCACAGCTTTGTATAGTCATTCATTAATTAAGTGTTGTTTGATAATAAAAAACAGTTGGAACTTATTAGTGCTTCATGGATGTTTTACTAGATTGAATATCTCCAGCAAGCAAACAGAGACCTCGAAAATCGTGCGCAGGAGCTGCTAGAAACAAGACAAAATGTCACCAGTGAGGTGGTAAACCTGAGCACCAAAAATGAAGAACTGTGTAAAGAGCTACTGGAGATAGACCAAATGGCGCAGCAGCTGGAGAGGGACAAGGAGCGGGTCCTGGTGACGGCTGACGCTGAAATTGACGAGGCAAAAGTAAGTGATCTTGTAAGGAGTCATTTTACTCATATTCCATTTGTTCCCTCTTAATAAGGGAAACATGGAGTTTATGATGTCAATAAAACTGTGACTTTATATATCACTTTCCCCTGCTTTTCCCTGGGCAGAGATCCTGATTCTCACGATGTCACTTACTGAGCTGTTTGATTTTATCAACATGACAGCAATGTTTCCTCTGCTGCAGATCTAGCAGTTATACAGAGCTCATGAATATGCTGGACTACCTGCAGCACGCCAAGTAGTCCTCTAATGATAATCACCTGCTGATTAATCAGTGATTTTACTACACTGAGCAGTCCAGTAAGTGACACATCACTAGAATGAGGATCTCTGTCTCTACATTATACTGCTCTCAGATTAGGTGGCAAAAACCTGGCGACAAACAGCATTATTTTCTTCAGCGCTCTATTGGGAGACCCAGACGATTGGGGTATAGCTACTGCCCTCTGGAGGCCACACAAAGCACTACATTAAAAGTGCAAGGCCCCTCCCCCTCTGGCTATACCCCCCCGTGGTATCACGGGTTCTCCAGTTTTAGCTTTGTGTGCGAAGGAGGCACACATCCACTCATGCATTCTCATACATAGTTATGACGGATGGAAGAAAAGAGGACCCCTATGGGGTCCCCGGCATGCTCCCTTCTCACCCCACTATGTCGGCGGTGTTGTTAAGGTTGAGGTACCCATTGCGGGTACAGAGGCTGGAGCCACATGCCGTCTCCTTTACCATCCCTTATGCGGCTCTGGGAGAAGTGGGAGCCTAAACGGTCATCCACGTGCTGGGACCGTGCTCCATCCGCAGCCCCTGGTGGAACCTGCCGGACCGGAGCTTCGTCACCCCCAGGGACCGGGCCCTGCAACTTTAAGGTACTCTGGGTCCCCATGTGGGGACTGTACAGGGAGCCTTCTCCCCGGAAGTCCCGCGGTAGTTCCGTCCGTTGTTTTTTCGGCGGACTTCCGCGCCCACCGTGCCTGCTTGTCGGGCACGGCCTTAAATTTAGTCCCCGGCTTTGCCGCGGCCTAGTCGCGAAAAATCCCGCCCCCGGGCCTGCCTGTCAGGGTAAGGGCGGGAATACCGACATCACGTCAGCTTTGAGGGCTGGAGCATCTTTGCATGTCTTCCCCCCCCCCCCCCTCATTGGCCACTATGGGACCTCCAGATTCCCGCTTTTTGCCGGCGCCGCCCACGGCTCCACGCCCCCCCTGAGAGCTCCGGCGGCCATTTTTGGCATTCTGGCGGTGTATGCTACTCAGCTGCAAAGCTCTACAGCTCCGGGGGATCCACGACAGGGAATCTGGAGGACACACCGCTCGTTAGCGGTTGGTGAGCCACACCGGTCACTCGGTGCTGGTCCCCCTAGGGTGCCGGGATATATATATATATTCGGAAAGGCTGTATACCCTTTTCCCATATACACTCAGTGGTCACTCTCCTAAGAGACACCGATTGCTTACAGCATGTCGTCCACAGGGAGCAAAGCCCCTAAGGCGGCCTGTACCTCTTGTAGGGCTAGGTTGCCTGCGGGATCCACCTACCCTCACTGTGATCAATGCGCGACTCCTGCCACGCTTGCTCAACTGGAGCCTCGGGCACTTGTGGGCCCCTCGGCTCATGTAGATCCCCCTGCTCCCCCTGAGCAGTCAGCAGGGACAGAGAATCCATTGCACAGTCTATAGACAAATGGTCATCTAAGCTCCTTTAGGCATTGCAGTCCAAACCGGGCCCTTCACAGGCCCTGGCCCCTGTTCGTTTGTCACCTCCAGGCCCTTCTCGGTCCGCGCCGCATGGCGCTCCCAGGATAGCCCCTAGGTCCCAGGCGGAGGACTCCTGCCCGGATCGCAGCCCCAGGCCGGCTAAGCGGCCTCGCTGGGGCTCTTCCCCGGCCTCCTCACGCTGCTCTGGATCCCAGCTTGAGGACTCTCAGGAAGACGAGGCGGACGTGGGAGCTCAGGGCTCTGACCCTGACTTCACCCTTAACCTTGATGCCCCTGAAGGGGACGCCTTAGTAAATGATCTTATCTCGTCCATCAACGAGGTGTTGGATCTCTCAACCCCACTTCCTCCTGCAGAGGAGCCGGCTTCTCGGCAGGAGAAGCACCAATTTCGATTTCCCAAACGTACTCGCAATACGTTTTTCTTTGGCGCTCCATTGGAAGACCCAGACAATCGGGTGTATAGCTATGCATCCGGAGGCCACACAAAGTATTACACTAAAAGTGTAAAGCCCCTCCCCTTCAGCCTATACACCCCCCGTGCTGCCACGGGCTCCTCAGTTTTTATGCTTTGTGCGAAGGAGGCAGACATCCACGCATAGCTCCACAGCTTAGTCAGCAGCAGCTGCTGACTATGTCGGATGGAAGAAAAGAGGGCCCATAACAGGGCCCCCAGCATGCTCCCTTCTCACCCCACTCTTGTCGGCGGTGTTGTTAAGGTTGAGGTATCCATTGCGGGTACGGAGGCTGGAGCCCACATGCTGTTTTCCTTCCCCATCCCCCTTAGGGCTCTGGGTGAAGTGGGATCCTATCGGTCTCCAGGCACATGAGACCGTGCTCCATCCACAGCTCCTGAGGACTCTGCTGGATAGGAGCCGAGTATCGTTCAGGGACATGGCCTTGCTACTTTGAGGTACTCTGTGTCCCCGTGGGGACCGCGCACAGCAACACTCCAGCATTGCTGGGTGTGCTAGTGCACCGGGGACCGCGGCGCTGACTGCGTTTGTGCCTTTACACACTGCAGCGTCGCTGAGTGTGTTAGTGTATGGGGACTGCCGCGCTGACCGCCGCTGCCATTGTTATCACTGCGGCGCGGCTGGGACTGTTAGTGCGCCGGGGACTTCCGCGCCGACCGCGCTTATACGGCGGCCGCACTTATAACTTTAGTCCCCGGCTTTTGCGGCCTAGTCTCATTCTTTTCCCGCCCCCAGGCCTGCCAGTCAGGGGAAGGGCGGGACGCTGTAAAGGACGTCAGCAACTGAGGCTGGAGCATGCTTTGCATACTCCACCCCCCTCACTGTGCACAGTGGGGCACCAGATTCCCGCACTTTCTAGGGCACGCCCACGGCCCCCTCCTCTCCTCAGGACGCCGGCAGCCATTCCTGTCAGCTCTGCTAACGCTGGAGAAGGGAGACAAGCTCAGGGAGACCCAGGCAGGAATTCTGGTGACCACACAACCGCATTGCGCGGGCGGTAAGCAGCACCTAGGTGCTGGCCCCACTGGTGCAGAAGTGTACTTATAGATTATATGATTATAGGCTATACTTTACACTGTATGGTGCACGGTTGTTTTTGGCTATATACCCTCCTGTATTGCTCAGAGGAGACAACAGCATGTCGTCCACAAATAGCAAGGGTGCCAAAGCACAGACTTACTATGCTGCCTGTGCAGCATGTACGGCTATACTGCCGGCAGGTTCCACTGACCCTCATTGTGTGCAATGCTCGGCCCCTGTGGCACTTACTCAGCCGGAGCCTCTGCTAAGGCTGGCCCAGGGAGAACCACCTGTTAACACTGTCCAGGTGACGGGGACGGAGTTTGCAGTTTTTACTGAAAGACTTTCTGAGACTATGGCTAAGATATTAGAAGCCTTGCAGTCCAGGCCGGCATCTCAAGCCATGGGCACTGTGGAATCATTGCCCCCTGGTTCCCCTCAATTGGAACAACAATGTTCTCCCGGGGTGTCTCATAGATCCCAGGGTGAGGTCTCTGACACGGACTGCAGCCCCAGACCGCCTAAGCGAGCTCGCTATGAAATCCCCTCGACATCATCACATTGTTCAGGGTCTCAGCGAGAGGACTCTCTGTATGATGAAGCGGAGCTAGCTGATCAGGATTCTGATCCTGAAGCCGCTCTCAACCTTGATACTCCTGATGGGGACGCCATAGTGAATGATCTTATTGCGTCCATCAATCAAATGTTGGATATTTCTCCCTCAGCTCCTCCAGTGGAGGAGTCAGCTTCTCAGCAGGAGAAATTCCGTTTCAGGTTTCCTAAGCGTACGATGAGTATGTTTCTGGACCACTCTGACTTCAGAGAGGCAGTCCAGAAACACCGAGCTTGTCCAGATAAGCGTTTTTCCAAGCGCCTTAAGGATACACGTTACCCCTTCCCCCCTGACGTGGTCAAGGGCTGGACTCAGTGTCCCAAGGTGGATCCTCCAATCTCCAGACTGGCGACTAGATCCATAGTGGCAGTGGAAGATGGAGCTTCACTCAAGGATGCCACTGACAGACAGATGGAGCTCTGGTTGAAATCCATCTATGAAGCTATCGGCGCGTCTTTTGCTCCAGCATTCGCAGCCGTATGGGCACTCCAAGCCATCTCAGCTGGTCAGGCGCAAATTGACGCACTCACACGTACGTCTGCGCCGCAGGTGGCGTCCATAACCTCTCAAACGTCGGCATTTGCGTCCTACGCTATTAATGCTGTCCTGGACTCTGCGAGCCGTACGGCGGTTGCAGCCGACAATTCGGTGGCAATACGCAGGGCCTTGTGGCTACGGGAATGGAAGGCAGATTCGGCTTCCAAAAAGTGCTTAACTAGTTTGCCATTTTCTGGCGACCGCTTGTTTGGTGAGAGATTGGATGAAATCATCAAACAATCCAAGGGAAAGGAAACCTCCTTACCCCAGGCCAAACCAAAAACACCCCAACAGACGAGGGGACAGTCGAGGTTTCGGTCCTTTCGGGGGGCGGGCAGGTCCCAATTCTCCTCGTCCAAAAGGCCTCAGAAGGATCAGAGGAACTCCGACGCATGGCGGTCCAAATCACGCCCTAAAAAGACCGCCGGAGGTGCCGCTACCAAGGCGGCTTCCTCATAACTTACGGCCTCCTCACACCGCATCCTCGGTCGGTGGCAGGCTCTCCCGCTTTTGCGACACCTGGCTGCCACAAGTAAAAGACCGTTGGGTGAGAGACATTTTGTCTCACGGTTACAGGATAGAGTTCAGCTCTCGTCCTCCGACTCGATTCTTCAGAACATCTCCGCCTCCCGAGCGAGCCGAGGCTCTTCTGCAGGCGGTGGGCATTCTGAAGGCAGAAGGAGTGGTGGTCCCGGTTCCTCTTCAGCAACAGGGTCACGGTTTCTACTCCAACCTGTTTGTGGTTCCAAAGAAGGACGGGTCTTTCCGTCCTGTTTTCGATCTAAAACTGCTCAACAAACACGTAATGACCAGGCGGTTCCGGATGGAATCCCTCCGCTCCGTCATCGCCTCAATGTCCCAAGGAGATTTCCTAGCATCGATCGATATCAAAGATGCTTATCTCCACGTACCGATTGCTCCAGAGCATCAGCGCTTCCTGCGCTTCGCCATAGGAGACGAACACCTTCAGTTCGCGGCACTGCCGTTCGGCCTGGCGACAGCCCCAAGGGTTTTCACCAAGGTCATGGCTACAGTAGTTGCGGTCCTCCACTCTCAGGGTCACTCGGTGATACCTTACTTAGACGATCTGCTGGTCAAGGCACCCTCTCAAGAGGCATGCCAACACAGCCTCAACGTTACTCTGGAGACTCTCCAGAGTTTCGGGTGGATCATCAATTTTCCAAAGTCAAATCTGACACCGGTCCAATCGCTGACATATCTTGGCATGGAGTTTCATACTCTTCCAGCGATAGTGAAGCTTCCGCTGGACAAACAGCGTTCACTACAGACAGGGGTGCAATCTCTCCTTCAAGGTCGGTCACACCCCTTGAGGCGCCTCATGCACTTCCTGGGGAAGATGGTGGCAGCAATGGAGGCAGTTCCTTTCGCGCAGTTTCACCTGCGTCCTCTTCAATGGGACATCCTACGCAAATGGGACAGGATGCCGACGTCCCTAGACAGGAACGTCTCCCTCTCTCAGGCAACCAAAGCTTCCCTTCGGTGGTGGCTTCTTCCCACCTCATTATCGAAGGGGAAATCCTTCCTACCCCCATCCTGGGCGGTGGTCACGACGGACGTGAGTTTGTCAGGGTGGGGAGCAGTTTTTCTCCACCACAGGGCTCAGGGTACGTGGACTCAGCAAGAGTCCTCACTTCAGATCAATGTTCTGGAGATCAGGGCAGTGTATCTTGCCCTAAAAGCGTTCCAGCAGTGGCTGGAAGGCAAGCAGATCCAAATTCAGTCGGACAACTCCACAGCGGTGGCTTACATCAACCACCAAGGTGGAACACGCAGTCGGCAAGCCTTCCAAGAAGTCCGGCGGATTTTGATGTGGGTGGAAGCCACGGCCTCCACCATCTCCGCAGTTCACATCCCGGGCGTAGAAAACTGGGAAGCAGACTTTCTCAGTCGCCAGGGCATGGACGCAGGGGAATGGTCCCTTCACCCGGACGTGTTTCAGGAGATCTGTTGCCGCTGGGGGATGCCGGACGTCGACCTAATGGCGTCACGGCACAACAACAAGGTCCCAACATTCATGGCTCGATCTCAAGATCACAGAGCTCTGGCGGCAGACGCCTTAGTTCAGGATTGGTCGCAGTTTCAGCTTCCTTATGTGTTTCCCCCTCTGGCACTGTTGCCCAGAGTGTTACGCAAGATCAGGGCCGACTGCCGCCGCGCCATCCTCGTCGCTCCAGACTGGCCGAGGAGGTCGTGGTACCCGGATCTGTGGCATCTCACGGTCGGCCAACCGTGGGCACTGCCAGACCGACCAGACTTGCTGTCTCAAGGGCCGTTTTTCCATCTGAATTCTGCGGCCCTCAACCTGACTGTGTGGCCATTGAGTCCTGGATCTTAGCGTCTTCAGGATTATCTCAAGAGGTCATTGCCACCATGAGACAGGCTAGGAAACCAACGTCCGCCAAGATCTACCACAGGACATGGAAAATATTCCTGTCGTGGTGCTCTGCTCAGGGTTTCTCTCCCTGGCCATTTGCCTTGCCCACTTTTCTGTCCTTTCTTCAATCCGGATTGGAAAAGGGTTTGTCGCTAGGCTCCCTTAAGGGACAAGTCTCTGCGCTCTCTGTGTTTTTTCAGAAGCGCCTGGCCAGACTCCCACAGGTACGCACGTTCCTGCAAGGGGTTTGTCACATCGTCCCTCCTTACAAGCGTCCGTTAGAACCCTGGGATCTGAACAGGGTGCTGATGGTTCTTCAGAAACCACCGTTCGAGCCAATGAGGGATATTTCGCTCGCACGCCTTTCGCAGAAAGTGGTTTTTCTAGTAGCAGTCACTTCACTTCGGAGAGTGTCTGAGCTAGCAGCGTTGTCATGCAAAGCTCCTTTCCTGGTGTTTCACCAGGACAAGGTGGTTCTGCGTCCGGTTCCGGAATTCCTCCCTAAGGTGGTATCCCCCTTTCATCTCAATCAGGATATCTCCTTACCTTCTTTTTGCCCTCATCCAGTTCACCAGTGTGAAAAGGATTTGCACTTGTTAGATCTGGTGAGAGCACTCAGACTCTACATTTCTCGTACGGCGCCCCTGCGCCGCTCGGATGCACTCTTTGTCCTTGTCGCTGGCCAGCGTAAATGGACACAAGCTTCCAAATCAACCCTGGCTCGGTGGATCAAGGAACCAATTCTCGAAGCTTATCGTTCCTCGGGGCTTCCGGTTCCCTCAGGGCTGAAGGCCCATTCTACCAGGGCCGTGGGAGCGTCCTGGGCCTTGCGACACCAGGCTACGGCTCAGCAGGTGTGTCAGGCAGCTACCTGGTCGAGCCTGCACACTTTCACGAAACACTATCAGGTGCATACCTATGCTTCGGCAGATGCCAGCCTAGGTAGGCAAGTCCTTCAGGCGGCGGTTGCCCACCTGTAGGACGGAGCCGTTACGGCTCTATTATGAGGTATTATTTACCCACCCAGGGACTGATTTTGGACGTCCCAATTGTCTGGGTCTCCCAATGGAGCGCCAAAGAAGAAGGGAATTTTGTTTACTTACCGTAAATTCCTTTTCTTCTAGCTCCAATTGGGAGACCCAGCACCCGCCCCTGTTTTTGTGTACACATGTTGTTCACGTTGAATGGTTTCAGTTCTCCGATATTCCTTCGGATTGAATTTACTTTAAACCAGTTTATAATTTTTTCCTCCTTCTTGCTTTTGCACCAAAACTGAGGAGCCCGTGGCAGCACGGGGGGTGTATAGGCTGAAGGGGAGGGGCTTTACACTTTTAGTGTAATACTTTGTGTGGCCTCCGGAGGCATAGCTATACACCCGATTGTCTGGGTCTCCCAATTGGAGCTAGAAGAAAAGGAATTTACGGTAAGTAAACAAAATTCCCTTCTTTGATCACTCTAACTTCAGGGACACTGTCCAGAAGCGCAGAGCGGTTCCGGACAAGCGCTTTGCTAAGCGGCACACTGACACGCGTTACCGCTTTCCGCCTGAAGTCGTTAAGGGCTGGGCACACCCCCCAAGGTGGATCCTCCAGTCTCTAGATTGGCCGCTAGGTCCGTTGTGTCTGTTGCCGATGGCTCATCCCTGAAGGATGCCACTGACAGACAGATAGAGCTCTTGGTGAAGTATATTTATGAGGCTACGGGCGCGTCTTTCGCCCCGGCCTTTGCGGCCGTGTGGGCTCTCCAAGCAATCTCGGCATGTCTGACTGAGATTAATGCCGCCACGCGGAAGTCTGCTCCACATGTTTCATCCTTGACCTCTCAGGCATCAGCATTTTCGTCCTACGCCATGAACGCCGTACTGGACTCCACTAGCCGTACGGCCGTGGCATCCGCTGACTCCGTGGCAGTCCACAGGGCCATGTGGCTGCGCGATTGGAAAGCAGACTCTGCCTCCAGAAGGTTCTTAACTGGTTTGCCTTTTTCTGGCGACCGTTTGTTTGACGAACGGTTGGAGGAGATTATTAAGGAATCCTCGAGAAAGGACTCCTCCTTACCCCAGTCCAATCCTAAGAAACCTCAGCAGAGGAAGATCCAATCGAGGTTTCGGTCCTTTCGTTCCTCCGCCAAGACCCAATCCTCTTCGTCCAACCGGCCGGAGAAAGGCCAGAGGAACTCCTATGCGTGGCGGTCCAAGTCACGCCCCCAAAAGGCCGCAGGAGGCACGGCCTCCAAGACGGCCTCCACATGACTCTCGTCCTCATCCAGCCACATCCTCGGTCGGTGGCAGGCTCTCCCGCTTTGGCGGCGCCTGGTGACCACACGTTCAACACTGCTCGGTGAGAGACATTCTGTCTCATGGTTACAGGATAGAGTTCAGCTCTCGACCTGCGGCTCGTTTCTCCACCACAGGGCTCAAGGAACCTGGACTCCAATAGAATCATCCCTTCAGATCAATATCCTGGAGATAAGGACAGTATATCTAGCCCTATTGGCTTTCCATCGGTGGCTGGAGGGCAGGCAGATCCGAATCCAGTCGGACAACGCCACTGCCGTCGCCTACATCAACCACCAAGGCGGCACTCGCAGTCGTCAAGCCTTCCAGGAAGTCCGGCGGATTCTGCAGTGGGTGGAAAACACAGACTCCACCATCTCCGCAGTTCACATCCCGGGCGTAGAAAACTGGGAAGCAGATTTTCTCAGTCGTCAGGGCATGGACGCGGGGGAATGGTCTCTTCATCCAGACGTGTTTCGAGAGATCTGCCGCCGCTGGGGAACGCCGGACGTTGATCTCATGGCGTCACGACACAACAACAGGACTTGGCAAATCTTCTTATCCTGGTGCTCTGATAATGTTTTTTTCTCCATGGCCGTTTGCCTTACCCACATTTCTTTCATTCCTACAATTTGGAATGGATATGGGTTTGTCCCTCGGCTCTCTCAAGGGCCAAGTGTCGGCGCTCTCCGTGTTTTTTCAAACGCGACTAGCCAGACTTCCGCAGGTCCGCACGTTCCTGCAGGGGGTTTGCCACATGGTCCCACCTTACAAACGTCCGTTGGAACCTTGGGATCTTAACAGGGTCCTGACGGCTCTTCAAAAGCCGCCTTTTGAGCCGTTGCGGGATGTCTCTCTCTCCCGTCTTTCTCAGAAGGTGGCCTTCCTGGTTGCAGTCACATCACTTCGGAGAGTGTCTGAGCTTGCAGCGCTGTCATGCAAAGCTCCTTTCCTGGTTTTCCACCAGGATAAGGTGGTTCTGCGTCCTGTCCCGGAATTCCTCCCTAAGGTGGTATCCCCTTTTCATCTAAATCAGGATATCTCCTTGCCTTCCTTTTGCCCTAATCCAATTCACCAGTGTGAGAAGGATTTGCACTCTTTGGATCTAGTGAGAGCACTCCGGATCTACGTGTCTCGCACGGCGCCCCTGCGCCGTTCAGACGCGCTCTTTGGCCTTGTCGCTGGCCAGCGTAAGGGCTCTCAGGCCTCCAAGTACACCTTGGCTAGGTGGATCTAGGAACCGATTCTCGAGGCCTACCGTACTTCTGGGCTTCCGCCCCCTTCAGGGTTGAAAGCCCATTCTACCAGAGCTGTAGGTGCGTCCTGGGCATTGCGGCACCGGGCGACGGCTCAGCAGGTGTGTCAGGCGGCTACGTGGTCTAGCCTGCACACTTTCACGAAGCACTATCAAGTACATACCTATGCTTCGGCAGACGCCAGTCTAGGTAGGCGAGTCCTCCAGGCGGCGGTTGCCCACCTGTAAGAGGGGGCCGTTTCCGGCTCTTTCTATTGGGGTATTGGTTTACCCACCCAGGGACTGCTCTTGGACGTCCCAATTGTCTGGGTCTCCCAATGGAGCGACAAAGAAGAAGGGAATTTTGTTTACTTACCGTAAATTCCTTTTCTTCTAGCTCCTATTGGGAGACCCAGCACCCGCCCCTGTGCCCTTCGGGCTGGTTGTTGATGTTAATTTTTTCCTTTGGTTCATGGTCTTCAGTTCTACGAACATCCTTCGGATTGAATTTGCTCTAGACCATTTATAAGTTTCCTCCTTCCTGCTTTTGCACCAAACTGAGGAGCCCGTGGTCCACGGGAGGGTGTATAGGCAGAGGGGAGGGGTTACACTTTTTTAAAAGTGTAATACTTTGTGTGGCCTCCAGAGGCAGAAGCTATACACCCAATTGTTTGGGTCTCCCAATAGGAGCTAGAAGAAAAGGAATTTACGGTAAGTAAACAAAATTCCCCTTTTTAAAGAGAATCTATCACTGTACTTAATTGCAGCTCAGCGCAATCCTAACTCCTCTGTTGTGCACGGAGTCATGAGTAGTTTCCCATAGTGAGTAAATAGATTGCAGTTCTAATTTTTTTTCAAGCTCAAATCCCCTGAGAAATGGGCTGCAATTTGAAAAATATCTACCGAACAATGTAATAACACAAAAAAATTATTATGGAAAATTGATATTGACATATCTACAGTCACACACTTTGTTTGAGAACTTAGAAAACGGATTTTCTAACTGAATTGTCCTATTCCTGCATTCTAGAGTGAAATAAAAAGACTTCACATTGAAATCACCAAACTAGAAAGCTTCTTATCTCAGTACAAGTCGGTAAGTAATCTTCATGAAGGAAGTGTGTGGATAAAAAGCAGAACAATTTTTCTTACACCAAGAAAGAAAATTAAAATTTTACAGAAAATAAATTGTATTTCAATTTAAGATTTAAAGCGCACCAATCACCAGGATTTTCATATATAACCTAAAGACAGTGCTATACTGGCACTATCAGGCTGAGTCTTTATATACCTTCAGTGCTCAGCTTGGATGTATATGTTTTGAATCCAAGAAAGTAAAGTTTATAAAATCACCAGCTTCTTGAGTGACAGCAGCTGAGTATCAGATAATATCTGGGGGGTATTCATACTTATCCCCTCCCACCTTTAGAATTTGCATAAGTATTATATAATTTAATTTTTTACTTGTAGTACCTGTGCAAAGGTCATACCCATGTGACCAGAAGAGACGGGGCCTTAGCTAACATAGCTGATACCAGGAATCACCATTTTTCTCTTGGATGAGGCCCCGCCCCTTCTGGTCACATGGTTATGACCTCAGCACAGGTCCTGCTAGTGAAAAAGTAAACGTTTGTGTAATGCTTATTCTAATTCTAACAATGGGAGAGGATAACTATGAATACCCCCCCCCCCCCTCCCCCAGATATTATCTGATGCTCAGCTGCTGTCACTCAAGAAGCTGATGATTTTATAAATTTTACTTTCTTAGATTTCAAAACCTAAACATCCGAGCTGACCACTACAGGTATGTATAGAATCAGCCTGATAGTGCCAGTATAGCACTGGCTTTAGAATATATACTAAAATCCTGGTGATTGGTTCCCTTTAAATCTTTATACTTTCAGCTGTAGGTATTTCCTGACACAGTTTACTGTTACCACACTTCTAACCTTCCCTTTAAGACAACTGGAACATTTGATGTGTGCTCATCTGTCAGATGTTCTCTGATGGATCTTTAAGGCCCCCATACATAATAGATTGTCGAGTTGTCGAGCGATATCCGCTAGACTGGCTGATCCTCTGTATGTATGTAAGTGCCTCTTAACGCTCTCCCTGGCCGCTCCAGGAGAGAGAACTATCTCATATGATGGATCACAATTCCCAGCCTTGTCAAGAGGGATCAGCCTCCATTTGAGAAATCTGGCAACCAGTCACTCCTGTTTCCCCTTTGAAAATACAGGGGGAATTAGTTGTTGGCTGAATGAGTGTTTGGCTTTCTACTATGTAAGGTGTATGGCCACCTTTACAGTCTGGTTTTGGCGCTTTACACTCCACTGAAACACTAACCAAATATAATGTGTCCTACAGGCAGGTATGTGAATCTTTTATTCTTTTACGTAGGTCTGCTAAATTTAACAGTCTATGACCCCCTCTCTTAAAGGACATGACTATAGTTTGCTCTGGCCGCAGTTTTAATTGTTGCTTTGCTGTTTCTACTCCTATCTGTCAGGGTACCCATGATTTGATTTGTATCTCCTATTTCCTATTTTGTTTCAGTTGGCTACACTGTCTTTATTATTTTACTCTGTAAAACTTTAATCCATTTTAGATCCAGGTTCAAGGAATTACATATGACTCTGGTTTCTGCATTTTAACCAATTTTGGAGGATAAAGGATGGGTGCGCACTGGGCGTGATCCACAGTCCCCGGGACTTCCGATCATGTACACTAAATTGATGCCGGGTGTAAGCTTCCCGGCTTCACTGAGGTATAGTGCGCATGACCGGAAGTCCCGGGGACTCTGGATCATGCACAGTGCACATCCATCCTCAATCAGCCGCCATCAAGACTGAGGTATGTGCTGCGCGTTCACTAGCATGGTAGTACGCCCACAGGGGCATGCTTACATGCTATGTAAGCCGGCTAGCCAAGGGAACTACTGTCCTTGTGACTTGTCCCTGGCCTCATTAGCACATATGAAACGATCTTTAGAAATACTTTTTCTAAAGATCTCTTTATCTATCCTAATGTATACAGGGACGGTTAGGCAGGGATTAGCAATATGCACCAGAACTGCTTGTGATTCTGGTGCATATTGCACCTGACAGATTAACTTTAATTAGTTTTAGGCCAAATCCTTTCACTTTGACATAAAGAAAAATTGCAAAATGCACAACGTTTCCATTTTCTAATACAGCTCTGTAGAATCAGTCATGACAATTTCAGTATTCACTCAGGCCCCATATAACCGCTTGTTCTTGTAAATCACGTGTGCTACATCTGATATAGTAATGACACATACAGTGCCTTGCGAAAGTATTTGCCCTCCCCTTGAATTTTTCAACCTTCCCCCCCCCCCCCCATTTCAAGCTTCAAACATAATGATAAAAAATTTAAATTTATAGTGAAGAATCAACAACAAGTGGGACACAATTGTAAAGTTGAACGAAATGTATTATTTTAAACGTCTATAGAAAATAAACTGAAAATAGGGGTGTGCAATATTATTCGGCCCCTTTAAGTTAATGCTTTGTAGCGCCACCTTTTGCTGTGATTACAGCTGCAGTCGCTTGGGGTATGTGTCTATCAGTTTTGCACATCGAGAGACTGAAATTCTTGCCCATTCTTCCTTTGCAAATAGCTGGAGCTGAGTGAGGTTGGATGGAGAGCGTTTGTGAACAGCAGTTTTCTCTGACGCCTCATTGGGGGACACAGGACCATGGACCATGGGTGTAATGATGCCTATCCATAGGAGGACACTAAGTAGATGCAAAAAGCATTAGCTCCTCCTCTGCAGTATACACCCCCTGGCCGGGCCAGGCAACCTCCATTTTAGCTTAGTGTCTGTAGGAGGCACATCCTTTCAAGGTTTTGTTATTTTTTGAGGGCGACGGTTTCCCTTAGGGACCAATCTCCCAATACCCTCAACGGGCGGGAACGCGGAGTGTTGCCGCCACGTACCCCCTCCTGCGACGCTGGATCCTGGGCTGCCTTTTACTGGACGACGGGTCCCACAGACACCGATTTTCCAGAGCCCAGGGCAGAGGCACAATTCCTCAGCCCCTCTTTGCAGGCTCTGAGTTGATACATTCCACCTGTGTGGCCGGACACAGCAGGCTGACTCTATTTCCACTGCCTGGACTGAGGCAGTGTTAAGGTGAGATCCCCCCCTGACTGGTTTCCCAGACAAAGGGAGAAAGACTGTGCAGAGAAGGCTCCCAGGACTGTTGAATTTACAGTCTTTATTCCCACCCTTGCTGATTGCAGGGAATCCTGCAGAGTTAATCTAACGGTGTTGGGGGGAGGGCTCCCAGGGCTCATAAACTCAGTGTCTATTCCCTCTAGCTGCGTGCTGGCTGGAGGAGGGGCGAGTCCCTTGCTGATTGCAGTGACTCCTGCAGAGATAATCTACTGGTAGCTGTGTGCTGACTCAGAAGCTCCCTTCCCGCCGTTTTTTACTACCGACAGCAGGGGGGCACACTGACTTCTTCTTGGCGCTCTTTTAGCGCTAAGCCCCGCCCCCCCTTCCCCGGAAAACGCGCAAAGATCTCCACAGAGACTCCTTCCTGAGGACGCAGGGCCATCGGCTGATTCTGGTGAGGTACACCGAAGCAAATACAATCCTTGCTTCCCACTGCTTCACTTCTAGCTCTGCATATCATTGCTCCCCCCTCCTGGCATACTCCTATTAGGAACATGCAGAACTGTAAGGGTACTGTTGAGGTTTGTGGGGATACAAGTGATCCCTCGACCTGATCGTTGTTCCGAATTAAAATGTCGTTTGTGCACGGCGAAAAAGAATAATAATTAATTGGAAATCAATTATAACTCTTCCTCTCACGACCAAGGCTGAGGCAAGACTGAAAATCTTTATTCTCGGACAATTAGACCACGAAGTAAAAGGGGTGTAAACAAAAGTTTTAGTCCAATCAAGTATCGTAGGTCAGGGCTTCATGACGTAGAGAGATCTGCATATCCTCCTCCGATTGGTCAGTCCAGGCTTCAGGAATTTCTTTTGTCCATCTGTCTTGGGTGTAGGACAGGAAATAGCAGCCATCTTCAAGCTATACATATATATATATATATATATATATATATATATATATATATATATCCTAGTATATACGGAGTCTAAGGAAAATACTCTGAATATGCAATATACTTATATAAACGTATTAGTAAAAGAATAAAAGAGAACAAAGACATGCATAGATATGTGTGTTAGTTTACATCTTACTAAACTATATACCTGAGTCTATGAAATGGCTGAACTAAGTATTTTTGTATACTCAGTTCTCATCCCCAACAGTACTAAGAGTGCTAAGGCTCACATAGTCTATTATTCAGCCTGCACTGCCTGCCACCCTGAGCTACCACGTAAACACACCTCTTCTCTCTGTGAGTCCTGTGCCCCTATAGCCCCCCAAGACACCACCGCAGCAACCGTCAGCCCAGAGCCTAGGGCTCCCAGCCCACCGCAATGGGCACAGTTTCTGTCCCAATCCATGGAAAAACTGTCACAGAACCTGGTGCTGGCTATGCAATGTCGTCCTCCACACCCTTCTGGGCCCCTGGACGGAACGCAACCTGAGGGTACCCCTATGGAGGATTCTTCTGAGGTAATCCGGGCCCATGCTTCACCGGTTGCAGGGATCAGAAAAAGAGCACACGGCCGTGTGTCTCCAGCACTCTCTCATGGCCCCCATGGCTCTCCCTCGGGAGAACATAGGGCAGGCTCTCCCACACGCTCCACGGCTTCTGAAGAGCTGAAGGAGGGAGAATGCTGTTTGTACCAGGATGATTCCTTGGTTTCACCCTCCCCAGATGATCAAACTGCAATAGACTCCCTTATAGCAGCAATCAACCAAACTCTGCATGTGGAGGATCCCCCATCCACTACCACTGACCATGTGGTCTCCTTTAAGAGGGCAAGGAAACCCCAAAAGGTTTTCGCTGATCACCCAGAGTTTCAGGATATCCTCACAAAGCAAAGGGAGAAGCCTGACAGGCGCTTCGGTAACCGTAAACTCATGGAGTCCCGGTACCCTTTTGCCTCACCTGCCCCTAAGGGCTGGGCCGATCCGCCCTCGGTCGACCCCCGGTCTCCCTCCTTGCCACAAAAAACGCTCCTGTCTTTACCCGATGGTTCCTCCATCAAGGACCCGACAGACAGACAGGTGGAGCACCTCGCCCGCTCTGCCTTTGAGGCTGCGGGTTCCTCCCTCTTGCCCTCCTTTGACTCTGTGTGGGTCGCAAAGGCGATCTCGGTCTGGGCAGAATCCCTTAACACTTCGCTTGAGGAATCCCAGTTCCCTCATACCGTCACAGAGGTAACAGCTCAAATTGCCGCTGCGGCGGAGTACCTCATGCAGGCCTCCATTGATGCTGCTACCTGCGCAGTTTTTGCCGCCTCAAATACCGTAGCCATCCATAGAGCTCTCTGGCTCCGACAATGGCGAGCGGACTCTGCGTCCAAGAAGTCTCTCACGGGCCTTCCCTTTTTTCCAGACCGATTCTTTGGCGAACGTCTGGACAAGCTAATTTCTGATGCCACAGGAGGAAAAAGTATCTCCCTTCCCCAGCTGAAGCCCAGAACGACCTTCACCAGACGTTCACAGTCCTCATTCCGCTCCTTTCGGAACTCATTTGGTTAGTCAACATCCCGCGCTGTCCCCACCACTAGCTGCGGACTACGCAGGGACCGACCTTCTCAGCTCTCTCCGAAACCCACTTCGTCATGGTAGCCTAGACCGAAACAGTCCAGGACTAGGGAGACTCGTCCACGACGTTTTCCCCCCTCATGACTCCTTCGGCGTCCCGGAAGACAAACTCATTGTATGAGGTCGACTGCGGCTCTTTCAACACATCTGGGCTCCCGCCTCAGACGACAAATGGGTGCAAGACCTTGTGTCTTCCGGTTACCACATAGAATTTCGGACCCGACCCCCAAGTCTGTTCCTTCTCTCAAACCCCCCAAAGACTCGAAAACGACGCAAGGCCTTTTTCTCAGCAATCCACTCGCTCCAAACAGCATGAGAGATAAAACCCGTCCCGGACGACGAGAAGTTCAGGGGTTTTATTCCAACCTCTTTGGGGTCTCCAAAAAGGATGGCTCAGTTCGACCCATCCTGGACCTCAAATACCTGAACAAACATGTGCACGTACGGAGATTCAGAATGGAATCCCTAAGGTCCATTATTGCATCCATGGTCGTAGGGGAATTCCTCGCCTCCATAGATATCAAGGACGCGTACCTGCACATACCCATCACCCAGATCACCAAAAGTTCCTCCGCTTCGCAGTTCAGGACTCCCATTTTCAATTCATAGCCCTACCCTTCAGCCTTGCCACCGCGCCAAGGGTCTTCACCAAAGTCATGGCGGCCGCCATGAGTGTCCTTCACGCCAGGGGAGTAGTCGTTCTCCCTTACTTGGACGACCTCCTCATCAAGGCCCCCTCCTTCCGCGACTGCTCAACCAGCGTACAGATCACCGTGGACACCCTATCCCGCTTAGGGTGGCTACTGAATCTAAACAAATCATCCCCGGTCCCATCACGATCCATCACCTTCCTGGGCATGTCCCTGGACAGCCGTCGGGGCTTGATCTATCTCCCTCAGGACAAGGCGATCGCTCTTCCACAAGCGGTACGCTGCCTTCTACGTCCTCCATCTCGCTCCATTCGATTCAGCATTAAGGTGCTCGGCAGGATGGTGGCGGCTATGGAGGCAGTACCTTTTTATCAACTGCACCTCCGCCCACTGCAGCTAGCCCTTCTAGCTGCCTGGGACAAGAGCCCCTTCTCCCTGGACAAACATCTTCACCTGACGCCTTCAGTCAGGTATGCACTCCGCTGGTGGCTTCGGCCCTCATCCCTATCGAAGGGGAGATCTTTTCTCCCAGTGAACTGGCTGGTCCTGACCACGGACGCCAGTGTACCGCCTAGGAGGCTGGGGAGCAGTGTACCGGCACCACACTGCTCAAGGACCTTGGACGCCCCAGGAGTCTTCCCTACCCATAAACATCCTGGAAATCCGCGCGATCTTCCTCGCGCTCAGGGCGTTCTGCCCTCTGCTAGCGGGTCGTCAGATTCGAGTCCAATCGGACAATGCGATAGCTGTAGCCTATATCAATCGGCAGGGGGGCACCCGCAGCAAAGCGGCTTATCTCGAAGTCCCACAAGATCCTCAGCTGGGCCGAATCTACGGGGGTCAGTGATATCAGCGGTACACATACCGGGAGTAGAGAACTGGGCAGCAGACTTTCTAAGTCGCCAAGGCCTGGCCGCCGGAGAGTGGTCTCTCCACCCAGAAGTGTTCCTACACATCTGCACTCGCTGGGGTACACCAGACGTGTATCTAATGGCCTCAAGGTTGAACGCAAAGGTACCCGCGTTCATAGCCAGGTCACGCGACCCGCAGTCCATCGGCGCGGATGCTCTAGTCTGCTCCTGGCACCACTTCCGCCTGCCTTACATATTTCCACCTCTACCCCTGCTGCCGGGGGTAATCAGGAAGATCAAGGCAGAGGGAGTCCCGGTGATACTGATAGCACCGGACTGGCCCAGGCGCGCCTGGTACGCCGAATTAGTACAAATGCTCGCAGACGTACCGTGGCGCCTTCCAGACATCCCAGACTTGCTGACCCAAGGGCCCATTTCCCATCAGAACTCCAAAGCCTTGAAGCTGACGGCATGGCCATTGAGACCTGGGTATTAACAAGAGCGGGATTCTCCCCCGCGTTTATCTCCACCATGATCAGCGCCCGAAAGCCTGCTTTATCCTGCATTGACTACTGTACGTGGAAAATCTTCCTTTCAAGGTGCAGGGAAACTAACGTCCAGCCTATGCCTCTTGCCATCCCCAAAATTCTCGACTTTCTGCAGTCTGGCTTGCAAGCGGGGTTGGCTCTCAGTTCCCTTAAAGGGCAGGTCTCAGCGCTCTCAATCTTCTACCAATGTTGCCTGGCTCAAAAACTGCAAGTCAAGACCTTCCTCCAGGGCGTTTCCCATCTAGTTGCCCCGTACAAACGGCCGCTGGACCCATGGGACCTCAATCTCGTTCTGGACGGTCTCCAGAGGTCTCCCTTTGAACCTCTCAAGGAATCCTCCCTTGCTCTTCTGTCCTGGAAGGTAACATTCCTGGTGGCAATTACGTCCATCAGACGGGTTTCGGAGCTGGCAGCACTCTCTTGCCGTGAGCCTTTTCTGATCTTTCACCAGGACAAGGTGGTTCTGCGCCCCCTTCCGGATTTCCTTCCAAAGGTTCCTACCCCGTTTCATTTGAACGAGGACATTGTTCTGCCTTCCTTTTGTCCACACCCAGTTCATAGGGTGGAAAGGTCTCTGCACTCGTTAGACCTCGTCAGAGCTCTCAGATATTACATATCCAAGACAGCCCCCTTTAGGAAAACGGACTCTTTGTTCGTCATTCCTGAGGGGCCTAAGAAGGGACAGGCAGCTTCAAAGGCAACTCTGGCTCGCTGGATTCGCTCTGCAATCCAGGAAGTCTACCGCTTGCAACTCAAGCCCATTCCTAGTGGGCTGCGGGCTCATTCCACGCGAGCAGTTGGCGCTTCGTGGCCATTCGGCATCAGGCTTCAGTGGAACAGGTGTGTAAGGCTGCGACCTGGTCTAGCCTACATATTTTTTCAAAGCATTACAGAGTCCATACCCAGGTTTCAGCTGAGGCAAATCTGGGTAGGAAAATTCTGCAAACGGCAGTAGAGCACCTCTCTCAGTAGGCGCTCCAGGCTGTCTGGGACTGGTTCCTAGTCCTTGGGTTGTGTTGTCTTCTTTTATTTTTCCCACCCATGGACTGCTTTAGGACGTCCCATGGTCCTGTGTCCCCCAATGAGGTGTCAGAGAAAAACGGATTTTTGTGTACTCACCGTAAAATTTTCTCTTCACCATCATTGGGGGACACAGCACCCACCCTGTTGCCCTGTTGGGCCTTGGTTCTCTCAGTACCTTATTTGTTATAACTTTTTTTCTCATGTTCCTCCGTTGAGAAGTTTTTACTGGGTTTTTTTTTCTCCCTACTGCTTGTGTACTAAAACTGAGGTTGCCTGGCCCGGCCAGGGGGTGTATACTGCAGAGGAGGAGCTAATGCTTTTTGCATCTACTTAGTGTCCTCCTATGGATAGGCAGCATAACACCCATGGTTCATGGTCCTGTGTCCCCCAATGATGGCTAAGAGAAAACTATTTTACGGTGAGTACACAAAAATCTGTTTTCAGCTCTTTCCACAGATTCATGATTGGATTCAGGTCTGGACTTTGACTTGGCCATTCTAACACCTGGATACGTTTATTTGTGAACCATTCCATTGTAGATTGTGCTTTATGTTTGGGATCATTGTCTTGTTGGAAGACAAATCTCCGTCCCAGTCTCAGGTCTGTTGCAGACTCCAACAGGTTTTTCTTTGTCGCTCCATTGGGAGACCCAGACAATTGGGTGTATAGCTTCTGCCTCTGGAGGCTACACAAAGTATTACACTTTAAAAAGTGTAACCCCTCCCCTCTGCCTATACACCCTCCCGTGGACCACGGGCTCCTCAGTTTTATGCTTTATGTGGAAGGAGGCACACATCCACTCATGAATTCTCAGACTTATTTATGTCGGTTGGAAGAAAAGAGGACCCCCACGGGGTCCCCGGCATGTTCCCTTCTCACCCCACTATGTCGGCGGTGTTGTTAAGGTTGAGGTACCCATTGCGGGTACAGAGGCTGGAGCCACATGCCGTCTCCTTCACCATCCCTTAGCGGCTCTGGGAGAAGTGGGATCCTGAGCGGTCTTCCATTTGCTGGGACCGTGCTCCATCCGCAGCCCCTGAGGGAACCTGCCGGACCGGAGCCTCTTCAACCCCAGGGACCGGGCCCTGCAACTTAAAGGTACTCTGTATCCCTGTCGGGGATCGTACAGAGAGCGCACCTTCTTCCCGGGAGCCGCGGTAGTTTTAAAACTAAGGAGGCCGGTGGACTTCTGCGCCGACCGTGCCTGCTTGTCGGGCGCGGCCTCAAATTTAGTCCCCGGCTTCACCGCGGCCTAGTCGCAAAAATCCCGCCCCGGGCCTGCCTGTCAGGGGTAAGGGCGGGTTCTCCGGCATGACGTCGGATGTGAGGGCTGGAGCATCCTGCATGTCTTCCTCCCCGCTCACTGACCACTGTGGGGACCCCAGATTCCCGCTCTTGGCTGGCGCCGCCCTCGGCTCCACTCCTCCCCTGAGAGCTCCGGCGGCCATTTTCTGGCATTCTGCCGGTGGATGCTTCTCAGTGAACAGCTCAGCAGCTCCGGGGGATCCAAGGCAGGGAATCTGGAGGACACACTCCGCTCGTTAGCGGTCGGTAAGCCACACCGGTCACCCGGTGCTGGCCCCCCTGGGGTGCCGGTATAGATATATATATCTATTGTATAAATATATATATATATGTATCTGTTCGGTCAGTCCGTATACCTTGGTCCCTATATACCCTCAGTTGGTCACTCTCCTAGGAGACAACAGCATGTCGTCCACAAGGAGCAAAACTGCTAAGGCACAGGTTTTTTTCGCGGCCTGTACCTCTTGTGGGGCTATGTTGCCTGCGGGATCCACGTACCCTCACTGTGAGCAGTGTTCGACTCCTGCAACGCTTGCTCAGCCGGAGCCTCGGGCACTGGTGGGCCCCTCGGCTCAGGTAGACCCCCCTGCTCCCCCTGAACATGCAGGGACAGAGTCACAGGGGTTGGCCTCTTTTGCTGAGAAACTCTCTCAGTCCCTTTCTCAATCCATGGCACAGTCTTTTTACAAATGGTCTTCTAGGCTCCTGGAGGCATTGCAATCCAGACCGGACCCTTCACAGGCACCGGTTCCTGTTAGCTTGTCTCCTCCAGGCCCCTCTCGGTCCGCGCCGCAGCGCGCTCCCAGGTTGGCCCCTAGGTCTCAGGCGGAGGACTCCTGCCCGGACCGCAGTCCCAGACCGGCAAAGCGGTCTCGCTGGAACTCTTCCCCGTCTTCCTCACGCTGCTCGGAGGACTCTCAGGAAGACGAGGCGGATGTGGGAGCTCAGGGCTCTGACCCTGACTTCGCCCTTAACCTTGATACACCTGAGGGGGATGCCTTAGTAAATGATCTCATCTCATCCATCAACCAGGTGTTGGATCTCTCTCCCCCGCCTCCTCCTGTGGAGGAGTCTGCTTCTCAGCAGGAGAAACACCAGTTTCGGTTCCCCAAGCGTACGCGAAATACGTTTTTTGATCACTCTAACTTCAGGGATGCTGTCCAGAAGCCCAAGGCGGTCCCGGACAAGCGCTTTGCTAAACGGCATAATGAAATGCGTTATCCCTTTCCATCTGAAGTTGTTAAGGGCTGGTCTCTCTCTCCCAAGGTGGATCCGCCAGTCTCCAAATTGGCTGCTAGATCCGTTGTGTCTGTTGCAGATGGCTCATCCCTGAAGGATGCCACTGACAGACAGAGCTCTTGGTGAAGTCCATCTATGAGGCCACGGGCGCGTCTTTCGCCCCGGCCTTTGCCGCTGTGGGGGCTCTCCAAGCGATCTCGGCTTGTCTGGCTGAGATTAATGCTGTCACACGGAATTCTGCTCCGCATGTTTCGTCTTTGACTTCCCAGGCATCTGCCTTTTCGTCCTACGCCATGAACGCCGTCCTGGACTCCGCTAGCCGGACGGCTGTAGCATCCGTTAACTCCGTGGCAGTCCGCAGGGCCATGTGGCTGCGCGAATGGAAAGCAGACTCTGCTTCCAAAAGGTTCTTAACTGGTCTGCCTTTTGCTGGCGACCGTTTATTTGGCGAACGATTGGATGAGATTATTAAGGAATCCAAGGGAAAGGAATCCTCCTTACCCCAGTCCAGACCTAAGAAGCCTCCGCAACGAAAAATACAATCAAGGTTTCGGTCCTTTCGTCCCTCCGCCAAGCCACAATCCTCCTCGTCCAACAGGCCGGAGAAAGGCCAGAGGAACTCCTATGCGTGGCGGTCCAAGTCACGCCCCCAAAAGGCCGCAGGAGGCACTGCCTCCAAGACGGCCTCCTCATGACTCTCAGCCTCCCCTAGCCGCATCCTCGGTTGGTGGCAGGCTCTCCCGCTTTGGAGACGCCTGGTGGCCACACGTTCAAGACCGATGGGTGAGAGACATTCTGTCTCAGGGTTACAGGATAGAGTTCAGCTCACGTCCTGCGGCTCGTTTCTTCAGAACCTCCCCGCCCCCCGCTCAGGCCAATGCACTTTTTCAGGCAGTGGACGCTCTGAAGTCAGAAGGTGTTGTGATCCCCATTCCCCCTCAGGAACGTGGTCGCGGCTTTTACTCCAACTTGTTCGTAGTGCCCAAAAAGGACGGGTCATTCCGTCCCGTTCTGGACCTCAAGCTACTCAACAGACATGTGAGAACCAGACGGTTTCAGATGGAATCTCTCCGTTCAGTCATCGCCTCGTTGTCACAAGGAGACTTCCTGGCATCGATCGACATCAAGGATGCTTATCTCCATGTGCCGATCGCACCCGAACATCAACGTTTCCTGCGTTTCGCCATCGGGGACGAACACCTCCAGTTCGTCGCATTGCCCTTCGGCCTGGCGACAGCCCCACGGGTTTTCACCAAAGTCATGGCATCCGTCGTGGCGGTCCTACACTCTCAGGGCCACTCGGTGATCCCCTACTTGGACGATCTCTTAGTCAGGGCCCCTTCTCGGGTGGCGTGTCAACAAAGCCTTACCGTCGCTCTGGCGACTCTCCAGCAGTTCGGGTGGATCATCAACTTCCCGAAATCCAAGTTGACACCAACCCAATCACTGACTTACCTTGGGATGGAGTTTCACACACAGCCAGCGTTAGTCAAGCTACCGCGGGACAAACAGCCTTCTCTGCAGGCAGGGGTGCAATCACTTCTTCGGAGTCAATCACACCCCTTAAGGCGCCTCATGCACTTCCTGGGGAAGATGGTGGCAGCTATGGAGGCAGTGCCGTTTGCACAATTTCATCTACAGCCGCTCCAATGGGATATTCTCCGCAAATGGGACAAGAGTGCGGCTTCCCTCGACAAGAACGTCTCTCTTTCCCTCGCGACCAAAACATCACTTCAGTGGTGGCTCCTACCCACATCTCTGTCGGGAGGAAGATGATTCCTACCCCCAACCTGGGCTGTGGTCACCACGGACGCGAGCCTGTCAGGTTGGGGAGCGGTTTTTCTCCACCACAGGGCTCAAGGAACCTGGACTCCGACAGAATCGTCCCTTCAGATCAATATTCTGGAGATAAGGGCAGTATATCTAGCCCTATTGGCTTTACATCGGTGGCTGGAGGGCAGGCAGATCCGAATCCAGTTGGACAACGCCACTGCCGTCGCCTACATCAATCACCAAGGCGGCACTCGCAGTCGTTTGGCCTTCCAGGAAGTCCGGCGGATTCTGCAGTGGGTGGAAGACACAGGCTCCACCATCTCCGCAGTTCACATCCCGGGCGTAGAAAACTGGGAAGCAGATTTTCTCAGTCGTCAGGGCATGGACGCGGGGGAATGGTCTCTTCACCCAGACGTGTTTCGGGACATATGTCGCCGCTGGGGAACGCCGGACGTCGATCTCATGGCGTCACGGCACAACAACAAGGTCCCGGCCTTCATGGCACGGTCTCAGGATCACAGAGCTCTGGCGGCGGACGCGTTAGTGCAGGATTGGTCGCAGTTCCGACTGCCGTATGTGTTTCCCCCTCTGGCAATGCTGCCCAGAGTACTACGCAAGATCAGGTCCGACTGCCGTCGTGCCATTCTCGTCGCTCCAGACTGGCCGAGGCGGTCGTGGTATCCGGATCTGTGGCATCTCACGGTGGGTCAACCGTGGGCACTTCCAGACCGCCCAGACTTGCTGTCACAAGGTCCGTTTTTCCATCTGAATTCTGTGGCCCTCAACCTGACTGTGTGGCCATTGAGTCCTGGCTCCTAGCGTCTTCAGGGTTATCTCAGGATGTCATTGCCACCAGGAGACAGGCCAGGAAGCCAACGTCCGCCAAGATCTATTATAGGTCTTGGCAAATCTTCCTGTCCTGGTGCACTGCTAACGGTTTTTCTCCATGGCCGTTTGCCTTACCCACATTCCTTTCATTCCTTCAATCTGGAGTGGACAAGGGTTTGTCCCTCGGCTCTATCAAGGGCCAAGTGTCGGCGCTCTCCGTGTTTTTTCAAAAGCGTCTAGCCAGGCTTCCGCAGGTCCGCACGTTCCTGCAGGGGGTCTGCCACATAGTTCCACCTTACAAACGTCCGTTGGAACCTTGGGACCTTAACAGGGTCCTGACGGCTCTTCAAAAGCCGCCTTTTGAGCCACTGCGGGATGGCTCTCTCCCGTCTTTCGCAGAAGGTGGCCTTCCTAGTGGCAGTCACGTCTCTTCGGAGAGTGTCTGAGCTTGCAGCGCTGTCATGCAAAGCTCCCTTCCTGGTTTTTCACCAGGATAAGGTGGTTCTCCGTCCGGTCCCGGAATTTCTCCCTAAGGTGGTACCCTGATTTAGATGAAAAGGGGATATCTCCTTGCCTTCCTTTTGCCCTAATCCAATTCACCAGTGTGAAAAGGATTTGCACTCTTTGGATCTAGTGAGAGCACTCCGGTTCTACGTGTCTCGCACGGCGCCCCTGCGCCGTTCAGATGCGCTCTTTGTCCTTGTCGCTGGCCAGCGTAAGGGCTCTCAGGCCTCCAAGTCAACCTTGGCTCGGTGGATCAAGGAACCGATTCTCGAGGCCTACCGTTCTTCTGGGCTTCCACTTCCTTCAGGGTTGAAAGCCCATTCTACCAGAGCTGTAGGTGCGTCCTGGGCTTTGCGGCACCGGGCGACGGCTCAGCAGGTGTGTCAGGCAGCTACCTGGTCTAGTCTGCACACTTTCACGAAGCACTATCAAGTGCATACCTATGCGTCGGCTGACGCCAGTCTAGGTAGGCGAGTCCTTCAGGCGACGGTTGCCCACCTGTAAGAGGGGGCCGTTTTTCGGCTCTTTCGATTGAGGTATTCTTTTACCCACCCAGGGACTGCTCTTGGACGTCCCAATTGTCTGGGTCTCCCAATGGAGCGACAAAGAAGAAGGGAATTTTGTTTACTTACCGTAAATTCCTTTTCTTCTAGCTCCTATTGGGAGACCCAGCACCCGCCCCTGTGCCCTTTGGGCTAGTTGTTCTTTTGTGTACACATGTTGTTCATGTTGAATTGTTCTTATGGTTCATGGTCTTCAGTTCTCCGAACATCCTTCGGATTGAATTTACCCTAGACCAATTTATAAGTTTTCTCCTTCCTGCTTTTGCACCAAAACTGAGGAGCCCGTGGTCCACGGGAGGGTGTATAGGCAGAGGGGAGGGGTTACACTTTTTAAAGTGTAATACTTTGTGTGGCCTCCAGAGGCAGAAGCTATACACCCAATTGTCTGGGTCTCCCAATAGGAGCTAGAAGAAAATGAATTTACGGTAAGTAAACAAAATTCCCTTTTTTTCAAGAATGGTCCTGTATTTGGCTCCATCCATCTTCCCATCAATTTTAATCATCTTCCCTGTCCCTGCTGAAGAAAAGCAGGCCCAAACCTTGATGCTGCCACCACCATGTTTGACAGTGAGGATGGTGTCTTCAGGGTGTTGAGCTGTGTTGCTTTTACTCGAAACAGATCGTTTGGCATAGTACCCAAATAGTTCAATTTTGGTTTCATCTGACCAGAGCACCTTCTTCCACATGATTGTTGTGTCTCCCAGGTGGCTTGTAGCAAACTTTAAACAACACGTTTTATGGATATCTTTGTGAAATGGCTTATTTCTTGCCACTCGTCAGATTTGTGCAGTGTACGACTGATTGGTGTCCTATGGACAGACTCTCCCACCTCAGCTGTAGATGTCTGCAGTTCATCCAGAGTGATCATGGGCCTCTTGGCTGCATCCCTGTCAGTCTTCTCCTTGTTTGACATGAAATTTTTGAGGGACGGCCGGGTCTTGATAGATTTGCAGTGGTATGATAATCCTTCCATTTTAATATGATCGCTTGCACAGTGCTCCTTGGTATGTTTACAGTTGTGGAAATCTTTTTGTAACCAAATCCGGCTTTAAACGTCTCCACAACAGTATCACGGACCTGCCTGTTGTGTTCCTTGGTCATCATGGTGCTCTCTGTGCTTTAAACAGAACACTGAGACTATCACAGAGCAGGTGCGTTTATACGGAGACCTGATTACACACAGGTGGATTATATTTATCATCATCAGTCATTTAGGACAAGATTGGATCATTCAGAGATCCTCAATGAACTTCTGGAGTGAGTTTGCTGCACTGAAGTAAAGGGGATGAATAATATTGCACGCCCCAATTTTCAGTTTTTTTTTTATTTTTTACAAAAGTTTAAAATGAGCAAAAAAACTCGTTCAACTTCACAATTGTGTCCCACTTGTTGATTCTTCACTATAACATTAACATTTTTATCTTTATGTCTGAAGCCTGAAATGTAGGAAGAGGTTGGAAAATGGGGGGTTGAATACTTTAGCAAGGCACTGTACATAGGCTGCTAGTCTAATACAGCATTGTGCACACAGTACAGATTGCACATGCACTTTTGTTAGGCTGGATTCATTGCTGCAGCTCTTATGAGTTCCCAATTGAAGCAAGCAGCTCATACTTAAATTAAATATCTTTATTTAATAGTTATTTGCATTTTTGCTGTTCGTTAGGTATTCTGCAGATCCCAGAGAATCCCAGTCATCTCACACTAAGCTCAGTAAGAGGTTTGACACTACTTTTTATTGATGGCTTATCATAAAAATAGGAGGCCATCAATCTCTGATCTGCGCCAGGGGGTGTAACACCTGGCAGGTCATCGTATGTTACCGGAACACAGCAGCTGTGTCAAAACTATAGTGTCAGTGTCCGGGTACTATAGGTCCGCCACCTACTCATTTGAATAGGGGTGGATCGACAGTACCCAGCCGCAGCCACCCTTATGATCAGATATTATCTTATTTTAAGGCTAGTCCTTCACTAAAAAGTAGTGGCCAACCTCTTTTATGAACTTGCTTTCTACACAGAATTTTGTTTTTTTTCTTTTTAGGATGTAAGCACTTGTGAATTTGAAAAGAATAAACTTGCTGATGAGTTAGAAACCAGAAAGGATGAGAATCGCAGAATAGAGTCGCTCCTGAACCACGCAGAGAACGAAAAACAGCGGCTTTTAAGTAAACTGGAGACACAGATGGTTACAGGTGAATATTTGGAGCAGTCGCCTCTCCTAACAGATCTTGTGTTTGTTCTTACATGGTCTTATGTTTACGTGGTGCATCACGTAATTGGTGTCCAGTGATCAATAACGGAGATCTTCCTTTGTGTGCATTTGTACCACCCCCGGGCGAGCAGCCGGGCTGCTGCCGCCGCTCAGATCCGGATCCGCGGTGGCTCATGTGGTCTCCGGACCCGGGGGTCGCGTGGCCACTCGATTAAAAGAAAGGGGGGAGATATGTACAGGTGGATTTTAAAAAGTTCGTGACGCCACCGACAGTGCGTGGTAATGTGAGGGAAGCTCGTTGACGATGGTGTGGCAGCCTGATGTTTAACTCCTCCGTGGGTAGGGGATTTGTGTCCCGGGGCCCGTTGGTGTAGGATGGTGTTTGGGTGCTGTTGGGGGGATAGGTGCAGGGTTTTACAAGGTACTCACTCAGTCCCAGAATAACCACACCGACAGCTTGTAAACTAAAGTTCTGATCACCACTGTAGTTTACGGGGAGCACGCCTGGATCAGTGTCCCTGGTGGTGTTGTTGGTGGTCTGTGGCCCCATCTCTGGCACCTTAGTCTCAATTGGACCCGTTGGTATGAAACTCTCCGGGTCCCGCTCACCCGTATGGCTAACAGAGTGAGCTTACTCTCAGGGTTCACGCGTAGGATTTCTTTGGACTGTAGTGGGAAAGTCCTATCCCATCGGTGCGCTAGTACCCCGATTTTGGAGCGGGTTGGGGATGACACTTGAAGTCTTCACCCCCATCCGGTAAATTACCGGAATGCGTGAAGCTACTTTCCGGCCTAGGATCCACGTACCCCGTCGTGCCCTGGCCTCTGCCCGGTGATAGCTCAAGGCCGCCAGCTGCCCTCCTCGGCAGTCCGTGCCCCTTGACAATGTCCCCTGCGACCGGGTTCCAGCTCCTACCAGGCCCAAACCAACGTCTGCTACCTAGTAAACAGGAGCTCTTCTCCGTGGCCTCTCCTCGCGAGAGCCACTTCACCTCCTCTCCCTCCACTCTCCTCAACTGACACGGTCCTCACTTTCTCCTCACCAACCCCCATGTGGGCGGCCCTATTCCCTTCAGGCCCCCCAATGGTGTGTCTGGTAGGTTCAAGTGGGAAGTGTTGCTAGGGTTTTGACTAACTAAGCTGTTAACAATACCAGAGGACTGGGATCCGTTAACCAAGAAGGGTGGATACTGTGCAGAAGGGCAGATTGCACAATACTCTGACGACCTGATAGGCCAGGGCGTCACACATTAAATACACTGTTCAGCTTCTCTTTCCTTTCAGAACGGGAGCTGGTGCTCGAGATTGAAAGGATGCGGACACAGCATGGCATTTTGAGAACCGATCGTTCACCATCTCGATTGGATTCCTTTGTTAAATCCTTGGAGGAAGAAAGAGACCATTATAGAATAGAGATGGAGAAACTGGAGCGAGCCCTTAATCTAAAATCCAGCACCCGGAATATCTCCCTGCAGGAAATGGGCAGGACACCAAACTCCCCAGAAAAGGTGTGCCCTGTGCATTGTAGTGAACACTGAAGATCATTTTCATAAAGTGCCTTTAAGTGAATTAATTCCTCCAATAAGATGGTTATTTTGGTAATGGACGTTTTTGTTGTTACCAGCTGGTACTACCAGTTTCTGTGGTGAAATCTGCCTGTCCACAATACCTGGGGCTGGATTTTCATTTATCATTTCTACAGCTTCCAGTTTCTTACCCAAATTAGTTATTTCTAAATTATTTCAATAGTAATCCTTAATTCATGCTCATTTTAGATCAGTGAGCTGTGTTTTCACTCCAGGGAAAATGAATATTATGCTGTTAAAGGGATTGTCTGTGGCTTAACAATGGATGGACCTATTGTTTGGATCTGACCAGTATGAGATTAGTTATAGGTCACCGATCAGCTGAAGTTTTCTCCAGCAGTAGCGGATGTAGGCGGTGGAACACCACAGCCCCGCACATTGACTGATGCCGAGTACTGCACCTTACCTTCCATTCAAGGGAATGTGTATAAAGTGCAATACACAGAAGCTGCCATGAAGTAATTGTCAGGGCTGTGGTGCTCCACCACATATATCTGTTTTCTGTCCTCTGCTGGAGCTGATTTTAGCTGATCAGATGTTGATGACTTAGAAGTATAGGTCATGAATTGTGAGAGGTTGTCCTCCCTCTTAAAATATATAGATGACCTGTATATTGGATCAGAGCTGTGAGTGTCTGGTACCACCACTGATCAGCAGTTACAAGCTCCCTCAGAAGCCGGGTGTAAACATGGGAAAGATCTGCATTGTTATACCCAGTACTCCCGAGCAGATCCTATTCTTCTGGACAGGAGCTGTTCTACATTTCTTTTCAGCATTGAAAGGGGGGCTGCACAGTTCCGCTTTGTTCCATGAGTTTGTATTTTGCCCCTGCCAGAGTTTCACGTACTGCGGATACAATTCAAAATTTTTTATTATACCAATCAATAAAAATCTTAAAATGTGGGGAAGGAAGGGAACCAATCACCAGGATTTTTGTATATAACCTACAGCTAGTGCTATACTGGCACTATACTCCAAGACCTGAGAACAGATCAGGAGGAGGTGTTGGTCTGCTCCTCTCATCCCAGTGTGCCTTCCAGGTCATCCCCTCAGTACCCTCACTCATGTTTCCTTTTTTTGAAGTCCACACCATTAGACTCTTCAAACATTTCTCCCTGCGAGTGGAAGTTGTACATCGCCCTCCAGGCTCCTCCCGTCAGTTCCTCGATCATTTTGCCACTTGGCTTCCACACTTTTTATCCTGTGACCTTCCCACTCTCATCATGGGGGATTTCAACATCCCTATTGACGACCCACTCTCCCCATCTACCACCCATTTTCTTTCTCTAACCTCATCCTTCGGCCTCCCACAGCTCACTAAGTCTCCTACACATGAGGATGGGAATACGCTGGACCTGGTCTTCTTCCGCCTCTGCACTCTGCATGACTTCACCAATTTCCCTCTCCCACTCTCTGACCACAACCTTCTCTCCTTTTCCATCACAAACTGTCTTCAAACTCGGGATCCCCCACCTATCACCCATACAGAAATCTAAGCGCCATCAATTCCCAGCTGCTAATGAACAATTTGCAGTCATCCTTGGCTCCCATCTCCTCCCTCTCCTGTGCAGACTCTGCAGTGTCACATTATAATAAGACATTGCAGAGTGCCCTGGATGAAGCTGAACCAGCTACATGCAAAAAAAAACAAACACACCGGCAGCCCTGGCACACGCTTCAAACACGTTTCCTACAGCGCTGCTCTAGGTGTGCTGAGCATCTGTGGTGAAAATCCTTTTCAGCTGAAGACTTCATCCACTATACGTTCATGCTCAAAACCTATAACTCTGCTCTCCATCTGGCTAAACAAGTATACTTTACCACTGTCATCACTTCACTAGCCAGCAATCCTAAACGACTCTTTGAATCCTTCCACTCCCTAATGAGCCCTAAAGCACAGACCCCGGTCACCAACCTAAGCTCTGATGATCTGCCCACTTTCTTCTTACAAAAGATCAACGACATCCGCAAAGAAATCTTTGAAAAATCCCCTCAAAGCCTGAATCCCCTCCTCTCCCGCACCTCAAGCTCACTATCAATATTCGAGCCTGTCACAGAAGAAGAAGTGACGCATCTCCTTGCCTCTTCCTGCCCAACAACATGCACCAGTGACCCTCTTCCCTCACATCTCCTTCAGGCTCTCTCCCCAGCTGTCACTACCTATCTAACCAAAATGTTTAACCTCTCTCTATCATCAGGTATCTTTCGTTCATCATTTAAACATGCCATGATAACCCCTCTACTTAAAAAACCTTCCCTCAATCAGAACTGTGCCGCTAACCAGGGCTGTGGAGTCGGTAAGCCAAACCTTCAACTCAGACTCCTCAATTTCTTTATCATTCCTTTGGGAGACCCAGACCATGGGTGTTTAGCTTCTGCCTCCGGAGGACACACAAAGTACTACACTTAAAAGTGTAGCTCCTCCCTCTGAGCTTATACACCCCCTGGTAGCCAGTCCTAGTCAGTTTATCGCTTTGTGTCAGGAGGCATACATCCACACATGCATTCTCATCTGATTTGTTTGACTTTTGGAAAGAGTTTGAAAAAAAGCGGGTCCATGTCTGGACTCCCGGCATGTCCCTTCTCACCCCACTGTGTCGGCGGTGTTGTTAAGGTTGATTTACAAGGCTGAAGCCTTACATGCCGCGCTCCTTCACCATCCCTTCTGGGCTCTGGCTTGAAGTGGGAGCCAGCACGGTCTCCATGCCTGGCAGGAGTCCGGTCTCCATCCACAGCCCCTTGAGGATTCTGTTGGACCGGAGCACTCATCCCCAGGGACATGGCCCTGCGTCTCAGCAGCTAAGTACCTGAGACGTTTATGTTGGGGGTCCCGGTTCTTTATTGTAAGGGGAGAGTATGCTGTATGTGATTGTTTTCACTTTTCCGGCGGGTTCTCTAGCTTTTGACTGAGAACCGCGCCGATGGTGCCTGCTTGTCGGCCTCGCCGCTCAAAATTAGGCCCCGGCTTTGCCGGAGGCCTAGTTTCATTTCCTGCCCTCGCATGTCACTCATACAGAGGGACAGGTTCGGCTCCTCCCGGCGGCCGTTCTACACAGGGGAGGGACACTCCCCACTGCTGGGGCGTCCCTCCTTCCCTGCAGGTCTCTATAGCCCTCCAGTTCCCGCTCTTTTATAGCAACGCCCTCTTCTCAGGCAGAGTTCACTCTGCTCTGGGACATCCTGCATTCTGCATCAGTGCTGAGGTGCTGCGACTGGGGGACCGGGCTTCGGGATCTGGAGGGCACACAACACCGCGCTCAGCGGTCTGGTAAGCCACAGCCGGTCTGCGGTTGTGGACTTCTGTATATTCTCCCTGGGGTTCATTCTCTGCAAAGCCCCCACTCCAGCAGCAGCATGTCTCACACAAGGAGCAAGGCTCCAAAGCTTTATTCTGCATGCACTGCATGTAAGCTCCTGCTGCCTGAGCCGAGCACCTATCCACATTGTGATGTCTGCTCTAACTTGGCGGTGCCACAGCCTGGAGTCTCACCCCCAGTGGTCTCTCAGGCTGCTGCTGCACCTGTGACTGAACCCCCGGCCTGGGTAGAGTCCTTTTCTAGGTCCATATCCCAGTCATTTGCTGAGTCCATGGGACTTTTGTCCAGGACTTTGATGAATATGCATCAGCCTCCCTCACAGATTGCCTCTAATACTCTTGACAGAGGAATCCTATCCTCTGACCTCCGTCCATCGGAGCTCACGGAGGATTCATCATCTGATCCCAGACCCCGTCCTTCTAAGAGAAGGCGCAGGGTTTCCTCCCCCTCCCCATCCCACGGCTCTGTCTCAAGAGCCGACTCTCAAGATGAGGAGGATGCCCTCACTGGGGGCTCGGAGGCTATGTATCCCATCGATTTCTCTGAGGGTGACTCAGATCTTAGTGATTTGATTGCTTCTATTAATTCTGTGCTGGATCTCAATCTGCCAGTGTCAGAGGAGCAACTCTCTTTGGCAGAAAAACATCAGTTTACCTCGCCTAAGAGAGTGAAGAGTGTGTTCTTTAACCACTCCAGTTTTCAGACTGCTGTGACCAACCCAGGGCCTGCCCTGACAAACGCTTTCCAAAGCGTGGTTCTGATGACCGGTTTCCATTTCCACCTGAGGTGGTCAAGGAGTGGTCTCAGTCCCCAAAGGTAGACCCTCCGGTGTCTAGGCTATCAGCCCGGACCGTTGTCGGTGGCTGACGGCACCTCACTTAAGGATTCCACTGACCGTCAGATTGACCTTCTGGCCAAATCTGTGTATGAAGCTGCGGGGGCCGCGTTTTCCCCGACTTTTACAGCAGTGTGGGCTCTCAAAGCCATCTCTGCTTCTCTAGAGGAGATGCATTCCCTCACCAAGGAATCTATGCCTGAGATGGTTACCTTAACTGCTCAGGCTTCAGCCTTTTCATCTTATGCCATGTCTGCCATGCTAGAGGCTGCTCACCGCACTGCGGTGGCTTCAGCTAATTCTCTTGTTATCCGCAGGATTTTGTGGCTTCGAGAGTGGAAGGCAGATGCTTCTTCCAAGAAGTTTCTTGCTGGGCTCCCTTTTGCTGGTTCACGGCTGTTTGGTGAACAGCTGGATGAAATCATTAAAGAAGCTACTGGCGGGAAGAGTACTTCCATGCCACAAACCAAGACCAGGAAAACCCGCCCAGGGTAGGAATCAATCGAGGTTTCGTTCCTTTCGTTCCTCCAACTGGTCATCCTCTAAGCCTTCCGCCTTGTCCGCT
Source organism: Anomaloglossus baeobatrachus (assembly GCF_048569485.1). Taxonomy (NCBI): domain Eukaryota; kingdom Metazoa; phylum Chordata; class Amphibia; order Anura; family Aromobatidae; genus Anomaloglossus; species Anomaloglossus baeobatrachus. The sequence continues at coordinate 133,502,589 of NC_134353.1, forward strand.
AACTCAGCCAAGGATCAGAAATCCAACTGGCGCCCAAAAGCGCGTCCGCAGAAGACCGCAGGAGGTTCTGCCACTAAGGCAGCTTCCTCATGACTCTCGGCCCGCTCCAGCCACGTCCTTAGTCGGTGGCAGGCTCTCCCACTTTGGCGACGCTTGGCTAAAGCAAGTCTCCGATCAGTGGGTGAGAGACATCATATCTCACGGCTACAGGATAGAATTCTCTTCCAGCCCTTCAAACAGATTTTTTCTCTCAACTCCCCCCTGCTCCAAGGCCGCCGCCTTCTCGCAGGCCGTGGCGTCCTTGCAGGCATACGGAGTGATTGTCCCAGTTCCCGCTCAGGAACGGTTCAGAGGTTTTTACTCAAATCTCTTCCTAGTTCCAAAAAAGGACGGTACCTTTCGGCCCATCCTGGATCTCAAGCTTCTCAACAAGCATGTCCGGGTGCGGCATTTTCGCATGGAGTCTCTGCGATCAGTCATTGCCTCTATGACCCAAGGGGAGTTGCTGGCGTCCATCGACATCAGAGATGCCTATCTGCATGTGCCAATCGCAGTGTCACATCAGCGTTGGTTACGTTTTGCGATAGGAGAGGATCATTTCCAATTCGTGGCTCTCCCCTTCGGGTTATCCACGGCCCCTCGGGTATTCACCAAGGTCATGGCGGCAGTGATTGCGGTCCTGCACCTCCAGGGGTTAGCAGTGCTTCCTTATCTGGACGACCTTCTGGTCAAGGGTACATCCAGCGCAGACTGTCAGCGTAGTGTTTCGCTCACTCTTGTCACCCTAGCCTAATTCGGGTGGATTGTCAATCTTCCCAAATCCAGTCTGACTCCGACCCAGAGTCTCACGTACCTAGGGATGCAGTTCGAGACTTTGCCGGCATTTGTGAAGTTGCCCTTAATCAAACAGCAGTCTCTCCGGCTAGCGGTGCCCTCTCTCCTGAGGCCCCGCTGTTATTCCCTCAGGCGCCTGATGCAGGTGCTGGGTCAAATGGTGGCCTCCATGGTGGCGGTTCCCTTTGCCCAGTTCCATCTGCGTCCTCTGCAGATGGACATTCTCCGCTGTTGGGACAAGCGGCCTTCCTCCTTACAGAGGTTAGTGGCTCTGTCGCCACGGACCAGGAGCTCTCTTCAGTGGTGGCTTCGACCCCTCTCCCTATCCCAAGGGCGCTCCTTCCTGACTCCGTCCTGGGTGATTCTCACCACGGATGCCAGCCTATCCGGCTGGGGAGCGGTACATCTCCACCACAGAGCACAGGGCACTTGGACTCCGTCCGAGTCAGCCCTTTCAATCAATGTGCTGGAAACCAGAGCTGTGCTTCTAGCTCTCCTAGCCTTTCACCACCTGTTCGCGGGCAGGCACATTCGAGTCCAGTCAGACAACGCGACATCGGTTGCCTACATCAATCACCAAGGCGGGACACGCAGCCGCCTGGCAATGTTGGAGGTTCAACGCATTCTTCAATGGGCGGAGGACTCCAAGTCCACCATATCCGCAGTCCACATCCCTGGCGTAGAAAACTGGGAGGCAGATTATCTCAGCCGTCAATCCGTGGACGGTGGCGAGTGGTCCCTGCACCCGACAGTGTTTCAGTCAATCTGCCGCAAGTGGGGCACTCCGGACGTGGACCTAATGGCATCCCGTCACAACAACAAGGTTCCGGTTTACGTGGCTCGCTCCCACGATCATCAGGCCTTCGCCGCGGACGCTCTGCTTCAAGACTGGTCCCAGTTTCGTCTGTCCTACGTGTTTCCCCCTCTAGCTCTCTTGCCCAGAGTCCTGCGCAAGATCAGAATGGAGGGCCGTCGAGTCATCCTCATTGCACCGGACTGGCCCAGGCGAGCTTGGTATCCGGACCTGCTCCAACTGTCCGTGGAGATACTGTGGCATCTTCCGGACCGTCCAGACCTGCTCTCGCAAGGTCCGTTTTTCCGCCCGAATTCTGCGGCACTCAAATTGACGGCGTGGCTCTTGAGTCCTGGATTTTGACGGCTTCTGGTATTCCTCCTGAAGTCATCTCCACTATGACTCGGGCCCGTAAGTCTTCCTCCGTCAAGATCTATCACCGGACTTGGAAAATTTTCCTGTCCTGGTGTCGCTCTTCCGGCCATTCTCCTTGGCCATTCTCGTTGCCGACCCTTCTGTCTTTTTTACAGTCCGGTCTGCAGCTAGGACTGTCCCTCAACTCTCTCAAGGGACAAGTCTCAGCTCTATCAGTGCTGTTCCAGCGGCGTCTCGCCCAGCTGGCTCAGGTCCGCACCTTCATGCAAGGTGCGTCTCACATCATTCCGCCTTATCGGCGGCCCTTGGATCCCTGGGACCTTAACTTGGTCCTCACGGTATTGCAGAAACCCCCTTAGGGAGGTTTCTTTCTATCGTCTTTCTCAAAAGGTGGCCTTTCTAGTTGCCATAACTTCTCTCAGGAGAGTCTCTGATTTTGCTGCGCTCTCCTCGGAGTCACCTTTTTTGGTTTTTCACCAAGACAAGGTAGTTCTCCGTCCGACCCCGGACTTTCTTCCTAAGGTGGTCTCTCCCTTCCACCTTAACCAGGATATTTCCTTGCCTTCCTTCTGTCCGGCCCCTGTTCATCGCTTTGAGAAAGCGCTGCATACTCTAGATCTGGTGCGTGCTCTCCGGATTTATGTGTCTCGCACCGCTGCGCTTAGGCGGTGCACCTCTCTTTTTGTGCTAACCACAGGGCGGCGCAAGGGTCTCTCTGCTTCTAAGCCGACCTTGGCCCGTTGGATTAGATCGACCATTTCGGACGCCTACCAGAGTACTCAGGTGCCTCCCCCGCCGGGGATCAAAGCACACTCGACCAGAGCTGTCGGTGCCTCTTCGGCTTTTAGGCACCAGGCTACGGCTCAACAAGTCTGTCAGGCTGCCACTTGGACTAGCCTGCATACCTTTTCGAAGCACTACCAAGTGCATGCTCATGCTTCGGCAGATGCGAGCTTGGGCAGACGCATCCTTCAGGCGGCTGTCGCCCACTTGTGAAGTTAGGCTCCGCCTACTTCTTAGTTTTTTCTGTTTATTCCCACCCATGGACTGCTTTGGAAGTCCCAAGGTCTGGGTCTCCCAAAGGAACGATAAAGAAAAAGAGAATTTTGTTACTTACCGTAAATTCTTTTTCTTATAGTTCCGTATTGGGAGACCCAGCACCCTCCCTGTTGGCAGTTTCTTGTTCCGTGTGTTGTCACCGGCTGTTGTCGTGGACAGAGTCTCCGGTTGTTCCGGTTCTTACTCTGTTCTACTTGTGGGTGGCTATTCTCCTTCAGCTTTTTCACTAAACTGGCTAGGACTGGCTACCAGGGGGTGTATAAGCTCAGAGGGAGGTGTGACGAAGTTGTACAACAGAGCAAAGGATGGACGAGGCCGAGGGACGATCCAACAGGTTTATTAACAGGAATACAAGAACAGCACACGATAAGTCCACGTAAAACAGATTCGGGGCCCTTCCCGACAATCCTCGGACCGGATAACAAAGCAATCGTCCTTACAGTAGTCCAAAGAGTTCCACACAATCCCACGGGCCGCCACACAGGCCTAGCTCCGTCCGTGTCCACAGCCACCCAGGCTGGGGCTCCTGCTCTCTTCAAGTTTCAGCTCACTCTGAAGTTACAAAAAGGGAAATGCATTGTCTGTGCTCCTTGACCAGCCCACCATGTTTGTTCAGGGGGTAGGGGTCACACATCCTATCATCAATGGTTTGGTCCATCACAGGGCTCTGATATGTCTGCCAGCCACAATAGATGAAGGGATCCCCTGCTGTGCAGAACAATGACTATTCCTTCACTGGCCAATGCAATTACAGATTAGATACACAACTCTGGAAAGAAGAGGACAGGCTATTTACATAATCACATTAGATGCCGAGACTACAATTGTATGAGAGAGACACATTGAGATCAGTAGCTCCCCCAAGGAAATACATGAATTACAACTAATACAACCAGGGAAATATACATATCATGACATAGTATCACAGCATATACAGTGAGAGGGTAAATTACATCTTCACAATCCCTCCCCCTCCCAACTTGTGTACGTACTAGGGACCTCTACAGGTCACTGGTTAAGTACACACAGGCAGAGAGTTACTTACATGTGGCTTCATGCAGCCACGAATTGGCATCGTAGCTCTCCCACATCATTGCCCAGGAGAACAGCTGCAGGCAGACCACCCATCACCCCAACCACACATCGCCTGACCCCAAAACCAAAGTTCAGATCCACAGTGGCTGTGGGAATAGTCCTCCATTGTCCACCAGCCAGTTCAATAACAATCCCAGGTCCTCTATGGATTGCCTCAGGCCGAACCACTCGGGGATCAGCCAGTGTGAGGAAAGCACCCGAGTCACAAAATCCAACAAGTCTCTGTCCATCCAGCACAACCTCCTGCAAGTGCTTACCTCGATGAGCAGAAGTCGTCATAACTGCGGGTCGCACCCCGTAAACTCCTGGTGGTGCAACATGGGGGGCTGAGTCACTAGGCCAGTCCTCACATAACGGTGCCACATCTTCCTCCATGGCACTGGGCTGTAAATAATTAACAATCCGATTGGGTGCAGGATCAGTCCTCATTTGAACAGCTGGGCAGGAGACTTGCCGATGCCCTGGCTGTCCACATTGATAGCATCTGAGCTGGGTCTCCCTCCATCCAAGGCGTCCTCTTGGGTAAGGGGTAGGGGAACTTGGAGGCCGGCTCCCACCTGAAGGTGCTGTAGGGGTTTGAGGATGATTCCTCCATGGGCTGGCTGGGCATGAGGCCTGCAAATGCCCGGGATGCCTACAAACTTTATACCTGCGCTCTGTTACTTCCTCTCCCCGGCGTATTCCAGAAAGTGCAGTAGAAGCAACTGGAGGCACATTAACACGGGTATCAACATGTGGTGGCTTAGAGGAACGGGGAACAATGGGGACAGAATAACTGGGGGCATCCGGTGTTGTGGAGCTGTTAGGCGTCTCTCCATCCTCCAACAGAACCCTCCACTGAGGCTTGATGGTGAGCACCTCATCAGCTAGAGCAGCAGCTTGTTCCACAGTTGATGGCTTTCTCTCACGCACCCATTCCCGGATCTCAGCGGGGCACTGGGCAAAGAATTGTTCTTTTAGGATGACCTGCAGGAAGGTCTCCCAAGATAAGGCCTCCTCTGCCTCCAGCCAGCGATTACATATTTGTTTGAGTCTATGAGCATATATCTTAAAAGACACTTCCCCATCACAGGCTAAAGCACGGAACTGAGTCCTGTAAGTGTCTGGCGTTACAGCATTATGTTCTAGAATAGTCTGTTTAATATCCGCATACTCACAGTTCCACCGAGGGTCCATAGCTCTATAGACTTCAGCAGCTCCCCCCTCTAGGAGCCCAACCAGATGTCGGACGCGCTCCCTTTCTGGGACTTCCATTAATCGACACTGATGCTCAAAGTCCTGGAAGAAGCCCTCAATGTCACCAGCAGCCTCATTAAACTGCTTGAAGTCTTTGCGGGACACTCTGGGAAGTTCCCTCATGTTGGGTGCTGGGGTTACAGTCTGTCTGGAACCTCTCGCGGCTTCCACAGCGAGCTGCTTATCCAGCAATGCCATCTCCTCCATCCTGCGCTCCTTCTCTTTAGCTCCACGCATGGCCTCCCTCTTATCTTCTATGGTGGCCTCATCTCCAAGCAGTGCCATCTCCTCCTTGTACCACACAACCCATTGACTTTTTTGGGTATTTACCTCCGGCTGCCGTCTTTCTTCCATTTGCTGTGAGGATCCTTCCTCCACGTCATTTTGCGAGCAAACTCCTTCCAACACCTCAATCAGCTGCTCCTTGGAGAGTCCTTTGAAACGAACTCCTACTTCACGGGCCTTTGATTGCAGGCTCCCCAAAGTCCAGGTCTTGTACTCTGCAGTGCTGGTTCCTGATGTTGAGCCATTGTCCTCCATTCCTTCTGCTCTGATCCCACCGCTGCCATCAGTTTGTGACGAAGTTGTACAACAGAGCAAAGGATGGACGAGGCCGAGGGACGATCCAACAGGTTTATTAACAGGAATACAAGAACAGCACACGATAAGTCCACGTAAAACAGATTCGGGGCCCTTCCCGACAATCCTCGGACCGGATAACAAAGCAATCGTCCTTACAGTAGTCCAAAGAGTTCCACACAATCCCACGGGCCGCCACACAGGCCTAGCTCCGTCCGTGTCCACAGCCACCCAGGCTGGGGCTCCTGCTCTCTTCAAGTTTCAGCTCACTCTGAAGTTACAAAAAGGGAAATGCATTGTCTGTGCTCCTTGACCAGCCCACCATGTTTGTTCAGGGGGTAGGGGTCACACATCCTATCATCAATGGTTTGGTCCATCACAGGGCTCTGATATGTCTGCCAGCCACAATAGATGAAGGGATCCCCTGCTGTGTAGAACAATGACTATTCCTTCACTGGCCAATGCAATTACAGATTAGATACACAACTCTGGAAAGAAGAGGACAGGCTATTTACATAATCACATTAGATGCCAAGACTACAATTGTATATGAGAGACACATTGAGATCAGTAGCTCCCCCAAGGAAATACATGAATTACAACTAATACAACCAGGGAAATATACATATCATGACATAGTATCACAGCATATACAGTGAGAGGGTAAATTACATCTTCACAGGAGGAGCTACACTTTTAAGTGTAGTACTTTGTGTGTCCTCCGGAGGCAGAAGCTAAACACCCATGGTCTGGGTCTCCCAATATGGAACTATAAGAAAAAGAATTTATGGTAAGTAACAAAATTCTCTTTTTTTTCCCTTGCACTGACTCCGACTCCACGATTCCCACATATATTGCTTATAGTTAAGTGAAAAATGTATTGTAGTACAATGTCAACATCAGACATTTAATCATTTTTATGATTCAATAATCAAGATATTTAGATAAAACAGTTTTTCGTGTTCTAAAGTTGTACCCAATAAATATATTTTATGTTCTATCTAAATATCTTGATTATTGTATCATAAAAATGATTAAATGTCTGATGTTCACATTGCACTACAATACATTTTTCACTTAAATATAAGCAATATACTAAATGTTATTATTTAGTATGTTTTTGTTGAAAACTGTTTTTTGCCACTTACATAGTGTATTCTCCCTTGTAGAATCTACACTCCCACTGCTGTAACATCTCAGTGATGGGGGTGCTGGGTGTCCACATTCTCATATTTATGACCTATCCAATTAATAAGTTAAAACTAGATTCTGAGCAGACCACTACTTTACGTCCTGAACAACCAGCATCAGAAACAAAATACCAGCATAGTGCGTTTGGCACCGTATATCAGATCACACGCACCCATACAAGTCTATGGGAGTGTGTGAAACATCTGACTGTACTGATGTCATCCAAGGGCTGTGTGATATACACAGAGACTGGTAATGGAGAAGATGGAGAAATTAATCTTAGTCTTCTCCGCACCTGTGATCGCATGCTAGAGAATCAGATCACAGTGAGTGAGCCTGAGCCGAGAGGCATTAACAGATCGCATCCGATTCTCTAGCATCCGATGACATATGCTAATGAGAGCGAGGTCGGACTTGTAGGTTAGTGATTGAAATCAAGCCGTACAAGGAATATGGTCAATCCCTAAATATGAGCACCAACTGGAATCAGAACATACAACACCAGGGATTTCAATTAATAATATGCAAGTTTCTATAGACGACCCAAAAGCAAAGAGAAAGTATGCCATATAACAAGGATCACCATTTAAATATAAAAAATATATATTTGATAACCATAGATATAGGTAATCTTTCCATGGAATGTAATTATTCTATTTTGATATCCCTATATTGTTGTCTTAGGCATATTTAGTCAGCATTTAGATGCATTGTAATTTTTGTACGCCTATTCTGTGTCAACACTCTAATAAAGATTTATATATATATATTTTTATTTTTTTTTATATTTAAATAGTGATCGTTGTTATATGGCATACTTTCTCTTTGTTTTTGGTCTGATATGTCACTTTTGCCATAAGAGATCCCATTTGTTGGGGTAGTGCCCTCCTTCTTTCTATAAAGTTTCCATATTCAGAGCTCATGACTATGGAGAACTACATGGCATTAGGTTACTAGTCCTCTAGTGATAACCTCCTGCTGATTAAACAGTAATTTTATCAAAACTACAGCAAGCAACCCAGTAAGTACCACATCTCTGGAATCAAGTTCTGTCTCTACATTATGTTGGTCTCAGATTAGGTGGCAAAAACCTGGTAACAAATACCTTTTAAGGATCCTGCAGATGGTGATCATTTAGAGTTATTGATATAGTGTATCATTGTATGTGTCTATATGTATAATCTATTTTTTTTTTTTTGCTATGTGTCTTGTTGGTCATGTTTATAAAATCTCTGTTTAGGACTCGGGATCCAATGCGCACCTGAAGCGTTTGACCAGAGAGCGAGACGACCTCCAGAACATGCTGGATAGGTTTGAAAAACACATGACTGAGATCCAGGCCAATGTCAAAGTGCTGACGATGGAGAGAGACAAGTTCCGAATACTTTACGAGCAGGTGAAGTTTGGATTAGGAGGCCTCTCTTATTTTCTACTATCATTCTATGTTGGTGGTCTTCAGGACACTTATCAGCTCGTGGGACCTGTTATATCCAGCTTTGATGATAACATGGATACACTGTCCTCTATATTCGTGAGAGCACTACTACCCCTTCTTCTGAGTGACTGCTGCCACTTGATACCCCAGATTACAGTCATTAGTGAGAAGGGTGGGAAAAGGCAGCTGTGCACTCTACACATAGTTACAAAGGAGAAGTTCGCTGTATTTTTTTCCAGTATGTTTGTGATTTATTTTTTATTTCTGCATAGACTTAATCTTGTAGATGTTCTCAGCTTTGGCCTGTGTCTTTGTTTTAACATTAGTTTGACGATCGTCTGATTACAAAGTGTCCCTCTGTCTGCTGATGCCATCCATCAGGTGATATCTTTGTTGAAGAAAGTGGTTCACAGTATTCATTCATACCAATGGGACGTAGGAGTAGAACAGGACAGCACAGGTCCTACAGAGGGAAAAAACACGCCCTTAGTTGCTGCTCACCACTGTGCCCAAGTGATTAGAACTCAGTACAGGGAGACCCCCAACCCCATACTGACCTAGAATTCACCACTATGGAATATTAAAATCCTATTTCTTTATCGTTCCTTTGGGAGACCCATACCATGGTGTTTAGCTTCTGCCTCCGGAGGACACACAAAGTACTACACTTAAAAGTGTAGCTCCTCCCTCTGAGCTTATACACCCCCTGATAGCCAGTCCTAGCCAGTTTATTGCTTTGTGTCAGGAGGCATACATCCACACATGCATTCTCATCTGATTTGTTTGACTTTTGGAAAGAGTTTGAAGAAAAGCGGGTCCATGTCTGGACTCCCGGCATATCCCTTCTCACCCCACTGTGTCGGCGGTGTTGTTAAGGTTGATTTACAAGGCTGCAGCCTTACATGCCGCGCTCCTTCACCATCCCTTCTGGGCTCTGGCTTGAAGTGGGAGCCAGCACGGTCTCCATGCCTGGCAGGGGTCCGGTCTCCATCCGCAGCCCCTTGAGGATTCTGTTGGACCGGAGCACTCATCCCCAGGGACGTGGCCCTGCGTCTCAGCAGCTAAGTACCTGAGACGTTTATGTTGGGGGTCCCGGTTCTTTATTGTAAGGGGAGAGTATGCTGTATGTGATTGTTTTAACTTTTCCGGCGGATTCTCTAGCTTTTGCCTGAGAACCGCGCCGATGGTGCCTGCTTGTCGGCCTCGCCGCTTAAATTTAGGCCCCGGCTTCGCCGGAGGCCTAGTTTCATTTTCCTGCCCTCGCTTGTCACTCATACAGAGGGACAGGTTCGTCTCCTCCCGGCGGCCGTTCTACACAGGGGAGGGACACTCCCCACTGCTGGGGCGTCCCTCCTTCCCTGCAGGTCTCTATAGCCCTCCAGTTCCCGCTCTTTTATAGGAACGCCCCCTAGTCATTTCTCAGGCAGAGTTCACTCTGCTCTGGGACATCCTGCATTCTGCATCTCTGCTGAGGTGCTGCGACTGGGGGACCGGGCTTCGGGATCTGGAGGGCACATAACACCGCGCTCAGCGGTCTGATAAGCCACAGCCGGTCTCCGGTTGTGGACCTCTGTATACCAGCAGCATGTCTCACACAAGGAGCAAGGCCCAGTGGTCTCTCAGGCTGCTGCTGCACCTGTGATTGAACCCCCGGCCTGGGTAGAGTCCTTTGCTAGGTCCATATCCCAGTCATTTGCTGAGTCCATGGGACTTTTGTCCAGGACTTTGATGAATATGCATCAGCCCCCCTCACAGGGTGCCTCTAATACTCTTGACAGAGGAATCCTATCCTCTGACCTCCGTCCATCAGAGCTCACGGAGGATTCATCATCTGATCCCAGACCCCGTCCTTCTAAGAGAAGGCGCAGGGTTTCCTCCCCCTCCCCATCCCACGGCTCTGTCTCAAGAGCTGACTCTCAAGATGAGGAGGATGCCCTCACTGGGGACTCGGAGGCTATGTATCCCATCGATTTCTCTGAGGGTGACTCAGATCTTAGTGATTTGATTGCTTCTATTAATTCTGTGCTGGATCTCAATCCGCCAGTGTCAGAGGAGCAACTCTCTTTGGCAGAAAAACATCAGTTTACCTCGCCTAAGAGAGTGAAAAGTGTGTTCTTTAACCACTCCAGTTTTCAGACCGCTGTGACCAACCCAGGGCCTGCCCTGACAAACGCTTTCCAAAGCGTGGTTCTGATGACCGGTTTCCATTTCCACCTGAGGTGGTCAAGGAGTGGTCTCACTCCCCAAAGGTAGACCCTCCGGTGTCTAGGCTATCAGCCCGGACCGTTGTGTCGGTGGCTGACGGCACCTCACTTAAGGATTCCACTGACCGTCAGATTGACCTTCTGGCCAAATCTGTGTATGAAGCTGCGGGGGCCGCGTTTTCCCCGTCTTTTGCAGCAGTGTGGGCTCTCAAAGCCATCTCTGCTTCTCTAGAGGAGATGCATTCCCTCACCAAGGAATCTATGCCTGAGATGGTTACCTTAACTGCTCAGGCTTCAGCCTTTTCATCTTATGCCATGTCTGCCATGCTAGAGGCTGCTCACCGCACTGCGGTGGCTTCAGCTAATTCTCTTGTTATCCGCAGGATTTTGTGGCTTCGAGAGTGGAAGGCAGATGCTTCTTCCAAGAAGTTTCTTGCTGGGCTCCCTTTTGCTGGTTCACGGCTGTTTGGTGAACAGCTGGATGAAATCATTAAAGAAGCTACTGGCGGGAAGAGTACTTCCATGCCACAAACCAAGACCAGGAAACCCGCCCAGGGTAGGAATCAATCGAGGTTTCGTTCCTTTCGTTCCTCCAACTGGTCATCCTCTAAGCCTTCCGCCTCGTCCGCTAACTCAGCCAAGGATCAGAAATCCAACTGGCGCCCAAAAGCGCGTCCGCAGAAGACCGCAGGAGGTTCTGCCACTAAGGCAGCTTCCTCATGACTCTCGGCCCGCTCCAGCCACGTCCTTAGTCGGTGGCAGGCTCTCCCACTTTGGCGACGCTTGGTTAAAGCAAGTCTCCGATCAGTGGGTGAGAGACATCATATCTCACGGCTACAGGATAGAATTCTCTTCCAGCCCTTCAAACAGATTTTTTCTCTCAACTCCCCCCTGCTCCAAGGCCGCCGCCTTCTCGCAGGCCGTGGCGTCCTTGCAGGCAAACGGAGTGATTGTCCCAGTTCCCGCTCAGGAACGGTTCAGAGGTTTTTACTCAAATCTCTTCCTAGTTCCAAAAAAGGACGGTACCTTTCGGCCCATCCTGGATCTCAAGCATCTCAACAAGCATGTCCGGGTGCGGCATTTTCGCATGGAGTCTCTGCGATCAGTCATTGCCTCTATGACCCAAGGGGAGTTCCTGGCGTCCATCGACATCAGAGATGCCTATCTACATGTGCCAATCGCAGTGTCACATCAGCGTTGGTTACGTTTTGCGATAGGAGAGGATCATTTCCAATTCGTGGCTCTCCCCTTCGGGTTATCCACGGCCCCTCGGGTATTCACCAAGGTCCTGGCGGCAGTGATTGCGGTCCTGCACCTCCAGGGGTTAGCAGTGCTTCCTTATCTGGACGACCTTCTGGTCAAGGGTACATCCAGCGCAGACTGTCAGCGGAGTGTTTCGCTCACTCTCGCCACCCTAGCCCAATTCGGGTGGATTGTCAATCTTCCCAAATCCAGTCTGACTCCGACCCAGAGTCTCACGTACCTAGGGATGCAGTTCGAGACTTTGCCGGCATTTGTGAAGTTGCCCTTAATCAAACAGCAGTCTCTCCGGCTAGCGGTGCGCTCTCTCCTGAGGCCCCGCCGTTATTCCCTCAGGCGCCTGATGCAGGTGCTGGGTCAAATGTTGGCCTCCATGGAGGCGGTTCCCTTTGCCCAGTTCCATCTGCGTCCTCTGCAGCTGGACATTCTCCGCTGTTGGGACAAGCGGCCTTCCTCCTTACAGAGGTTAGTGGCTCTGTCACCACGGATCAGGAGCTCTCTTCAGTGGTGGCTTCGACCCCTCTCCCTGTCCCAAGGGCGCTCCTTCCTGACTCCGTCCTGGGTGATTCTCACTACGGATGCCAGCCTTTCCGGCTGGGGAGCGGTACATCTCCACCACAGAGCATAGGGCACTTGGACTCCGTCCGAGTCAGCCCTTTTCAATCAATGTGCTGGAAACCAGAGCTGTGCTTCTAGCTCTCCTAGCCTTTCACCACCTGTTGGCGGGCAGGCACATTCGAGTCCAGTCAGACAACGCGACATCGGTTGCCTACATCAATCACCAAGGCGGGACACGCAGCCGCCTGGCAATGTTGGAGGTCCAACGCATTCTTCAATGGGCAGAGGACTCCAAGTCCACCATATCTGCAGTCCACATCCCTGGCGTAGAAAACTGGGAGGCAGATTATCTCAGCCGTCAATCCGTGGACTGTGGCGAGTGGTCCCTGCACCCGGCAGTGTTTCAGTCAAACTGCCGCAAGTGGGGCACTCCGGACGTGGACCTAATGGCATCCCGTCACAACAACAAGGTTCCGGTTTACGTGGCTCGCTCCCACGATCCTCAGGCCTTCGCCGCGGACGCTCTGGTTCAAGACTGGTCCCAGTTTCGTCTGTCCTACGTGTTTCCCCCTCTAGCTCTCTTGCCCTGAGTCCTGCGCAAGATCAGAATGGAGGGCCGTCGAGTCATCCTCATTGCACCGGACTGGCCCAGGCAAGCTTGGTATCCGGACCTGCTCCAACTGTCCGTGGAGATGCTGTGGCATCTTCCGGACCGTCCAGACCTGCTCTCGCAAGGTCCGTTTTTCCGCCCGAATTCTGCGGCACTCAAATTGACGGCGTGGCTCTTGAGTCCTGGATTTTGACGGCTTCTGGTATTCCTCCTGAAGTCATCTCCACTATGACTCGGGCCCGTAAGTCTTCCTCCGTCAAGATCTATCACCGGACTTGGAAAATTTTCCTGTCCTGGTGTCGCTCTTCCGGCCATTCTCCTTGGCCATTCTCGTTGCCGACCCTTCTGTCTTTTTTACAGTCCGGTCTGCAGCTAGGACTGTCCCTCAACTCTCTCAAGGGACAAGTCTCAGCTCTATCAGTGCTGTTCCAGCGGCGTCTCGCCCAGCTGGCTCAGGTCCGCACCTTCATGCAAGGTGCGTCTCACATCATTCCGCCTTATCGGCGGCCCTTGGATCCCTGGGACCTTAACTTGGTCCTCACGGTATTGCAGAAACCCCCTTTCGAGCCCCTTAGGGAGGTTTCTTTCTATCGTCTTTCTCAAAAGGTGGCCTTTCTAGTTGCCATAACTTCTCTCAGGAGAGTCTCTGATTTTGCTGCGCTCTCCTCGGAGTCACCTTTTTTGGTTTTTCACCAAGACAAGGTAGTTCTCCGTCCGACCCCGGACTTTCTTCCTAAGGTGGTCTCTCCCTTCCACCTTAACCAGGATATTTCCTTGCCTTCCTTCTGTCCGGCCCCTGTTCATCGCTTTGAGAAAGCGCTGCATACTCTAGATCTGGTGCGTGCTCTCCGGATTTATGTGTCTCGCACCGCTGCGCTTAGGCGGTGCACCTCTCTTTTTGTGCTAACCACAGGGCGGCGCAAGGGTCTCTCTGCTTCTAAGCCGACCTTGGCCCGTTGGATTAGATCGACCATTTCGGACGCCTACCAGAGTACTCAGGTGCCTCCCCCGCCGGGGATCAAAGCACACTCGACCAGAGCTGTCGGTGCCTCTTGGGCTTTTAGGCACCAGGCTACAGCTCAACAAGTCTGTCAGGCTGCCACTTGGACTAGCCTGCATACCTTTTCGAAGCACTACCAAGTGCATGCTCATGTTTCGGCAGATGCGAGCTTGGGCAGACGCATCCTTCAGGCGGCTGTCGCCCACTTGTGAAGTTAGGCTCCGCCTACTTCTTAGTGTTTCTGTTTATTCCCACCCAGGGACAGCTTTGGAACGTCCCATGGTATGGGTCTCCCAAAGGAACGATAAAGAAAAAGAGAATTTTGTTACTTACCGTAAATTCTTTTTCTTATAGTTCCGTATTGGGAGACCCAGCTCCCTCCCTGTTGCCTGTTGGCAATTTTCTTGTTCCATGTGTTATCACCGGCTGTTGTCGTGGACAGAGTCTCCGGTTGTTCCGGTTCTTACTCGGTTCTACTTGTGGGTGGCTATTCTCCTTCAGCTTTTGCACTAAACTGGCTAGGACTGGCTACCAGGGGGTGTATAAGCTCAGAGGGAGGAGCTACACTTTTAAGTGTAGTACTTTGTGTGTCCTCCGGAGGCAGAAGCTAAACACCATGGTATGGGTCTCCCAATATGGAACTATAAGAAAAAGAATTTACGGTAAGTAACAAAATTCTCTTTTTTCTAAACGAGACTATTTATTTTAATTTTTACGTTTTCAACAAGGACCAAAAAAAATAGTTGAATTTAATTCCATGTTCCAGTAGTGAAATACGTTGTCTAATAAAAAATACAAATAATTCTGACAAGCCGGCAGGTTGGATGGTGGGGTTTTGATAGACCCCCCCCCCCACTGATCACTTTCTGAAATAAAGTGGTGGGAATGGTCTTAAGAGCACTATGCTGCTTTGGCAGCGATTTTTAATTTTTTTTGATCCCCAGAGATAGTTGTTTTTTTTGTTTTTTTTTAATGTTTAGTCATAAGTTTTAAATGCTTAATCATGTGGCTAATATTTAATTATTTTGCATAAAGTATGAAATGTCCATTTTCAGACCCAGAATGAGCTGACATTGGCTAAACGAGACTTGTCTCCTCTCCGTGCAAGCGTCTCTTCAGTCAGTGAATTGCGCCATCTAGAGGAGGAACGAGATCTAGTCCAGTCAGACGTGAGAAGACTCCAGGATGAGAATGAGGGCCTCAGAGACAAGATAAAGGTCCACATATTTTCCTTATATGTTGTTACAAAATACCCCCTATGTAATACCTTGCTGATGATCACTATAGGCAGGGACAATTTAAATGCCAATTCATGAGAACGTGGCCGCCTTCTGCTTCATCACACAAGCTCTGTAGTTGGCTGGGCTGTTACATACGTTTCCATGTATGAGGCTCCGAGCCAGAGGTGTTACTTTTAATTTTAAACTAATTTTGCAATTTGCCACTACAATAAAGTTAGGGGTTTGTGGTTTTTTTTTTTTTTGTTTGTACTAATGTGATAACTTTTTCTTTTTCTCTCTTTTTCTCTCTTCCTTTCTCTCTTTTTCTCTTTTCCTTTCTCTTTTTCTCTTTCTCTTTCTCTCTCTTTCTCTTTCTCTCTCTTTCTCTCTCTCTCTTTCTCTCTCTCTCTCTCTTTCTCTTTCTTTCTATTTCTCTTTCTTTCTCTTTCTTTCTCTCTTTCTTTCTCTTTCTTTCTCTTTCTTTCTCTTTCTTTCTCTTTCTTTCTTTCTTCGGCGCTCCATTGGGAGACCCAGACGATTGGTGTATAGCACTGCCTCCGGAGGCCACACAAAGCATTACACTAAAAAGTGTAAGGCCCCTCCCCTTCTGGCTATACACCCCCAGTGGGATCACTGGCTCACCAGTTTTCTGCTTTGTGCGAAGGAGGTCAGACATCCACGCATAGCTCCACTGTTTAGTCAGCAGTAGCTGCTGACTCTATCGGATGGAAGAAAAGAGGGCCCATATAGGGCCCCCAGCATGCTCCCTTCTCACCCCACTTGCGGTTTGTAAGGTTGAGGTACCCATTGCGGGTACGGAGGCTGGAGCCCACATGCTGCTTTCCTTCCCCATCCCCCTGAGGGGCTCTGTGGAAGTGGGATCTTACCGGCCCCCAAACCCTGAGGCCGAGCTCCATCCACAGACCCAGAGACCCTGCTGGAGGAGCTGAGTACAGTCAGGGACAAGGCCCTGCAACGTTCAGGTACTCTGTGTCCCCGCACAGACAGGCCACGCACACTCCAGGCTTGCTGGGTGTGCTAGTGCGCCGGGGGCACTAGCGCTGCGCGCTCGGGTTAGAGTCACTGCAGCTTAGCTGAGTGATTTTATGTCTTGGGAACTACCGCGCCGGCCGCTCCGGGAGCGGCGGCGCCGCTGGGACTTGTAGTGCGCCGGGGACTCGCGCTGCCCGCGCTTTTACGGCGGCAGCGCTCATAAATCTAGTCCCCGGCTTTTGCGGCCTAGCTCTGCTTCGTTCCCGCCCCCACCCTGTCAATCAGGGAAAGAGAGAGACGCTGTTCTATAGCCAGCGCCGAGGGCTGGAGTCTTATTTACATACTCCAGCCCTCTCACTGGGCACAGTGGGGACGCAAGTTTCCCGCTCTTGGTCTCAACACGCCCAGGGCCCGCCCCTCTCCACAGGACGCCGGCAGCCATTCCTGCATGCAGTCTGGCTGGAGAACGGACACAGGCTCTGGGGGACTCAGACAAGGGACTCTGGCGACCACACACCCGCGTTTATGCGGGCGGTAAGCTGCACATAAGTGCTGGCCCCACTAGTGCCACAGTGTTATTTGGTGCATTTTTTCCCTGTACCATATATATTTATATTGCACTGTACAGTCGCTTCTTGGCTGAGGAGACAACAACATGTCATCCGCAAAACGCAAGGGTGCCAAGGCACAGGCGGTATGCACTGCTTGTGCCGCATGTGGGGCTAATCTACCGGCAGGTTCCAATGACCCCCATTGTGTGCAATGTTCAATCCCTGTGCCACTTCGGCAGCCAGAGTCTATGGTAGTAGTGGCCCAGGCAGAGACGCCTGTGAACCCTGCCCCGGTGACGGGGACAGAATTTGCAGTTTTTGCTGATAAGATGTCTGTGACTATGACAAAAATCCTGGAAACCTTGCAGTCCAGGCCAGCTTCTCAGACCATGGACACTGCTGTGTCTATGCTCCCCCGTCCCCCTCAGTTGGAACTAATCCGTACTTCAAGGGGGTCCCAGGCATCACAGGCTGAAGACTCTGACTCGGATGACAGTCCCAGGCAGCCTAAGCGGGCTCGGTGGGAAAGACCCTCGCCGTCATCACACTGGTCAGGGTCTCAGCGAGACGAGGCTCTGTATGAGGAGACAGAGGTGGGTGATCAGGAATCTAATCCTGACACCGCTCTCAATCTAGATACCCCTGATGGTGACGCTATGGTAAATGACCTTATAGCGGCCATCAATAGACTGTTGGATATTTCTCCCCCAGCCCTTTCAGCAGAGGAGGCAGCTGCACAGCAGGAGAAGTTCCATTTCCGGTATCCTAAGCGTAAATTGAGTACTTTTCTGGACCACTCTGACTTCAGAGAATCAGTCCAGAAACATCATGCTTATCCAGATAAGCGTTTCTCCAAACGTCTTAAGGATACACGTTATCCCTTCCCCCCTGACGTGGTCAAACGCTGGACCCAGTGTCCAAAGGTGGACCCCCCAATCTCCAGGCTTGCGGCTAGATCCATAGTTGCAGTGGAAGATGGGGCTTCACTTAAAGATGCCAATGACAGACAGATGGACCTTTGGTTAAAGTCTGTCTATGAAGCTATCGGCGCGTCGTTTGCTCCAGCATTCGCGGCCGTGTGGGCACTCCAAGCTATTTCAGCTGGCCTGGCACAGGTGGACTCTATCATACGTCCAGCAGTGCCGCGAGTAGCGTCCCTAACCTCGCAAATGTCTGCGTTTGCGACTTACGCTATCAACGCTGTCCTGGACTCTACGAGCCGTACCTCAATGGCGTCTGCCAACTCTGTGGTTTTGCGCAGAGCCTTGTGGTTAAAGGAATGGAAAGCAGATTCTGCTTCCAAGAAATGTTTAACCAGCTTGCCACTATCTGGAGACAGACTGTTTGGTGAGCAATTGGCTGAGATCATTAAACAGTCCAAGGGTAAGGACTCCTCCTTACCCCAGCCCAGATCGAGCAAACCTCAACAGAGGAAGTGGCAGTCGAGGTTTCGGTCCTTTCGAGGCTCCAGCAAGACCCAATTCTCCTCGTCCAAAGGGACTCAGAAGGAGCAAAGGAGCTCAGATTCCTGGCGGGCTCATTCACGCCCCAAGAAAGCAACCGGAGGAACCGCTTCCAAGGCGGCTGCCTCATGACTTTCGGCCTCATCCCTCCGCATCCTCGGTCGGTGGCAGGCTCTCCCGCTTTTGCGACATTTGGCTGCCACAGGTCAAAGACCGGTGGGTAGCAGACATTTTGTCTCACGGGTACAGGATAGAATTCAGTTCTCATCCTCCGCCTCGGTTCTTCAGAACCTCCCCACATCCCGACCGAGCAAATGCCCTTCTGCAGGCGGTGTGCTCACTAAGAGCAGAAGGAGTGGTGATCCCTGTTCCTCTGCAGGAACAAGGACAAGGTTTTTACTCCAATCTCTTCGTGGTTCCACAAAAGGACGGCTCGTTCCGTCCTGTTCTGGACCTAAAGCTGCTCAACAAGCATGTGAACGCCAGGCGGTTCCGGATGGAATCCCTCCGCTCCGTCATTGCCTCAATGTCTCAAGGAGATTTCCTTGCATCAATAGACATCAAAGATGCTTATCTCCACGTGCCGATTGCTACAGAGCACCAACGTTTTTTACGTTTCGTGATAGGAGACGACCATCTCCAGTTCGTAGCTCTGCCATTTGGTCTGGCGACAGCCCCACGGGTTTTCACCAAGGTCATGGCGGCAGTGGTAGCAGTCTTGCATTCTCAGGGACATTCGGTGATTCCTTACTTAGACGATCTACTTGTCAAAGCACCCTCTCAAGAGGCATGCCAACACAGCCTGAATGTTGCGCTGGAGACTCTCCAGACTTTCGGGTGGATCATCAACTTTTCAAAGTCAAACCTGGCACCGACTCAATCACTAACGTATCTTCGCATGGAGTTTCATACTCTCTCAGCGATAGTGAAGCTTCCGCTGGACAAGCAGCGGTCACTACAGACAGGGGTGCAGTCTCTCCTTCAGGGTCAGTCGCACCCCTTAAGGCGCCTCATGCACTTCCTAGGGAATATGGTGGCAGCAATGGAGGCAGTCCCGTTCGCGCAGTTTCATCTGCGCCCACTTCAATGGGACATTCTCCGCCAATGGGACGGGAAGACAACTTCCCTAGACAGGACAGTCTCCCTTTCTCAGATGACCAAGGACTCTCTGCAATGGTGGCTTCTTCCCACCTCATTATCACAGGGAAGATCATTCCTGCCCCCATCCTGGGCAGTGGTCACGACAGACGCGAGTCTGTCAGGGTGGGGAGCAGTTTTTCTCCACCACAGGGCTCAAGGGACGTGGACTCAGCAGGAGTCCACCCTTCAGATCAATGTTCTGGAAATCAGGGCAGTGTATCTTGCCCTATTAGCCTTCCAGCAGTGGCTGGAAGGAAAGCAGATCCGAATTCAGTCGGACAACTCCACAGCGGTGGCATACATCAACCACCAAGGAGGGACACGCAGTCGGCAAGCCTTCCAGGAAGTCAGGCGGATTCTGATGTGGGTGGAGGAAAGGGCATCCACCATATCCGCAGTTCACATCCCGGGCGTAGAAAACTGGGAAGCAGACTTCCTCAGTCGCCAGGGCATGGACGCAGGGGAATGGTCCCTTCACCCGGACGTGTTTCAGGAAATCTGCCGCCGCTGGGGGGTGCCGGACGTCGACCTAATGGCGTCTCGGCACAACAACAAGGTCCCGACCTTCATAGCGCGGTCTCGCGATCAAAGAGCTCTAGCGGCAGACGCCTTAGTGCAAGATTGGTCGCAGTTCCGGCTCCCTTATGTGTTTCCACCTCTGGCACTCTTGCCCAGAGTGTTACGCAAGATCAGATCCGATTGCGGCCGCGTCATACTCGTCGCCCCAGACTGGCCGAGGAGGTCGTGGTACCCGGATCTGTGGCATCTCACGGTCGGCCAACCGTGGGCACTACCAGACCGACCAGACTTACTGTCCCAAGGGCCGTTTTTCCATCGGAATTCTGCGGCCCTGAACCTGACTGTGTGGCCATTGAGTCCTGGATCCTAGCATCTTCAGGATTATCCCAAGGGGTCGTTGCCACCATGAGACAGGCTAGGAAGCCCACGTCTGCTAAGATCTACCACAGAACGTGGAAGATATTCTTATCCTGGTGCTCTGCACAAGGAGTATCCCCCTGGCCATTCGCGTTACCTGTCTTTCTTTCCTTCCTGCAATCTGGGTTGGAAAAGGGCTTGTCGCTCGGCTCCCTTAAAGGGCAAGTCTCGGCACTGTCCGTGTTTTTTCAGAAGCGTCTAGCGCGACTTTCTAAGGTGCGCACGTTCCTGCAGGGGGTGTGTCATATCGTACCTCCGTACAGGAGGCCGTTAGATCCGTGGGATCTAAACAAGGTCCTTGTTGCTCTCCAGAAGCCGCCTTTCGAGCCCCTGAGGGATGTGTCACTTTCTCGACTCTCACAGAAAGTGGCATTTCTGGTAGCGGTCACGTCTCTTCGGAGAGTGTCTGAACTAGCAGCGCTGTCATCCAAAGCTCCTTTCCTGGTGTTCCACCAGGACAAGGTAGTGCTGCGCCCCATTCAGGAGTTTCTCCCTAAGGTGGTATCCTCTTTTCACCTTAATCAGGATATCTCCTTGCCTTCCTTTTATCCGCATGCAGTTCATCGGTATGAAAAGGATCTACATTTGTTGGATCTGGTGAGAGCACTCAGAATCTACATTTCCCGCACGGCGCCCCTGCGCCGCTCGGATGCACTCTTTGTCCTTGTCGCTGGTAAGCGCAAAGGGTCGCAGGCTTCAAAAGCCACCCTGGCTCGATGGATCAAAGAACCAATTCTTGAAGCCTACCGTTCTGCTGGGCTTCCGGTTCCATCAGGGCTGAAGGCCCATTCTGCCAGAGCCGTGGGTGCGTCCTGGGCATTAAGACACCAGGCTACGGCTCAACAGGTGTGCCAGGCAGCTACCTGGTCGAGTCTGCACACTTTCACCAAACATTATCAGGTGCATACCTATGCTTCGGCGGACGCCAGCCTAGGTAGAAGAGTCCTGCAGGCGGCAGTTGCCTCCCCGTAGGGGAGGGCTGTCTTTGCAGCTCTAACATGAGGTATTTCTTTACCCACCCAGGGACAGCTTTTGGACGTCCCAATCGTCTGGGTCTCCCAATGGAGCGCCGAAGAAGAAGGGAATTTTGTTACTTACCGTAAATTCCTTTTCTTCTAGCTCCTATTGGGAGACCCAGCACCCGCCCTGTTGTCCTTCGGGATTTTTGGTTGTTTTTCGGGTACACATGTTGTTCAGGTTGAACGGTTTTCAGTTCTCCGACGTTACTTCGGAGTGAATTTGTTTAAACCAGTTATTGCTTTCCTCCTTCTTGCTTTTGCACTAAAACTGGTGAGCCAGTGATCCCACTGGGGGTGTATAGCCAGAAGGGGAGGGGCCTTACACTTTTTAGTGTAATGCTTTGTGTGGCCTCCGGAGGCAGTGCTATACACCAATCGTCTGGGTCTCCCAATAGGAGCTAGAAGAAAAGGAATTTACGGTAAGTAACAAAATTCCCTTCTTTTCTTTCTCTTTCTTTCTCTCTTTCTTTCTTTCTTTCTCTTTCTTTCTCTTCTTTCTTTCTTTCTTTCTTTCTTTCTCTTTCTTTCTCTCTTTTCTTTCTTTCTTTCTCTCTTTCTTTCTCTCTTTCTCTCTTTCTTTCTCTCTTTCTCTCTTTCTTTCTCTCTTTCTTTCTCCTCTTTCTTTCTCTCTTTCTTTCTCTTTCTTTCTTTCTTTCTCTCTCTTTCTTTCTCTTTCTTTCTCTTTCTTTCTCTTTCTTTCTCTTTCTTTCTCTCTTTCTTTCTCTTTCTTTCTTTCTTTCTTTCTTTCTCTCTTTCTTTCTCTTTCTTTCTCTTTCTTTCTCTTTCTTTCTTTCTTTCTCTTTCTTTCTCTTTCTTTCTCTTTCTTTCTCTTTCTTTCTCTTTCTTTCTTTCTTTCTCTCTTTCTTTCTCTTTCTTTCTCTTTCTTTCTTTCTTTCTTTCTTTCTCTTTCTTTCTCTTTCTTTCTCTCTCTTTCTCTCTCTTTCTCTCTCTTTCTTTCTCTTTCTTTCTCTCTTTCTCTCTTTCTTTCTCTCTCTTTCTTTCTTTCTCTCTTTCTCTCTTTCTTTCTTTCTTTCTTTCTTTCTTTCTTTCTTTCTCTCTTTCTTTCTTTCTTTCTCTTTCTTTCTTTCTTTCTCTCTTTCTTTCTCTTTCTTTCTCTTTCTTTCTCTCTTTCTTCTCTTTCTTTCTTTCTCTTTCTTTCTCTTTCTTTCTTTCTCTTTCTTTCTCTTTCTTTCTCTTTCTTTCTCTTTCTTTCTCTTTCTTTCTCTTTCTTTCTTTCTTTCTTTCTCTTTCTTTCTCTTTCTTTCTCTTTCTTTCTTTCTTTCTTTCTCTTTCTTTCTTTCTTTCTTTCTCTTTCTTTCTCTTTCTTTCTTTCTCTTTCTTTCTTTCTCTTTCTCTTTCTTTCTCTTTCTTTCTCTTTCTTTCTCTTTCTTTCTTTCTTTCTCTCTCTTTCTTTCTCTCTTTCTTTCTCTTTCTTTCTCTCTTTCTTTCTCTCTTTCTTTCTCTTTCTTTCTTTCTCTTTCTTTCTCTTTCTTTCTCTTTCTTTCTTTCTCTTTCTTTCTCTTTCTTTCTTTCTCTTTCTTTCTCTTTCTCTCTTTTTTTCTCTCTTTCTTTCTCTCTTTCTTTCTCTCTTTTTCTCTTTCTCTCTCTCATTTTCCTGACACTTAGTTGCATTTTGAAGCAAAAGTCATTGTTATAACACAAAGGGATCTCATTGCTGAAAGTGATCATTTGGAGCAATAAACAAATCACCAAGGCATACCATGGAAAATTAATGAAAAGACTAGCAGAAAATTGGTGTGGGATACTGACAAGAGGCCTACACCTATATTTAAGCACAAATCAATTGTTTTTGGTTTTGTTTTGGGTTTTTTTCTCCACTGGAGTGCAACTTTTAATCTAAGGTCCCTGCCCCTACTCTTATTCTCACCCTCCGGTGTTTTCACTTTTTGTCGGCACTGTTTGGATCCCACGGCGCTCTCTTCTGAATGTAATTTTTGACCTGAAATCAGAAGTTGCGTCATAGGCGCTCAATCTAACTTGAGAGCCAGAACGAGGCTCTCATAGCCTTGCATTGAGTTGTGACCTGGAGCTGCTGGCATGTCACAAACTGCGGTGAAGAAAAAACAAAACAAAACGGTGGGGTGGTGCTTGAAAGGAGCTGCAGGAATTTCTGGCAAGTACTAGTCGTATACTCCATGTGACAACAATCTCTATGTTCTTTATATGTCTGGCCTGTGAGGTTTTTCAGCACCTACAATTGGGGCTTTAGTTAGGGGGAGGGAATTATGAACTGTTCAAAATATCAGCCAATTTTGCAACAAAGCCTTCAGTCTTCTGCTAAAAAGCTGAAGTTTAATCTCACGTTTCAGCATGACAACGAGTCTAAGAATTCCTCTAAATTGACAAAAGAATGCCTTTGCCGGAAGATCAGAGTTTTGGAATGGCTTAGACCCTGAATTCAATTAAAAAAAAATCTGTGTGTGGCCTGAAGAGGGCACTGTACACAGGAGATGCCCTCACAATTTGATATATTTGTAGCACGACTGGAAGGAAGAATGAGCAAAAATTGCCCATTGTCGATGTGCTATGCTTATAACTACTGCCCAAATACACTGAATGCTGTCATAAATTCAAAGGGTACTTCAACAAGTTTTTAGTTTGAAGTACCACTCCAGCGGTTCTTTGTTTTGCTTTGGGTTTTTTCCATCACTGGAGTGCTGCTTTTATTCTAAGGTCCCTGCCCCTAGTCTTATATTTGCCCTCTGGCGTTTTCACCTTTTTTCAACACCATCTTCAACTTCTAAAGGGGGCTTTACCCGCTGCGACATCGCTAACGATATATCGTCAGGGTCACGTCGTTAGTGACGCACATCCGGCAACGTTGGCGACATCGCAGCGTGTGACACCAAGGAGCGACGATTAACGAGCGCAAAAGCGTGAAAAATCGTTGCTCGTTGACACGTCGCTCCTTTTCATAATATCGTTGCTGCTGCAGGTACGATATTGTTCCTCGTTCCTGCGGCAGCACACATCGCTATGTGTGACACCGCAAGAACAACGAGCATCTCCTTACCTGCGTCCACCGGCAATGAGGAAGGAAGGAGGTGGGCGGGATGTTACGGCCGCTCATCTCCGCCCCTCCTCTGCTATTGGACGGCTGCCGTGTGATGTCGCTGTGATGCTGCACGAACCGT
Organism: Anomaloglossus baeobatrachus; assembly: GCF_048569485.1. Taxonomy (NCBI): domain Eukaryota; kingdom Metazoa; phylum Chordata; class Amphibia; order Anura; family Aromobatidae; genus Anomaloglossus; species Anomaloglossus baeobatrachus. The sequence goes on from NC_134353.1 coordinate 133,527,295, forward strand.
CCCCTTAGAAAGGAGGCGGATCGCCGGCAACAGAGACGTCGCAGGGAAGGTAAGTCCGTGTGATGGGTGTAAGCAATGTTGTGCGCCACGGGCAGCTATTTGCCCGTGACGCACAACCGACGGGGGCAGGTATGCTCACTAGCGATATCGGTACCGATATCGCAGCGTGTAAAGTACCCTTAAGTCAAAACTTGCATCACAAGCTCTCAATGCAAGTCTATGAGACCCAGAATGAGGCTCTCATAGATTTGTATTGAAGATTGACCTTCGTCGTACTGCAAGAAACACTGGAGCTGCCAGCATTTCACACAGTCCCCGAGACCAATAGGAGCGGCACCGCTAACAGATGAAAGATGCCAGAGGTTGAGTATATCAGATTGGATGCAGGGGACTTAGTTGAAGTTCCAGTCCAGCAGTAAAATAAAAAAAATGCTAGTGATGGTTGTGAACATTTTATGCCACCACATTTAGTGTTTTGGGTTTTTTTTACCCAAAATAATTGTAATTACTTTCTCAATGGATTGTCACAGATTATGGGTGACATTAGAGGTGGAAAAAGTTCTGAGCTGCACCTTCTTGGTAATATATAAATTATGGTAAAAATGTCAATTCAATAATTTTGCTAACCACTAGATATGGTTTGTTATGCAGCTTTAAATGAGCTTGGGCATTAAACTTAGTCATCTGTGTGTATGGGCGGCTTCCAATTCTTTCCAATGGCAAATATCATGGAAGATAAAGACCAAGCTGTTGGACTTTTATTTCTTGGCGCAGACCAGGGGTCTGGAGAGATAGCTGTGCCCTAATGAGGGTCCGCCTGAGAGATATCTAATGGACTGTGTTCAATGTAATGCACTATATAAGTTGAATGACCCTGAGCTGTACTTATAGGCACAGTGGCTACCAAATCTATCAAGCTGTGTCTAGTGAAGCATAAAGGAGTGGCACTTGCTGAAGAGCCCCAATGCGTTGCTCAACTCATGGGCGGAGGTTCTCGCTCGCCCCTCCATGTGGTCTAACATTAAGGAACGACCATCGGTTTTAAATTCCTAAAATAACACTTTTAATTTGGGTTTAGTTGTATTTCTGACGTCATCATTTTTGTTTTCAGGTTCAGCAGGAAGTTTACGCCTCAGAAAGGTTTAAGCTTGCCCAAAAGATTGCAGGCTTAGAAAGTACAACTCAAATAGTAAGTCAATTTTTACTTTAAAATGAGTAGTCCCTAGTAATGAGCGAGTCCTACCATGCTCGGCACTCGTAATGAGTGCTGTATGTACGTTAGTATAAATGGACCCAAGTACAAGCCGAGGCACCTAATTTTATCACAAAAAACTGGGGAAAATTATTGACTTGCGTATAAGCATAAGGTGGGAAATGCAGCAGCTACTGGTAAATTTTAAAAATACATACTAATAAAATGTAATGTGCCCCATCCTTGTGCAGCGTGGTAATGTGCCCATCCTTGTGCCCTGTAGTAATGTCCATCTTTGTGTAATGTCCTCCTACTGGTCCCCATATTATGCCGTTGTTCACACACAATAGTCTTCTCACCTGTCATCCGTTCCCACGGTGTCCTCTTACCTGCTTCTTGCAGACCACAGGCACATAGACACTTCGATGAACGCAGCTGATACATTGGGCCGCCGCCGCTGTTGTAGTCAGCGCTTTACTTCAGTTGAATGCTTTGCGGCGCTGCAAAGCATTTAACTGAAGTAAAGTGCTGACTACAACAGCGGCAGCCCCATGTATCGTCCGCGATCATCAAGGGGTCTATGTGCCTGTGGTCTGCAAAAAACAGGTAAGAGGACACCGCGGGAACAGAGCACAGGTGAGAAGAATTTTTTGTGGGATCTTCACTCGAGTATAAGCCGATAGGGGGGTGTATTTTCAGCATAAAAAAAGTGCTGAAAAACATGGCTCATACTTGAGTATATACGGTAGTTGGGCGCTCGGACAGGCTCGACCCGAATACCTGAGCATAATGGAAGCCAATGGGGATCTCAAGCATGTTTCCAGAAGATCTTCAATGACAAGCCGTACCTGGGTTACATCAGTTTCGTGAAATCGGAGAACACCTTTACTAAATCTACTCTTTTAGGTGGAATAAAATCTGTGGTGTGTGAGGAAATAAATCTGTTGATACATTATTATGCCTTTTTCGTCGGTGTTTAATCGTCTGTTTTAATTTCTGTAGCTGGAAACTGAACGGTTTGAATTAAAATCCACGATATCTGAACTGAAGGAAAAGATATCATCCTTAGATAACGTAAACCGATCACAATCCATCACATTGGCCCAGACTCAGGATGACTCTTCTCAGTATAAAGCTGAATTAAGTTCCTTAAGGTTAGTCGTCTTGCATTCAATTTTTCAGTTACTTACCGTATTTTTTAGACTATAAGACACACTGGACCATAAGACGCACCCTGGTTTTAGAGGAGGAAAATAGGAAAATAAAATTTGAAGCAAAAAATGTGGTCATGACACACTGTTATGGGGCGAGGATCTGCTGTTGACACTGTTATGGGGGTAATGTCCCCAAATTCTCTACTAAGGTACCCCATCCTTGTAATTATCCTCCTGCCTTGTGTATATATATGTCCATCATCCTGGTAGATATGTCCCTCATCCTGGTATTGCACCCATCCTGCTATATATCCCATCCTGCTATATATCCCATCCTGGCATATGGCCGCATCCTACTATATACCCCCATCCTGGTGTATGGCCACATCCTGCTATATACCCCCATCCTGGTGTATGGCCACATCCTGCTATGTACCCCCATCCTGGTGTATGGCCACATCCTGCTATATACCCCCATCCTGGTGTATGTCCGCATCCTGCTATATACCACATCCTGCTCATATACCCCCATCCTGCTATATTCCTCATCCTGCTCATATACCCCCATCCTGCTATATACCCCATCCTGGCATATGGCCGCATCTTGCTATATACCCCATCCTGCTATGTACTCCCATCCTGGTGTATGGCCACATCCTGCTATATACCCCCATCCTGGTGTATGTCCGCATCCTGCTATATACCACATCCTGCTCATATACCCCCATCCTGCTATATTCCTCATCCTGCTCATATACCCCCATCCTGCTATATACAGAATCCTGGCATATGGCCGCATCCTGCTATATACCCCATCCTGGTGTATGTCCGCATCCTGTGGCACATAAAAAAATAAACGTTTATATGCACCTTTCCTCCCTTCACGCAGCATCGCTCCTCCTCCCGTCTGTGCCAGCAGCAGCGCCGCTGAGCCGGCCACAATCCCTGCACCATCGCTCGTCCTCATGTCTGTTCCGGCCGCGGCTGTGTCTGGACATGTGAGCTCAGCGATGACGTCATCACTGTGCGCACCGCTAGTCTCCACACACAGCTGCTGCCAGCAGACAGGAGGACATCGCGATGCTGCAGGGATCGTGGCCGGTGAGTATACTGATTCACTGCCTCCCGCGCTGATAATGATGCGCGGGGAGCAGTGAATATAGCCGCACATGATCACTCAAGGCTGTAGTTGCCAGGGGTGATCACGGCCGGCTATTAATTATGCGCGCATCCCTCGCCCATCATCCTGCCCATCATCCCGCCCACCTGTCAGCGCCGGCTTCAGCGCTGAGTGATGATGGGCGGGAGGATGCATGCATATGAAATGAGCGGGCCCACGTGGTCACAGCAGGTGCTGCTGCAGCCTGCTCATGCCCCTGATGACCCTCATTCCCCACAGCCCTACATTCAGACTATAAGATGCACCCCCCACTTTCCCCCAATATTTGGGGGGAAAACAGTACATCTTATAGTCCGAAAAATACGGTAATTTCTCATGTAAATGGTTGGTAAGCACAATAGGCATAAAGTACAGGTGGCTTACTGATCGTTTCCTTTACAATCTTCCCCAATCGCACACTATCACAATTTGACATTCTCCATCACATTGAATAATTGCACTTTTTTCTTTTCTGTCATGAAACCTTTGTGTAGTCGGCACCGGTGCAGAGCTATAGCCCCCTGTTTACATTTTTTTTGCCAGTCCCCTGTATTAGTTGTCTGATGGTGGAGAGCGATGGGTCTTACATGGGCAGATTTTCTGTCTTAAACTGATCAATGATCTAGTTGTCAATCAGTGCCTATTTAGATGGAGCAATCCCTGTGTGCGAGCCAGTGATTACGGTAGTACCAACCATTGTATATTTGCATACATTTCATTATTGTCTGCCCACATCTTTGCTTGGGGCCTACTTACCTGGGCCGGTGTTTGGGGAATGGATGTTAAGAGCATGCCGGCAAACACCTGACAAACAAGCGAAACATCGAGTGTGATGAATTGTAAGCCGGCTTGAAAAAAATAATAGTTCTCGGCAGCACATCGTCCTGTGTACATAGACTTCACCAATGTTCTGTGTATGTAGATTTGTGGTCAGCCCATGTACACCAGCCAGTAATTGACCGCTGGCAGTGTAAACTCCAGGCCAGGGCCGTATGGCGACATGTCGCACGATAGCAGATCTCTGACAAAACCATCTGTGCAGCGTGTCTGCGACTTGCTGTCTTGAGTTGCAGACAAGTCGCATGTTGTGTACATTGAAGTCTGTGACGTGTTTCACGTGCAATGACCGAAAATCCAACACATTAGGAAACATATGTGACTCTGTCTCCAGTCGCCGCGCCAGTCCTTAGGCATTCATTGGCTCCAATGTTACAGTATGTCGCTCAGAACACATGAATGCACAAATAAAACAAGTGTGAGTGTACGGGAAGTCAGGAGATGTCGCTGTTGTCTGTACATGCATCACATCCACCGTCATCTGGAGGAGGCGCTAGATCCTGCAACTCTTCTACGTGACACCATTATTCTACAGAACACCGCGCAGAGGAGAAAAATGGTTTAAACTGTTGCAAAAATGATTCTGCATTTATTTGTGGATATTTTAACTACTCTTCACAAAATGTTATTTGTGATACAGGTTACTGAATGAGCAAATACAGAAGTCTATGGAAGACCTCCAGCATCGCCTGGCCGTAAAGTCTAATGAGCTGCAGTTATCACAGGAAGAGATAGCCACTTTAGAAGAAAGAATAGGTGTGTTGTATTGAGTATATTTCACATATTTTAATGCTTTCTTTTGACTTTTAAAGGGAATCTGTCACCAGGATTTTGTTACCCCAGCTGAGAGCAACAAAATGTCACACAACAGCAGATTTTTGACAAAAACGTCTGTGCGTAATTAGAGATAAGGATCTTGATTCCAGCGATGTGTCACTTAAGGTCCAGTCACACTAAGCAACTTACCAGCGATCCCAACAACGATGGGGATCGCTGGTAAGTTGCTAGGAGGTTGCTGGTGAGATGTCACACTGCGACGCTCCAGCGATCCCACCAGCAACCTGACCTGGCAGGGATCGCTGGAGCGTCGCTACACGAGTTGCTGGTGAGCTCACCAGCAACCAGTGACAAGCCCCCAGCGCCGCGTGGAAGATGCTGCGCTTGGTAACTAAGGTAAATATCGGGTAACCAACCCGATATTTACCTTGGTTACCAGCGCACGCAGCTTCACGAGCAGGGAGCAGCGCACACTGAGCGCTGGCTCCCTGCTCTCCTAGTTACAGCACACATCGGGTTAATTAACCGATGTGTGCTGCAGCTAAATGTGCACAGAGCAGGGAGCAGCGCACACCGCTTAGCGCTGGCTCCCTGCTCTCCTAGCTACAGCACACATCGGGTTAATTACCCGATGTGTGCTGCAGCTAAATGTGCACAGAGCAGGAGCAGCGCACACCGCTTAGCGCTGGCTCCCTGCTCTCCTAGCTACAGCACACATCGGGTTAATTACCCGATGTGTCCTGCAGCTACATGTGCACAGAGCAGGAGCCGGCACTGACAGTGAGAGCGGCGGAGGCTGGTAACGAAGGTAAATATCGGGTAACCAAGGACAGGGCTTCTTGGTTACCCGATGTTTACATTGGTTACCAGCCTCCGCAGAAGCCGGCTCCTGCTGCCTGCACATTTAGTTGTTGCTGTCTCGCTGTCACACACAGCGATCTGCGCTTCACAGCGGGACAGCAACAACTAAAAAATGGCCCAGGACATTCAGCAACAACCAACGACCTCACAGCAGGGGCCAGGTTGTTGCTGGATGTCACACACAGCAACATCGCTAGCAACGTCGCAAAAGTTGTTCGTTAGCAGCGATGTTGCTAGCGATGTTGCTTAGTGTGACGGGACCTTTACTGAGCTGTTTGCTGTTATTTTGATAAAATCAATGTTTTCTCTGCTTCAGATCTAGTAGGAATACAGAGCTCATGAATATGCTGGACTACCTGCAGCATGCCAAGTAGTCCTCTAATGATAATCTACTGCTAATTAATCAGTGATTTTATCAAAACTACACTAAGCAGCCCAGTAAGTGACACATCACTGGAATTAGGATCTCTGCCCCTATGTTATGCTGGTCTCAGGTTAGGTGGCAAAAACCTGTTGAGAGATTCCCTTTAAATAAAATATAACGTTTTACAAAAGGAAGCAAAGTCTCTGCTTACTGCATGTATTGGTAGCATTCATATTAATCATTTCTGTGTATATTGCACATAGTGCTGGCAGACATGTTGAGTCTAATCTGCAGGTTTTGGAATCCCTTTTCCTTCCCTTTTTGCTACTTTTTGTCATTCTACCTCCTCTGTATCCTCCAGAGGAGTCAGTTTCCTGTTTCATAGGTTTGTTCCTTTTGAATGTATTCTATCCAAGGTCGATGGCTGATTTTTGTGTTCTCATTGCAAGGTATACGGCAAGTAATTATTATTGATAGTACTCTACATCCCTGCCCCATACAATAATAGAACAATTAGTTAAGTAATGTCATTCATTAGGATGCCGGGTGTCCCTCTGCTAATCATTTGAGACTTTAATAACATTACAACCCATACTGGGATAAGTTTAGACCAGAACAGGCTACAAAACACATCACAATTTGGTTAGTTATTAAATTGTCATTGATGCTTCTATGGCACATCCTCCGTCCATCAGCAATTCTCAAATTAATCTGAAACAGTAACTTGTAAACAGATTTGGTCGGAGTTTCTGTAGCGTGACTGGAGTTGGCCGGAGTATTTCTGGGGTTGGCCGCGGTCCCCGTGGCGTGCCTGGGGTTGGCCGCGGTCCCCGTGGCGTGCCTGGGGTTGGCCGCGGTCCCCGTGGCGTGCCTGGGGTTGGCCGCGGTCCCCGTGGCGTGCCTGGGGTTGGCCGCGGTCCCCGCGGCGTGCCTGGGGTTGGCCGCGGTCCCCGCGGCGTGCCTGGGGTTGGCCGCGGTCCCCGCGGCGTGCCTGGGGTTGGCCGCGGTCCCCGCGGCGTGCCTGGGGTTGGCCGTGGTCCCCGTGGTGGCGTGCCTGGGGTTGGCCGCGGTCCCTGCGGCGTGCCTGGGGTTGGCCGCGGTCCCCGTGGTGGCGTGCCTGGGGTTGACAAGGTTTGGTCTGGGTGCACTATTTATTTCCTAGATAAAGCTGTTCTTTGGGGACCATAGGGTTAGAGTAAATGCTAATGGACATCTTATCTCTGGCTTCTCATTCAGCACGGACACACGTCAGTTATGCCCTGTCTCTCCAGCTCTTTGTGCTGGCCTTAGAGCCCCTCATGGGAATTATTAAAAGTCACAAACAAAGTGATTGTCAGCAAAAAGGGGGACTCTCTCCTCTGCGCTGCCATCAATTTTATTTCTAGCTAAAGCCTCTTCAACCTGTTACACAGCAGTGGAGGTTATTGATAGGCTTGGTCAATAGTTGGAACGAGACATTAAAGGAGTTCTCCAAGAATGTGATAAACCTGACACATGACATAAGTTAAACTGCATCCGTCCTAGCCACGTGTCAGGATGGCTGCACACTGGACAAACTCAGCTCAACATGTCTCATCTATCAACAGGGGCTGCTGCCACAAGCACATATACGCTTTTCAGCTGAGGAGAGGTGAATTAAAGGGAATCTGTCAGCAGGTTTTTGCTATGTAAGCTGAGGACAGTATGATGCAGGGGTTAAACAAAAAGAAATAATGCTTCGTGTGTGTGCAATTGTTTACTTAAACTAATGGCTTTTTCTTTGTCGCTCCATTGGGAGACCCAGACAATTGGGTGTATAGCTTCTGCCTCCGGAGGCCACACAAAGTATTACACTCAAAAGTGTAACCCCTCCCCTCTGCCTATACACCCTCCCGTGCATCACGGGCTCCTCAGTTTTATGCTTTGTGTGGAAGGAGGCACACATCCACTCACACATCTCCATTTTAGTCAGCAGCAGCTGCTGATTGTATCGGTTGGAAGAAAAGAGGGCCCCCACGGGGCCCCCGGCATGCTCCCTTCTCTCCCCACTAAGTCGGCGGTGCTGTTAAGGTTGAGGTACCCATTGCGGGTACGACGGCCGGAGCCTCATGCCGTGTTTCCTTCTCCATCCCTTAGGGCTCTGGTAGAAGTGGGATCCGAAGCGGTCATCCAGGTTCTGGGACCGTGCTCCCTCCGCAGCCCCTGAGGGAATCTGCTGGACAGGAGCTTATCTATCCTCAGGGACAGGGCCCTGCATCCACGAGGTACTCTGTGTCCCCATGGGGACTGTGTATGGAGCGCCTGGTTCCCGGACGCCGCAACTGGCTGCTGAATTGTGAAGACCGGGGACTACCGCGCCGACCGCGCCTGCTTGTCGGCCGCGGTATTAAATTTAGTCCCCGGCTTCATCGCGGCCTAGTGGAAAAACTCCCGCCCCCGGGCCTGTCTATCAGAGATAGGGGCGGGACAGCCGACCTGACGTCGGATGTGAGGGCCGGGGCATCCTGTATGCTCCCTCCCCCCTCACTGATCACTGTGGGGACCCCAGATTCCCGCACTTTTCCTAATGCCGCCCACGGCTTCACTCCTCCCCTGAGAGCTCCGGCAGCCATTTTTCGGACATTCTGCCGGTGGAGAATCACAGAGAACAGCTCTGCAGCTCTGGGAGACCAAGGCAGGGAATCTGGAGCACACACACCCCGCTTTTTAGCGGTCGGTAAGCCGCACCGGTCACTCGGTGTTGGTCCCCTTGGGTGCCGGTATAGATACGTATATATATACTTATTTCTGTTCGGCCGGGCTGTATACCCTTTTTTCTATATACCCTCAGTGATCACGCTCCTAGGACACAACAGCATGTCGTCCACAAGGAGCAAGGGCACTAAAGCACAGGGTTTTTTTGCGACATGTACCTCTTGTAGGGCTATGTTACCTGCGGGTTCCACCTACCCTCACTGTGAGCAATGCTCGGCCCCTGTTACGCTTGCTCAGCCGGAGCCTCGGTCACTAGTGGGCCCCTCGGCTCAGGCAGACCCCCCTGCTTCCACTGTCCAGGTGGCAGCGACAGAGTTTGCAGTTTTTGCTGAAAAGCTCTCAGTCACTCTCACAATCCATGGCTCAGTCTATGGACAAATGGTCTGCCAAGCTGCTAGAAGCCCTGCAGTCCAGACCGATCCTTACACAGGCCCTGGACCCTGTTAGATCGGCGCCTCCAGGTCCCTCTCGGTCCACCCCGGCCGGGGTGGGCCCTAGGTCTCACGTGGAGGACTCCTCCACGGACCACAGTCCCAGACCAGCTAAGCGGGCTCGCTTGGAATCTTCCCCGACTTCCTCACACTGCTCGGGTTCCCAGCTTGAGGACTCTCTGGAGGACGAGGCGGAGATTGCAGCTCAGGGCTCGGACCCTGATGTTGCTCTCAATCTTGATACACCTGAAGGGGACGCCTTAGTAAATGATCTTATCTCGTCCATCAATCAGGTGTTGGATCTATCTCCCCCGCCTCCACCTATAGAGGAGTCTGCCTCTCAGCAGGAGAAACACCAGTTTCGGTTTCCCAAATGTACACGGAGTGCATTTTTTGATCACTCTAACTTCAGGGATGCCATCCAGAAGCCCAGAGCGGTTCCGGACAAGCGCTTTACTAAGCGCCTTACTGACACACGTTACCCCTTCCCCGCTGACGTAGTTAAGGGTTGGGCTCAATGTCCCAAGGTGGATCCCCCAGTCTCCAGATTGGCGGCTAGATCTGTGGTTTCGGTTGCAGATGGCTCATCACTAAAAGATGCCACTGACAGGCAGATAGAACTCCTGGTGAAATCCATCTATGAAGCCACGGGCGCGTCTTTTGCCCCGGCCTTTGCAGCCGTGTGGGCACTCCAAGCTATCTCAGCTTGTCTGGCTGAGATTAATGCGGTCACACGTACGTCTGCCCCGCAGGTTGCATCTTTAACCTCTCAGGCGTCGGCGTTTTCTTCCTACGCCATGAACGCAGTCCTAGACTCTGCTAGCCATACAGCGGTGGCATCCGCTAATTCTGTTGCAGTCCGCAGGGCCATGTGGCTGCGCGAATGGAAGGCAGACTCGGCTTCCAAGAGGTTCTTAACCGGTTTGCCGTTTTCTGGCGAGAGATTGTTTGGCGAACGATTGGATGAGATTATTAAGGAATCCAAGGGAAAGGACTCCTCCTTACCCCAGTCCAAACCCAAGAGACCTCAGCAACGAAAAATACAATCGAGGTTTCGGTCCCTTCGTCCCTCCGCCAAGCCACAGTCCTCTTCGTCCAATAGACAGGACAAAGGCCAGAGGAACTCCTATGCGTGGCGGTCTAAGTCACGCCCCCAAAAGGCCGCCGGAGGCACTGCCCCCAAGGCGGCCTTTTCATGACTCACGGCATCCCCGAACCGCATCCTCGGTCGGTGGCAGGCTCTCCCGCTTTCGCGACGCCTGGTGGCCACATGTTCAAGACCGATGGGTGAGAGACATCCTGTCTCACGGTTACAGGATAGAGTTCAGCTCTCGTCCTCCGACTCGTTTCTTCAGAACCTCCCCGCCCCCCGCGCGGGCAGACGCACTTTTTCAAGCAGTGGACGCTCTGAAAAAAGGAGTTGTTGACCCCCGTTCCCACTCAGGAACAGGGTCGCGGTTTTTACTCCAACTTATTCGTGGTGCCAAAGAAAGACGGATCATTCCGTCCCGTTCTGGACCTTAAATTGCTCAACAAACACGTGAGCACCAGACGATTCCGGATGGAATCTCTCCGCTCGGTCATCGCCTCGATGTCGCAAGGAGACTTCCTCGCATCGATCGACATCAAGGATGCTTATCTCCATGTGCCGATCGCACCAGAACATCAACGCTTCTTGCGTTTCGCCATCGGGGACGAACACCTTCAGTTCGTGGCATTGCCCTTCGGCCTGGCGACAGCCCCACGGGTTTTCACCAAAGTCATGGCATCCGTTGTGGCGGTCCTGCATTCTCAGGGGCACTCGGTGATTCCCTACTTAGACGATCTCCTAGTCAGGGCACCTTCTCGGGTGGCGTGTCAACACAGCCTTACCGTCGCTCTGGAGACCCTCCAGCAGTTCGGGTGGCTCATCAACTTCCCAAAATCCAAGTTGACACCGACCCAATCTCTGACGTATCTAGGGATGGAGTTTCATACACAGTCAGCGGTAGTCAAGCTACCGCTAGACAAACAGCTGTCACTGCAGGCAGGGGTGCAATCTCTGATTCAGACTCAGTCACACCCCTTGAGACGCCTCATGCACTTCTTGGGGAAGATGGTGGCAGCGATGGAAGCAGTGCCTTTCGCGCAATTCCATCTGCGCCCACTCCAGTGGGACATTCTCCACAAATGGGACAGGAGGTCGAACTCTCTCGACAAGAACGTCTCTCTTTCCCTTGCAACCAAGACGTCTCTTCAGTGGTGGCTTCTTCCCACTTCTCTATCACAGGGAAAATCCTTCCTGCCCCCAACCTGGGCTGTGGTCACCACGGACGCGAGCCTGTCAGGGTGGGGAGCGGTGTTCCTCCATCACAGGGCTCAGGGAACCTGGACTCCGTTAGAGTCTTCCCTTCAGATCAATGTCCTGGAGATAAGGGCAGTGTATCTGGCCCTATTGGCTTTCCAGCAGTTGCTGGAGGGCAGGCAGATCCGTATCCAGTCGGACAACGCCACTGCCGTCACATACATCAACCACCAAGGCGGCACGCGGAGTCGTCAAGCCTTCCAAGAAGTCCGGCGAATTCTGCAGTGGGTGGAAGCCACAGCATCCACCATCTCCGCAGTTCACATACCGGGCGTAGAAAACTGGGAAGCAGATTTTCTCAGTCGTCAGGGCATGGATGCGGGGGAATGGTCCCTGCACCCAGAAGTGTTTCGAGAGATCTGTCGCCGCTGGGGAACGCCGGACGTCGATCTCATGGCGTCACGGCACAACAACAAGGTCCCGGCCTTCATGGCACGGTCTCAAGATCACAGAGCTCTGGCGGCGGACGCATTAGTGCAGGATTGGTCGCAGTTTCGACTGCCTTATGTATTTCCTCCTCTGGCGATGCTGCCCAGAGTACTACGCAAGATCAGGTCCGACTGCCGTCGCGCCATTCTCGTCGCTCCAGACTGGCCGAGGCGGTCATGATACCCGGATCTGTGGCATCTCACGGTGGGTCAGCCGTGGGCACTGCCAGACCGCCCAGACTTGCTGTCGCAAGGGCCGTTTTTCCATCTGAATTCTGCGGCCCTCAACCTGACTGTGTGGCCATTGAGTCCTGGCTCCTAGCGTCTTCAGGGTTGTCTCAGGATGTCATTGCCACTATGAGACAGGCCAGGAAACCGACGTCCGCCAAGATCTATTACAGGTCTTGGTGAATTTTCTTGTCCTGGTGTTCTGATAAAGGTTTTACTCCCTGGCCTTTTGCCTTACCCACTTTTCTTTCCTTCCTTCAATCCGGAATGGATAAGGGGTTGTCACTTAGTTCTCTCAAAGGACAAGTATCGGCACTCTCAATATTCTTTCAAAAGCGCCTGGCCAAGCTTCCGCAGGTCCGCACGTTCCTGCAGGGAGTTTGCCACATAGTCCCACCTTACAAGCGCCCGCTTGAACCCTGGGACCTTAACAGGGTGCTAACGGCTCTTCAGAAACCGCCTTTTGAGCCGCTGCGGGATGTCTCCTTATCACGTCTTTCGCAGAAAGTGGCATTTCTAGTAGCAGTTACTTCACTCCGTAGAGTGTCGGAGCTTGCAGCGCTGTCATGCAAAGCCCCCTTCCTGGTTTTTCACCAGGATAAGGTGGTTCTCCGTCCTGTTCCGGAATTTCTCCCTAAGGTGGTATCGCCTTTTCATCTCAATCAGGATATCACCTTACCTTCATTTTGCCCTAATCCAATTCACTGCTTTGAAAAGGATTTGCACTCATTAGATCTAATGAGAGCACTCCGATTCTACGTGTCTCGCACAGCGCCCCTGCGCCGTTCAGATGCGCTCTTTGTCCTTGTGGCTGGTCAGCGTAAGGGTTCGCATGCTTCCAGGTCAACCTTGGCTCGGTGGATCAAGGAACCGATTCTTGAAGCTTACCGTTCTTCGGGGCTTCCGATTCCTTCGGGGCTGAAAGCCCATTCTACCAGAGCCGTGGGGGCGTCCTGGGCATTGCGGCACCAGGCAACGGCTCTACAAGTGTGTCAGGCAGCTACGTGGTCTAGTATGTACACTTTCACAAAGCACTATCAAGTGCATGCCTATGCTTCGGCAGATGCCAGTCTAGGTAGGCTAGTCCTTAAGGCGGCGGTGGCCCACCTGTAAGAGGGAGTCGTGTCGGCTCTTGTTATCGAGATATTCTTTTACCCACCCAGGGACTGCTTTTGGACGTCCCAATTGTCTGGGTCTCCCAATGGAGCGACAAAGAAGAAGGGAATTTTGTTTACTTACCGTAAATTCCTTTTCTTCTAGCTCCTATTGGGAGACCCAGCACCCGCCCCTGTTCCCTTCGGGCTAGTTGTTCTTTTGTGTACACATGTTGTTCATGTTCAATTGTTTCATGGTTTTCAGTTCTCCGAACATCCTTCGGATTGAATTTACCTTAAACCAATTTATAAGTTTCCTCCTTCCTGCTTTTGCACCAAAACTGAGGAGCCCGTGATGCACGGGAGGGTGTATAGGCAGAGGAGAGGGGTTACACTTTTGAGTGTAATACTTTGTGTGGCCTCCGGAGGCAGAAGCTATACACCCAATTGTCTGGGTCTCCCAATAGGAGCTAGAAGAAAAGGAATTTACGGTAAGTAAACAAAATTCCCTTCATTAAGCTCGTTGCCTAGGAGTAACCCTTGACTCTGCTCTATCCTTCAAGCCACACATCCAAGCCCTCTTCACCTCATGCAGACTACAGCTCAAAAATATCTCCCGGATCCGTGCTTTCCTTAACAGATTCAGCAAAAACACTAGTACACGCCCTCATCATCTCCCGCCTCGACTACTGCAACCTCCTGATCTCTGGCCTCCCTTCCAACACTCTTGCACCCTTCCAATATATCCTGAACTCTGCTGCCCGCTTAATCCACCTCTCCCCTTGCTATTCCCCAGGCTCGCCACTCTGCCAATCCCTTCACTGGCTTCCCATCGCCCAACGATTCCAGTTCAAAACATTAACCATGACATACAATGCCATCCACAACCTGTCTCCTCCATACACCTGTGACCTAGTCTCCCGGTACCTACCTTCACGCAACCTCAGATCCTCACAAGATCTCCTTCTCTGCTCCTCTCTTATCTCCTCTTCCCACAATCGCGTACAAGATTTCTCCTGTGGCCTCCCCCATACTCTGGAATGCTCTACCTCAGCATATCAGACTCTCCCCTACCGTGGAAAGCTTCAAGAGGAAACTCAAGACCCACCTCTTCCAACAAGCCTACAACCTACAATAGCCCTCAGTCCAGTAGACCACTGCGCAACCAGCTCTGTCCTCACCTATTGTACCATCACCCATTCCCTGTAGACTGTGAGCCCTCGCGGGCAGGGTCCTCTCTCCTCCTATACCAGTCTGTTATGTACTGTTAATGATTGTTGTACATGTACAGTCTTTCACTTGTAAAGCGCCATGGAATAAATGGAGCTATAATAATAATAATATTACCCTGTGATTAACATTGCAGGACTAGCTGGGGTGTGAATGGAAGTCTGACACACCCCCTCCTGTGATTGACACCTCACAGTCAAGGCACAATCTCAGTTGAGAGCCTGGTGAGGGCAGGACAGCCTTCCCAGCTCAGCTACATGCTTAACTCAGTTCTTTATATGAGAACGGCTGCACCCAGTAATTTGTGATACACCATTTGGATTCAGGATCTCTTTGCCTACATTATGTTGTAGCAAAAACCTGCTGACCGATTCCCATTAAGACTGAGCACATATAACCTTACTGCTGGAGAGACTCTCCCCTCCACCCTGTACTCAGCCAGTAACCAGATTTCTTCCATCTCACATCAGCGCTGATCCTTGGCTGAGGTGGAGCTGCCGGGTCCGAGGCTGATAACTGAACATCAGAAGTGTATTTCGAGTGGGAGCACTGCTACACAGAATGTCATCAGCTGGACGACCCCTTTAATTGTTTGCTTTTTAATAACTCGTAGGTGAGCTGAATCACAAAGTGTCTACACAAGCCACTGACATGACCGTTCTCAGGAACACGATTTCTGTCTTGGACAAGGAAAAAGACAACCTTCAGGAAGAAGTGGACGAGAAGACGGAGCATGTGGCATGCTTAGACGAGAACCTAGATAATAAAGTATGTGTTACACAGCTTTTTCTTTGTGATAGTTTTTCTGGTGACCCTTTTATATATTCTAATGAGTTTGGGTTTTAATAGATTTTTTCTCTCTCTTCCAGGATAAGACAATAACTAACTTGCGGCTGACCCTTTCTGAGCTTGAGGCTACTGTCGAGTAAGTCCGGCTAGTAGACGTCACACTCATTTTCTGTATTAGTCACAGAAGCTATATCTTCACTGTGACATTGCGGTCTTATTCCACATGTTTGTGTTCTATGTACAGATAAATCTGTAATATATTCCCAAATATTTTTGTGGTGAATCTCCACAAATGACTGAGAATGAATACACAACTAATACATTGCATCATTCTTTAAGTTTAATGACACAATATTTTATATAGCACAGTCAACTGATAGTGTTGGCACAAAAATGGAGAATGGTTACAAATGGCAGCATAGTTTACTATCCGCATTAGTATAGAGCCCTGCCCTATGAGCTTACAATCTATTTAGTTCTTTACTAGCATCATGCGTGCTCTTATAGAGGAGTCTGACAGGTGATCTGTACAGTACAAAGGGATGAATATGGAATTCAGAGGATGGAGGACTTGCAAATGTATTCCTCTTTTGTGTCCGAGCCACTCGCCTATAATCGTATTGTATCTTTTTTAATCGTTGCGGTCACTTTATAAAGACTATTAATGAGTTAGCACTACCATGCTCAGGTGCTCGATACTAGAGCAGTTGGATACTCAGGCGCAACTCAAGTACCAAGTATAATTGAAGTCAATGGGGAACTTGAGCATCTTTCTGAGAAATCTTGCAGAATAATGCTCGAATTCCCCATTGACTTCCATTATACTTGAGTCGCACCCATTCGAGCATCTAACTGCTCTTATAGAGTAACGAGCATGGTACTGTGAACCCATCACTAATAAAGACCCATATCTTTATCTGCTCTTCACGAGAATCTTTGATGTGACCTAAGACAATACCAGAATCCAGCACAGTAAACACTGCTGCGCACACTGGATATGCGCAGTGCTCCTATGAATCCGGGGATTTTGATGAGACATATTTGGTTTGTTTGTCATCCCTACAAACATGAATTTCATGTAATTTAGTATGTGGTGTGTTGTTCAATGCCTTGGGACAGTTCTTAGTCTTAGTACATGGCTTTTTTTGTAGTGTATGTTCACATGTTAATAATTTCATCATGGATTGCATGCCAAACTCTTCATCAGATCATCTAAGGTTACGTAGGCCATGTGATAGTTCACACCCTATTCACATACCATGGAAAAAATGTACAAGAATGAGCATGCACATTCCTTCTAACATCATTCGATAAGGGTGTGTCTGAATTAAATATACTGAATGACAATGAGGCCAATCTCCATGCAGATCTATGTCACATTAGTGGAAGAAATCTGAGTGTCTGCTCTGGATTTTATGCCTCTCGAATTATGTCCTGATATGTGAACATTTCTTTATAGTTCCCTTTGTCTAAACACACAGCTTATATTTGCAGCCAATTGAAGGATGCCCTCAGTAATAAAGACCGGGAGCTCTCCAGTCTTCGCCGGCAGCTTGACTCCGCCCATGCCGATCTTACCGAAAATGTCAAGTTGAGAGAAATTTCTCTGAAGGAGAACAGAAGATTGCAGGATGATTTAGCCACCATGGCTAGAGAGAATCAGGTAGAAATATTGTCCTTCTTTTCTGGCATCCACCTTACACGTGTATGGAGCGTAGTGAGGGGCTTCATACCCGGCTGGAGTCAGCTGTGGTATATAGCTGACATCTGATCTCACAATTTGGTGTAATCGTGCTAACAGGAAGAATGATGGCGGATAAAAATGCCGTAAAACCAAATCCTAAAAAAAGATGCCTGACTGAAGTTGGTTGTGCTCTGTGTATTACCACCAATTACAATATAATACAGGCAGGAACCTCTGATTCATTAAGTAGGCAAATTTAGAAAAGGCCTTGCACTCCCCTAAACAGCACCATGTGTATAGTGCTGACACTTGTTAAAGCCCACACTTAGACTATGTGCCCACGGGACAACATGCCCGTGGATTTATCTGCTGGAAAACCTTCGGATTTATCTGGATTTTTTAGATCCGCAGGTTTTAGCAAATACAGACACTCCCCATGTTATCCTATGCGACATGGGGAGCACTGTGCCCATGCTTCGCTATGTGCGGCTGCAGAATATGCTGCGGATGTCCCGCAGCCGCACATAACGGCATATCAATTATTCCTGCGGAAATATCTGCAGAAATCCCGGCCCTCCACTAGAGGCCGGAACTTCCGCAGGTTAGCCGCATGAATGTCCGCAGGTTTTCCGCAGATATTTCGCTGGAATCCCGCAGCTATGGATAGCTGGGAACTGCTGCGGGAAACCTGCGGACATACCTGCGGATATATCCGCAGGTACAATGTTCCATGGGCACATAGCCTAAAGCTCATCATGGGATGTTTGTGTGTGGACCTGAGTAGCACTTTGGGGTATCAGTCAGGGTCATGTAAAATGACAGTAGGGTGAAGGGTTTTTACACTTCTAGGTCACCTCTATGGTTGCAGTTCTGCTGCATTCACACTAATGTCACCAATCTCACAACCTGCGGTCAACAAGATGTGTGAACACGTCTGCTATTGATGCAGTCTGTGAACCAGTTATTTGTGTCATTTTGTGACAGTCAAGAACACCAAATGTCCATAAGCTCGTCACATACAGATTCCATGTGGTATATTAGACATCCGCTGCATCTACATGTTCCTCCACTGTCACTGTGCAATGTGTGGGTGAATTTACAGTTTCTTTGTCGCTCCATTGGGAGACCCAGACAATTGGGTGTATAGCTACTGCCTCCGGAGGCCACACAAAGTATTACACTTTAAAAAGTGTAACCCCTCCCCTCTGCCTATACACCCCCCGTGCATCACGGGCTCCTCAGTTTTTATGCTTTGTGTTGAAGGAGGCACACATTCACTCATGCTCCCATTTTAGTCAGCAGCAGCTGCTGATTGTATCGGATGGAAGAAAAGAGGGCCCCTAACAGGGCCCCCGGCATGCTCCCTTCTCACCCCACTAAGTCAGCGGTGTTGTTAAGGTTGAGGTACCCATTGCGGGTACACAGGCTGGAGCCACATGCCGTTTTCCTTCCCCATCCCTTAGGGGCTCTGGGAGAAGTGGGATCCTATCCGGTCATCCAGGCACTGGGACCGGGCTCCCTCCGCAGCCCCTTTGGGATTCTGACGGACAGGAGACTGAGTATCATCAGGGACAGGGCCCTGCATCTACAGGTACTCTGTGTCCCCTTGGGGACGGTGCATGGAGCACTTTGGCCTCAGACGCTGCAGCGACTGCGGTGTTGGTATGAGACCGGGACTACCGCGCCGACCGCGCCTGCTTGCCGGCCGCGGTTTTAACTTTAGTCCCCGGCTTTTGCGGCCTAGTGCCTTAAACTCCCGCCCCCGGGCCTGCCAGTCAGGGGAAAGGGCGGGACGGTCGGTCTGACGCCGACAGTGAGGGCTGGAGCACACTTAGCTGTCCTCCTCCCCCCTCACTATTCACTCTGGGGCACCAGATTCCCGCACTTTTGTAGTTACGCCCACGGCTCCCTCCTCCCCTGTGAACGCCGACAGCCATGTTTTAAGCACATTCTGCCGGTGGAGGACTTCTGGCTGCAGCTCTGGGAGACCCGAGGCAGGGAATCTGGTGGCCACACACCGCTTGAGTGGTCGGTAAGCCACACCGGTCACCCGGTGCTGGTCTCCCATAGAGTGCCGAACTGTATATATATATATATTATATTTTTATACATTTTTCTCGGTTCGGCTGTACTGTTAGCTTGTGGCTATATATCCCTCTGTGATCATTCTCCTGGACACAGCAGCATGTCGTTCACAAGGAGCAAGGGGGCCAAGACACAGGGTTATTTTGCAACCTGTACCTCTTGTGCGGCTATGCTACCTGCAGGTTCCACCTACCCTCACTGTGAGCAATGCTCGGGCCCTGTGGCACTCGCTCAGCCGGAGCCTGGGGCACTGGTGGGACCCTCGGCCCAGGTAGAACCGCCGGCTACCCCTGTACAGGCGGCAGGGACAGAGTTTGCAGTTTTAGCTGAGAAACTCTCTGAGACGTACTCGGAGTGCTTTCTTCGATCACTCTAACTTCAGAGATGCTGTCCAGAAGCACAGGGCTTTCCCGGACAAGCGCTTTACTAAACGCCTTAATGACACACGTTACCCCTTCCCCCCTGACGTAGTTAAGGGTTGGGCTCAATGTCCCAAGGTGGATCCTCCAGTCTCTAGACTGGCGGCTAGATCCGTAGTAGCAGTGGCTGACGGTTCATCGCTCAAGGATGCCACGGACAGGCAGATAGAGCTCCTAATGAAATCCATCTATGAAGCCATAGGCGCGTCCTTTGCCCCAGCCTTTGCAGCAGTGTGGGCAATCCAGGCTATCTCAGCTTGTCTGTCTGAGATTAATGCGGTCACCCGTACCTCTGCTCCGCAAGTGGCGTCTTTGACTTCTCAGGCGTCGGTATTTTCATCCTACGCCATGAATGCTGTCCTGGACTCGGCTAGCCGTACAGCGGTAGCATCCGCCAATTCGGTGGCAGTCCGCAGGGCCATGTGGCTACGCGAATGGAAGGCAGACTCTGCTTCCAAGAAGTTCTTGACCGGTTTGCCTTTTTCTGGCGACCGATTGTTTGGCGAGCAATTGGATGAAATTATTAAGCAATCCAAGGGAAAGGACTCGTCCTTACCCCAGCCCAAACCAAAGAGACCTCAGCAACGGAAAATTCAATCGAGGTTTCGGTCCTTTCGGCCCTCAGCCAGATCTCAATCCTCCTCATCCAACAGGCCACAGAAGAGCCAGAGAAACTCTTCTGCATGGCGGTCTAAATCACGTCCTCCAAAGACCGCCGGAGGCACCGTCTCCAAGGCGGCCTCCTCATGACTTTTGGCCTCCCCAAACCGCATCCTCGGTCGGTGGCAGGCTCTCCCGCTTTTGCGACGCCTGGTGGCCACATGTCCAAGACCGATGGGTGAGGGACATTCTGTCTCATGGTTACAGGATAGAGTTCAGCTCTCGTCCTCCGACTCATTTCTTCAGAACATCTCCGCCCCCCGAGCGAACCGTTGCACCGTTTGGACACTCTGAAGACAGAAGGAGTTGTGATCCCTGTTCCCCTTCAGGAACGTGGTCGCGGTTTTTACTCCAACCTGTTCGTGGTGCCAAAAAAGGACGGTTCATTCCGTCCCGTTTTGGACCTCAAATTGCTCAACAGACATGTGAGAACCAGGCGGTTTCGCATGGAATCCCTCCGCTCTGTCATCGCTTCGATGTCCCAAGGAGACTTCCTAGCATCAATCGACATCAGGGATGCCTCTCTCCATGTGCCGATCGCTCCAGAGCATCAACGCTTCCTGCGTTTCGCCATTGGGGACGAACACCTTCAGTTTGTGGCACTGCCTTTCGGCCTGGCGACAGCCCCACGGGTCTTCACCAAGGTCATGGCATCCGTTGTGGCAGTCCTACACTCTCAGGGCCACTCGGTGATCCCGTACTTAGACGATCTTCTAGTCAAGGCACCCTCCCGGGTGGCATGTCAACACATTCTGACCGTTGCTCTGGAGACTCTCCAGAGGTTCGGGTGGATCATCAATTTCCCAAAGTCAAAATTGACTCCGACCCAATCACTGACTTACCTTGGGATGGAGTTTCATACTCTCTCAGCGATAGTCAAGCTATTGCTGGACAAACAGCGTTCGCTGCAAACAGGGGTGCAATCTCTCCTTCGGGCCCAGTCACACCCCTTGAGGCGCCTCATGCACTTCCTGGGGAAGATGGTGGCAGCAATGGAGGCAGTTCCCTTTGCGCAGTTTCATCTGCGTCCACTCCAATGGGACATTCTCCGCAAATGGGACAAAAGGTCGACGTCCTTAGACAGGAACGTCTCTTTCTCTGGCAGCCAAGACCTCTCTTCAGTGGTGGCTTCTTCCCACTTCTCTGTCGAAGGGAAAATCTTTCCTGCCCCCATCCTGGGCTGTGGTCACGACGGACGCGAGTCTGTCAGGGTGGGGAGCGGTTTTTCTCCACCACAAGGCTCAGGGAACCTGGACTCCGACAGAGTCCTCCCTTCAGATCAATGTTCTGGAGATAAGGGCAGTGTATCTAGCCCTAAAAGCGTTCCATCGGTGGCTGGAGGGCAGGCAGATCCGCATACAGTCGGACAACGCCACGGCGGTCGCGTACATCAACCACCAGGGCGGCACTCGCAGTCGTCAAGCCTTCCAAGAAGTTCGGCGGATTCTGCTGTGGGCGGAGGCCACAGCCTCCACCATCTCCGCGGTTCACATCCCGGGCGTAGAAAACTGGGAAGCCGACTTTCTCAGTCGCCAGGGCATGGACGCAGGGGAATGGTCTCTTCACCCGGACGTGTTTCAAGAGATCTGTTGCCGCTGGGGAACGCCGGACGTCGATCTCATGGCGTCTCGGCACAACAACAAAGTCCCGGCATTCATGGCACGGTCTCAGGATCACAGAGCTCTGGCGGCGGACGCCTTAGTTCAGGATTGGTCGCAGTTTCGACTGCCTTATGTATTCCCTCCTCTGGCAATGCTGCCCAGAGTGTTGCGCAAGATCAGGTCCGACTGCCGCCGCGCCATCCTCGTCGCTCCAGACTGGCTGAGGAGGTCGTGGTACCCGGACCTGTGGCACCTCACGGTGGGTCAACCGTGGGCGCTCCCAGACCGACCAGACTTGCTGTCTCAAGGGCCATTTTTCCATCTGAATTCTGCGGCCCTCAACCTGACTGTGTGGCCATTGAGTCCTGGCTCCTAGCGTCCTCAGGGTTATCTCAAGAGGTCATTGCCACTATGAGACAGGCCAGGAAACCAACGTCAGCCAAGATCTATCACAGGGCTTGGAGGATCTTCTTAGCCTGGTGCTCTGAGAAGGGGTTTACCCCCTGGCCGTTTGCCTTACCCACGTGTCTTTCCTTCCTTCAATCCGGAATGGACAAGGGTTTGTCTCTCGGCTCTCTCAAGGGACAAGTATCGGCCCTTTCCGTGTTTTTTCAAAAGCGTCTAGCCAGGCTTCCGCAGGTCCGCACGTTCCTGCAGGGAGTTTGCCACATAGTCCCACCTTACAAGCGTCCGCTGGAACCCTGGGATCTCAACAGGGTTCTACGGGCTCTTCAGAAACCACCTTTTGAGCCGCTGCGGGAGGTCTCTCTATCACGTCTTTCGCAGGAGGTGGCATTTCTAGTGGCAGTTACATCACTCCGAAGAGTGTCAGAGCTTGCAGCGCTGTCATGCAAAGCCCCCTTCCTAGTATTTCACCAGGATAAAGTGGTTCTGCGTCCGGTCCCGGACTTTCTCCCTAAGGTGGTGTCCCCTTTTCATCTCAATCAGGATATCTCCTTACCTTCATTTTGCCCTCATCCAATTCACCAATGTGAAAAGGATTTGCATTCGTTAGATCTAGTGAGAGCACTCCGGATCTACGTGTCTCGCACGGCGCCACTGCGCCTTGTCGCTGGCCAGCGTAAGGGGTCGCAGGCTTCCAAGTCAACCTTGGCTCGGTGGATCAAGGAACCGATTTTTGAAGCCTACCGTTCTTCTGGGCTTCCGATTTCCTTCAGGGCTGAAAGCCCATTCTACCAGAGCCGTGGGTGCGTCCTGGGCATTGCGGCACCGGGCGACGGCTCAGCAGGTGTGTCAGGCAGCTACCTGGTCTAGTCTGCACACTTTCACGAAACACTATCAAGTGCATACCTATGCTTCGGCGGATGCCAGTCTAGGTAGGCGAGTCCTTCAGGCGGCGGTTGCCCACCTGTAAGAGGAGGGCCGTTGTCGGCTCTTTTTATCGGGGTATTCTTTTACCCACCCAGGGACTGCATTTGGACGTCCCAATTGTCTGGGTCTCCCAATGGAGCGACAAAGAAGAAGGGAATTTTGTTTACTTACCGTAAATTCCTTTTCTTCTAGCTCCTATTGGGAGACCCAGCACCCGCCCCTGTTCCCTTCGGGCTGTCTGTTCTTTTGTGTACACATGTTGTTCATGTTGAATTGTTCTTTTGGTTCATGGTTTTCAGTTCTCCGAACATCCTTCGGATTGAATTTACCTTAGACCAATTTATAAGTTTCCTCCTTCCTGCTTTTGCACCAAAACTGAGGAGCCCGTGATGCACGGGGGGGTGTATAGGCAGAGGGGAGGGGTTACACTTTTTAAAGTGTAATACTTTGTGTGGCCTCCGGAGGCAGTAGCTATACACCCAATTGTCTGGGTCTCCCAATAGGAGCTAGAAGAAAAGGAATTTACGGTAAGTAAACAAAATTCCCTTCTTCTCTTCCAAGTTAATGTTTGGTTTCATCCTTTCTCAAGACTGTTACGCTGGAATTGGAGAATGCAATACGTGAAAAAGAAGAATTAAAGCTGAGAGTTCATGGTTACATCTCTGAGGTTTCTAGAATTGAGACATTAATGGCTGCCAAGGTGAGTGCTTTCTACCCAGCATTGTATCAGATGCCAAATATCTTGTGTTGTAGGTTTCTCTGTAATCTTAACAGATATTATCTTGCATGATTCTGACATATGTAACTACACGTAATGATGTAGCAAACGTTGCTATTACGGGAGATGTGGAAGTCAAGCATCCTATACCAAAACTGCTCCTCCTCCATTCATGGGGCACTGACTCTTACCTGGTGTTGTGTGTTCAGGTTTGATAGCAGACTTCTATTAACCAAAAGCTTTCTCATTAGTGTTTCAGATTTATTTATTTTTTTTTTCCAATGATGTGTTTTACACCTTTTTAGGAACAAGAGAATCGAGATCTTCTGGATCAATTCAGAATGGTTCATAGCCAGGCGGAGGAATGGGAGGTGAAGGCACAAAGTGCACTCGGTGAAAGCAGTTCTATAAAGATGGAGCTGCTTTCTGTGGATACTGATAGAAGGCATCTTCGACAACGACTTGAAGACCTGGAAAATGAAGTCCAAGAGGTAACAGAGTAATGCTTGTGTTTTCCAAATCCAGATGTACAGTAGTTAATGTGTTAGAAATACCCTTTTATTTGATTATGCATAAATAGGAAATACTGCAACCTTCACACATGGAGATGGTGCTTGTGTAGTATTCACATGATAAGGCTGGTTAAGTTAAAAAATATAAAACAGAAAAAAATAGCTGAAACATAGCATTTGTCATCATTTACTGTGTTTCCCCGAAAATAAGACTTCCCCCGAAAATAAGACCTAGCAGGAGTTTTCTGCAAGGCCTAAATATAAGACAGGCCCCGAAAATAAGACCTAGTCGCAGTTCAATAATGAGGGGTCCATGCAGCTAAAAAAGATAAAGAATACTGCAGGACACTTCATTATTGGCAGCGGACACCCCCAGAAGAGAGAAGACCCCGCGATCATACTTACCAGACGCCGACCGGGAGCAGTGGAACGCATCAAGGACCTGTGGCGGATCACACATCAGATCACACACACATGAGATCGCACACACACTCACCACATCCAGCGATATCGATTGCTTCTCTGCGGCTTAAGGACCTGTGATGCTGTGCAGTGTGCAGTGGAGCTGCAGGTAGAACACAAGGAGGACCCAGCATTGGAACACATCATAGAGATAAGAGCAGATTCCCCTGCTGGCTGGAAGCAAGTGGTATCACCGTTGTGGTAAGTGTGTGTGCGCGCTCGCGATTGTATTTGCGGTGTGTGTGTGTGTGTGTGTGTGTGTTGTGTGGTGTGAGATCTGATGTGTGTGTCGGCTAGAAGTTTGTGCGTGTGTGTGTATGCGATCTGATGTGTGGATGTCAGCCAGAAGGAGGGGAGGACAGCGTGCAGCATACCTGCGGGGAGCACCCACCAAGGATCGCAGAAGGCGCCTGGGGTCTAGTAAGTATGATGATCCTGGGAAGGGGGATCTGCATTTTTTGGGGGGGTAAACTTACCCCAAACAAGGTCTGTCTGAAAATAAGCTCTCCCCTAAAAATAAGACTTAGTGCTTTTTCTTCATCGTTCCTTATGGGAGACCCAGACCATGGGTGTATAGCTTCTGCCTCCGGAGGACACACAAAGTACTACACTAAAAGTGTAGCGCCTCCCTCCGAGCATATACACCCCCTGGATGACAAATCTAACCAGTTCAATGCTTTGTGTTCAGGAGGTCACACACACACATGCATTCTCATCTGAATTTTGATTTCAAAGATTTGGAAGAAAAGCGGGTCCAATCTGGACTCCCAGCATGTCCCTTCTCACCCCACTGTTTCGGCGGTGCTGTTAAGGTTGATTTTACAAGGCTGGAGCCTTCACATGCCGCGCTCCTTCACCATCCCCTGAGGCTCTGGCTTGAAGTGGGAGCTATCACGGTTCTCACTGCTTTGCAGGAGACCGGTCTCCATCCGCAGCCCTTTCAGGTTCCTGCCGGACGGAGCGCTCACGCCCCCAGGGACCTGGCCCTGCGTCTCATAAGCTAAGTATTGAGACGTTATTCAGTTATTCAGGGGTCCCTTGTACATTTATTGTGGGGAGAGTGTGTTTTGTTCACTTGCTGTGATTTCCGGCCGGTTCTCTGGTTTTTTCCTGAGAACCGCGCCGAGGGTGCCTGCTCGTCGGCCGCATGGAAAAATCTAGGCCCCGGCTTCAGATGCGGCCTAGTTTCGTTTTCAGTTCCCCTGCATGTCAGTCATGCAGGGGAACAGTGCGGCGCCGCCCACCGGCCGTTCAGCAGAGGGGAGGACAGTCCTCTCTGAGGAGATGTTTCCCTCCCCTGTATTTCTCCTTGGCCCTCCGGTTCCCGCTCCTGGACTAAACCCCGCCCCCCCTCCTCACTCCGGCGCCATTTTATCAGCGTTCACACACTGATCGGCGCTGGCTGCTGCAGCTTCTGCATCTGTCTGGGGGTCCGAGCTGTGGAATCCGGAGGGCACACAAAAAGCGGTCTGGTAAGCCACAACCTCTGGTTGTGGACTTTATTATACACTCTCTGGGGGTCATTCTGAAGGAGTGTGTTCTTTACTGCAGAGCCTCCACCTCAGCAGCATGTCTCTCACTAGGAGCAAGGTTGCAAGGCTTTACTCTATATGCACTGCATGTAAGCTCATACTGCCTGAACCGAGCACATATCCACATTGTGATGCCTGCTCTAACATGGTGGTGCCTCAGCCTGGAGCCTCCCCAGGGGTCTCTCCGGCTGCTCCAGCCCCGGTGGCTGAACCCCCGGCTTGGGTAGCATCGTTTTCTAAAGCTATCTCACAATCCTTTGCCGACTCCATGGGACAGTTCTCCCGGACTCTGCTGACCATGCATCAGCCCCCTTTTCAGGGCGCCTCAGCTGTTCCGACTCGCTCTGCAGAGCTCACAGAGGATTTTTTATCTGTTCCCGGACCCCGTCCTCCTAAACGGAGACGCAGGGACTCTTCTCCCTCCTCGTCCCACGGCTCTGATTCACGAGCTGAATTGCAGGGCGAGGAGGATGCCTTTACTGTGGGCTCGGACGCTACCTCTATGTACCCCATTGATCTATCCGAGGGTGATGCGGATGTTAGTGACTTGATTGCGTCCATTAACTCCGTACTGAACCTCAATCCACCAGTGTCAGAGGAACAAGCCTCTCTGGTAGAAAAACACCAGTTTACCTCACCTAAGAGAGCAAGGAGTATGTTTTTTAACCACTCCAGTTTTCAGGCCACTGTGACCAAGCCCAGGGCCTGTCCTGTCAAACGCTTCCCAAAGCGTAGTTCTGATGACCGTTTTCCCTTTCCACCAGAAGTGGTCAAGGAGTGGGCTCAGTCACCAAAGGTGGATCCTCCGGTGTCTAGAATCTCAGCCCGGACAGTTGTATCTGTGGCCGATGGCACCTCACTTAAGGATCCCACTGACCGCCAGGTTGACCTTCTGGCCAAATCTGTATGTGAGGCGGCAGGGGCCTCGTTCTCCCCGTCCTTTGCAACAGTCTGGGCTCTTAAGGCAGTCTCTGCTTCTCTGGCGGAGATACATTCCCTCGCCAGGGACTCTATATCCGAAATGGTTGCCTTAACTTCCCAGGCTTCGGCTTTTTCATCCTATGCCATGTCTGCCATTCTGGAGGCTTCTCACCGCACGGCGGTGGCTTCCGCTAATTCACTCGCGATCCGCAGGATCTTGTGGCTTCGAGAATGGAAAGCAGACGCTTCTTCCAAGAAGTACCTTGCTGGGCTCCCCTTTGCTGGGTCCCGGCTGTTCGGTGAACAACTGGATGAAATTATTAAGGAAGCTACTGGCGGGAAGAGTACTTCCTTGCCACAAACAAAAACCAGGAAACCTGTCCAGGGCAGGAACCAGTTGAGGTTTCGTTCCTTTCGTTCCTCTAACTGGTCATCCTCTAAGCCCTCAGCTTCGTCCACTAACTCAGCCAAGGATCGAAAACCCAGCTGGCGGGCGAAGCCGCGTCCTCAGAAGAACGGAGGAGCCGCTGCCACTAAGGCAGCCTCCTCTTGACTATCTGGCTGCGCCAGCAACGTCCTTGGTCGGTGGCAGGCTCTCCCACTTTGGCAACGTGTGGTTTCAACACGTCTCCGATCAGTGGGTGCGGGATATCATCTCCCACGGCTACAGGATAGAATTTTCTTCCAGCCCGCCAAACAGATTTTTTCTGTCCACTCCCCCCTGCTCCAAAGCCGCCGCCTTCTCACAGGCCGTGGCATCCTTGCAGGCCAACGGAGTAATTGTTCCGGTTCCCGCCCGGGAACGGTTCAGAGGTTTCTACTCAAACCTCTTCCTAGTCCCCAAGAAGGACGGTTCCTTCCGACCCATCCTGGATCTCAAGCTTCTCAACAAGCATGTTCAGGTGCGGCACTTTCGCATGGAATCTCTGCGATCGGTCATTGCCTCAATGACCCAAGGAGATTTTCTAGCATCCATCGACATCAGAGATGCCTATCTGCATGTGCCAATTGCAGTTTCACACCAGCGTTGGCTACGTTTTGCAATCGGAGAGGAACATTTCCAATTCGTGGCTCTCCCCTTCGGATTAGCCACGGCCCCTCGTGTATTCACCAAGGTCATGGCAGCAGTGGTTGCGGTTCTGCACCTCCAGGGGTTGGCAGTGATCCCTTACCTGGACGACCTTCTAGTCAAGGCTTCATCCAGTGCAGACTGTCAGCGGAGTGTCTCGCTCACTCTCGCCACGCTTGTTCATTTCGGGTGGCTTGTCAATCTGCCCAAGTCCACTCTGACCCCGACCCAGAACCTTATGTACCTAGGGATGCAATTCGAGACTCTGCCGGCACTTGTGAAGCTGCCCTTAGTCAAACAGCAGTCCCTTCACTGGCGGTACGCTCTCTGCTGAGGCCCCGCCGTCATTCCATCAGGCACCTTATGCAGGTGCTGGGTCAGATGGTGGCATCAATGGAAGCGGTTCCCTTTGCTCAGTTCCATCTGCGTCCCCTGCAGCTGGACATTCTCCGCTGTTGGGACAAGCGGACCTCTTCCTTGCACAGGCTAGTGGCTCTGTCGCCACAGACCAGGAGCTCTCTTCAGTGGTGGCTTCGGCCCCTCTCTCTGTCCCAGGGACGCTCCTTTCTGGCCCCGTCCTGGGTGATTCTCATCACGGATGCCAGTCTATCCGGCTGGGGAGCAGTGTTTCTCCACCACCGAGCACAGGGCACTTGGACTCCGTCCGAATCAGCCCTCTCGATCAATGTGCTGGAAATCAGAGCTGTGCTCCTAGCTCTCGTAGCCTTTCACCACCTGTTGGCGGGCAAGCACATTCGAGTCCAGTCAGACAACGCGACAGCAGTTGCCTACATCAATCACCAGGGCGGGACTCGCAGCCGCCTAGCAATGTTGGAAGTTCAACGTATCCTTCAGTGGACGGAGGACTCCAAGTCCACCATATCCGCAGTCCACATCCCAGGCGTAGAAAACTGGGAGGCAGATTATCTCAGCCGTCAAACCGTGGACAGCGGCGAGTGGGCCCTGCATCCGGCAGTGTTCCGGTCAATCTGCCGCAAGTGGGGCACTCCGGAAGTGGATCTAATGGCATCCCGGCACAACAACAAGGTCCCGGTTTACGTGGCTCGCTCCCACGATCCTCAGGCCTTGGCGGCGGACGCACTGGTTCAGGATTGGTCCCAGTTCCGTCTGGCCTACGTGTTTCCCCCTCTAGCTCTCTTGCCCAGAGTCCTGCGCAAGATCAGAATGGAAGGCCGTCGGGTCATAATCATTGCTCCAGACTGGCCCAGGCGAGCTTGGTACCCAGACCTGCTCCGTCTGTCCGTAGAGGTGCTGTGGCATCTCCCGGACCGCCCAGACCTTCTCTCACAAGGTCCGTTTTTCCGCCAGAATTCTGCGGCTCTCAGATTGACGGCGTGGCTCTTGAGTCCTGGATCCTGACGGCTTCAGGCATTCCTTCCGAGGTCATCTCCACTATGACTCAGGCTCGGAAGTCTTCCTCGGCCAGGATTTACCACAGGACTTGGAGGATTTTCCTGTCCTGGTGTCGCTCTTTCGGCCATGCTCCTTGGCCGTTTTCCTTGCCGACCATCCTGTCCTTTCTACAGTCCGGTCTGCAGCTAGGACTATCCCTCAATTCCCTCAAGGGACAGGTCTCGGCTCTGTCAGTGTTGTTCCAGCGGCGTATCGCCCGACTGGCCCAGGTGCGCACTTTCATGCAGGGCGCATCTCACATCATTCCGCCTTACCAGCGGCCTCTGGATCCCTGGGACCTTAATCTGGTCCTCACGGCCTTACAGAAACCCCCCTTTGAGCCTCTCAGGGAGGTTCCTTTGTTTCGTCTTTCACAGAAAGTGGTCTTTCTGGTGGCCATAACTTCTCTCAGGAGAGTCTCTGATTTGGCTGCGCTTTCTTCGGAGTCACCCTTTTTGGTTTTTCACCAAGACAAGGTGGTTCTCCGTCCGACTCCGGACTTTCTCCCTAAGGTGGTGTCTCCTCCTTTCCACCTTAACAAGGACATTTCATTGCCTTCCCTTTGTCCGGCCCCTGTGCATCGCTTTGAGAAAGCGTTGCATACTTTAGATTTGGTGCGGGCGCTCCGGATCTATGTGTCACGCACCGCTGCTCTTAGGCGGTGCACCTCTCTTTTTGTGCTGACCACAGGTCAGCGCAAAGGTCTCTCGGCTTCTAAACCGACCCTAGCTCGTTGGATTAGGTCGGCCATATCCGATGCCTACCAATGTTCTCAGGTGCCTCCCCCATCGGGGATTATGGCGCACTCGACCAGAGCTGTCGGTGCCTCTTGGGCTTTCAGGCACCAGGCTACGGCTCAGCAGGTCTGTCAGGCTGCCACTTGGTCTAGTCTGCACACCTTTTCGAAGCACTACCAAGTGCATGCTCATGCTTCGGCAGATGCGAGCTTGGGCAGACGCACCCATCAGGCGGCTGTCGCCCATTTGTGAAGTTAGGTTTTGCCTACTTCTCAGTTTCTGTTTATTTCCCACCCATGGACTGCTTTGAGACGTCCCATGGTCTGGGTCTCCCATAAGGAACGATGAAGAAAAAGAGAATTTTGTTTACTTACCGTAAATTCTTTTTCTTATAGTTCCGACATGGGAGACCCAGCACCCTCCCTGTTGCCTGTTGGCAGTTCTTGTTCCGTGTGTTTTCACCGGCTGTTGTTGTAGACAGAGGTTCCGGTTATTCCGGGTTTTACTCTATCTCTACTTGTGGGTGGATGTCCTCCTTCAGCTTTTGCACTAAACTGGTTAGATGTCAGTCATCCAGGGGGTGTATATGCTCGGAGGGAGGAGCTACACTTTTTAGTGTAGTACTTTGTGTGTCCTCCGGAGGCAGAAGCTATGCACCCATGGTCTGGGTCTCCCATGTCGGAACTATAAGAAAAAGAATTTACGGTAAGTAAACAAAATTCTCTTTTTCCTGTATCCCTCTGGAGTGCCAGGTTCTTACAATTCATTATTGGAGTTGAATTCTACTTGAGTGCCCAATTATTTGCTGCTTGCCACATATAAATGTGTGTGTGTGTGTGTGTGTGTGTGTGTGTGTGTGTGGCTACTGACTCTTAAAGCAGAAAACCCATAGGCCACTAAGTCACCCAGGGAACAAAATTGTCATTTTGGCCTTTGTCATGTTATCATGTTGGTATCAACTGTACGTCATAGTGCAGGGTCCTGCACGGTTCTGTATAAAGGAGCCTACAGGCAATGTATGCTACTGTGTGCCCCCCGCTCCATGCCTCCAGCACACGACCTTACATTTGTTTAACAAGGTATCAATTCTACCCTAATGTGTGGATTTCTCCTTGCAGCACATGAATGCTCATCAGGCTTATGAAACTCAAATCTCTTCCATGGCCAAGGCCTTGTCCAAATATGAGGAGCAACTCCGCCATGAGCTGGATGAGAAGGCTTTTGTTCTGTCTGATTTGGCCTCTGTGCGGGAGCTGTGTGTGAAGCTGGACACCAGTAAAGAGCAGTTCTCTAGGCAACTAACAGCACGAAATATAGAGTATGAACGAGTAAGTATCAATTCTGTTCAAATATCATCTGCAAATTCCTAAAATATTACCTGTCTTTTCTCTGACGCCTCATTAGGGGACACAGGACCATGGGTGTTATGTTGCCTATCCATAGGAGGACACTAAGTAGATGCAAAAGCATAGCTCCTTCTCTGCAGTATACACCCCCTGGCCGGGCCAGGCAGTCTCAGTTTTAGCTTAGTGTCTATAGGAGGCACTTCCTTTCAAGGTTTGTTATTTTTTGAGGGCGACGGTTTCCTTTTGGGACCGATCTCCCACTACCATCAACGGGCGGGAACGTGAAGTGTTTCCTACACGTACCCCCTCCCGCGACGCTGGATCCTGGGCTGGACGACGGTTTCCATAGACACCGATTTTCCAAAGCCCAGGGCAGAGGCACAATTCCTCAGCTCCTCTTTGCAGGCTCTGAGTTGAATATGGCATCAATTCCTCAGCCCCTCTTTGCAGGCTCTGAGTTGAATATGGCACCGTTGTGACCGGATACAGCAAGCTGACTCTTCTATTGTCACTGCCTGGATTGAAGCAGTGTTTAAGGTGAGATTCCCCTGACTGGTTTCCCAGACAAAGGGAGAAAAGGCTGTGCAGGATAGGCTCCCAGGGCTGAATATACAGTATTTATTATGAGAAAGTCCCTGGCTAATGCAAGGAAGAGAGCCCCAGGAATCCTGAACACACAGTGTTAACTTTTCCCTAGCTTGCTGGCTGGAGGAGGGAGGGGAAGTCCCTCCTGTTTGCAAACTCCTGCACAGATAATTTCCCGGTGGCAGGGGGGAGGGGGTGGCTATAGAATCACAGAGCTCAGGGACTCGCCTGTTCATTATCTGCTCTGTTTATTTGATCTAGCAGAAAAGCAGGCTTATAACCACCAGTGACATGCTGTGTGCTGACTAGAGAGGGAGGAAAACTATCAGAAGCTCCTTTCATGCCGTTTTTTACTACCCACAGCGTGGGGGGGGGCACACTGACTACTTCGCGCTCTTTTAGCGCTAAGCCCCGCGGCCGCGATAGGCCCCGCCCCCCCCCCCCAGGAAAGCGTAGGAAGATCTCCAGCCATCGGCTGATTCTGGTAAGGTGCTGCTCACTGTAGCTCTGCTGAGCATTGCTCCCCCTCCTAGCATACTCCTATCAGGAACATGCAGAATTCAAAAGGCACAAAGAGGGCTAAGGCTCACATAGTCTATTATTCAGCCTGCACTGCCTGCCACGTTGAGCTACCACGTAAACACACCTCTTCTCTCTGTGAGTCCTGTGCCCCTATAGCCCTCCAAGACCCCCCTGCCACCACCGCCGCAACCGTCAGCCCAGAGCCTAGGGCTCCCAGCCCACCGGAATAGGCACAGTTTCTGTCCCAATCCATGGAAAAACTGTCACAGAACCTGGTGCTGGCTATGCAATGTCGTCCTCCACACCCTTCTGGGTTCCTGGACGGAACGCAGCCTGAGGATACCCCTATGGAGGATCCTTCTGAGGTAATCCGGGCACATGCTTCACCGGTTGCAGAAATCAGGAAAAGAGCACACTGCCGGGTGTTTCCAGCGGGCTCTCCCTCGGGAGCACACAGGGCAGGCTCTCCCACACGCTCCACGGCTTCTGAAGAGCTGGAGGAGGGAGAATGCTGTTTGTACCAGGAGGATTCCTTGGTTTCAGCCTATCCAGGTGATTAAACTGCAATAGACTCCCTTATAGCAGCAATCAACCAAACTCTGCATGTGGAGGATCCCCCATCCACTACCACTGACCATGCGGTCTCCTTTAAGAGGGCAAGGAAACCCCAAAAGGTTTTCGCTGATCACCCTGAGTTTCAGGATATACTCACAAAGCAAAGGGAGAAGCCTGACAGGCGCTTCGGTAACCGAAAACTCATGGAGTCCCGGTACCCTTTTGCCTCACCTGCCCCTAAGGGCTGGGCCGATCCGCCCTCAGTCGACCCCCCCGGTCTCCCGCCTTACTACAAAGACGCTCCTGTCTTTACCCGATGGTTCCTCCATCAAGGACCCGACAGACAGACAGGTGGAGCACCTCGCCGCTCTGCTTTTGAGGCTGCGGGTTCCTCCCTCTCGCCCTCCTTTGCCTCTGTGTGGGTCGCAAAGGCGATCTCGGTCTGGGCAGAATCCCTTCACACTTCGCTTGAGGAATCCCAGTTCAGTCATACTTTCACAGAGGTAACAGCTCAAATTGCCGCTGCGGCGGAGTACCTCATGCAGGCCTCCATGGACGCTGCTACCTGCGCAGCGTTTGCCGCCTCATATACCATAGCCATCCATAGAGCTCTCTGGCTCCGACAATGGCGAGCGGACTCTGCCTCCAAGAAGTCTCTCACGAGCCTCCCCTTTTTTCCCAGACCGATTGTTTGGCGAACGTCTGGACAAGCTCATTTCTGATGCCACGGGAGGAAAGAGTACCTCCCTCTCCCAGCTGAAGTCCAGGACGTCCTTCACCAGACGTCCACAGTCCTCGTTCCGCTCCTTTCGGAACTCATTTGGTTGGTCGACACCCCGTGCTGTCCACGCCACCAGCCGCGGACTACGCAGGGACCGCCCTTCTCAGCTCTCCCCGAAACCTACTTCGTCATGGCAGCCTAGACCGAAACAGTCCAGGACTAGGGAGACTCGGCCACGACGTTTTCCCCCCTCATGACTCCTTCGGCGCCCCGGAAGACACACTCATTGTGGGAGGTTGACTGCGGCTCTTTCAACACATCTGGGCTGCCGCCTCAGACGACAAATGGGTGCGAGACCTTGTCTTCCGGTTACCACATAGAATTTCGTACCCGACCCCCGAGTCGGTTCTAACAGCAGGAGTGATACCTGTCCCAGACAACGAGAAGTTCGGGGGTTTTTATTCCAACTTCTTTGTGGTCCCCAAAAAGGATGGGTCAGTTCGACCCATCCTGGACCTCAAACACCTAAACAAGCATGTGCACGTACGGAGATTCAGAATGGAGTCCCTAAGGTCCATTATTGCATCCATGGTCGAAGGGGAATTCCTCGCATCCATAGACATCAAGAACGCGTACCTGCACATACCCATTGTCCCAGATCACCAAAAGTTCCTCCGCTTTGCAATTCAGGACTCCCACTTTCAATTCATAGCTCTACCCTTCGGCCTTGCCACCGCACCAAGGGTCTTCACCAAAGTCATGGCGGCCGCCATGAGCGTTCTTCACGCCAGGGGAGTAGTCATTCTCCCTTACTTGGACGACCTCATCAAGGCCCCCTCCTTCTGCGACTGCTAAACCAGCATAGAGATCACTGTGGACACCCTATTCCGCTTAGGGTGGCTAGTGAATCTGGACAAATCATCCCCGGTCCCATCACGATCCATCACCTTCCTGGGCATGTCCCTGGACACCCGTCGGGGCTTGATCCTTCTCCCTCAGGACAAGGCGATCGCTCTTCAACGAGCGGTACGCTGCCTTCTACGTCCTCCGTCTCGCTCCATTCGATTCAGCATGAAAGTGCTCGGCAGGATGGTGGCGGCTATGGAAGCAGTACCCTTTGCTCAACTGCACCTCCGCCCACTGCAGCTAGCCCTTCTAGCGGCCTGGGACAAGAGCCCCTTCTCCCTGGACAGACATCTTCACCTGACGCCTCCAGTCAGGTACGCACTCCGCTGGTGGCTTTGGTCCTCATCCCTATCGAAGGGGAGATCCTTTCTCCCAGTGAACTGGCTGGTCCTGATCACGGACGCCAGCCTCCTAGGCTGGGGAGCAGTGTACCGGCACCACACTGCTCAAGGACTTTGGACGCCCCAGGAGTCTTCCCTACCCATAAACACCCTGGAACTCCGCGCGATCTTCCTCGCGCTCAGAGCGTTCTGCCCTCTGCTAGTGGGTCGTCAGATTCGAGTCCAATTGGACAATGCGAC
Source organism: Anomaloglossus baeobatrachus (assembly GCF_048569485.1). NCBI lineage: Eukaryota > Metazoa > Chordata > Amphibia > Anura > Aromobatidae > Anomaloglossus > Anomaloglossus baeobatrachus. The sequence continues at coordinate 133,563,277 of NC_134353.1, forward strand.
AGCTGTAGCCTATATCAATCGGCAGGGGGGCACCCGCAGCAAAGCGGCTTATCTCAAGGCCCACAAGATCCTCAGCTGGGCCGAATCGACGGGATCAGTGATATCAGCGGTACACATACCGGGGATAGAGAACTGGGCAGCAGACTTTCTAAGTCGCCAAGGCCCGGCCGCCGGAGAATGGTCTCTCCACCCAGATGTGTTTCTACACATCTGCACTCGCTGGGGCACACCAGTTGTGGACCTAATGGCCTCAAGGTTGAATGCAAAGGTACCCGCGTTCATAGCCAGGTCACGCGACCCGCAGTCAATCGGCGCGGATGCTCTAGTCTGCTCCTGGCACCACTTCCGCCTGCCTTACATATTTCCACCTCTACCCCTGCTGCCGCGGGTAATCAGGAAGGTCAAGGCAGAGGGAGTCCCGGTGATACTAATAACACCGGACTGGCCCAGGCGCGCCTGGTACGCCGAATTAGTACAAATGCTCAAACGCACCGTGGCGCCTTCCAGACATCCCAGACTTGCTGACCCAAGGGCCCATTTCCCATCAGAACTCCAGAGCCCTGAAGCTAACGGCATGGCCATTGAGACCTGGGTATTAACAAGAGCGGGATTCTCCCCCGCGGTTATTTCCACCATGATCAGCGCCCAAAAGCCTGCTTCATCCCGCATTTACCACCGTACGTGGAAAATCTTCCTTTCATGGTGCAGAGAAACTAACGTCCAGCCTATGCCTCTGGCCATCCCCAGAATTCTCGACTTTCTACAGTCTGGCTTGCAAGCGGGGTTGGCCCTCAGTTCCCTTAAAGGGCAGGTCTCAGCGCTCTCAATCTTCTACCAATGTTGCCTGGCTCAAAAACCGCAAGTCAAGACCTTCCTCCAGGGCGTTTCCCATCTAGTTCCCCCGTACAAACGGCCGCTGGAACCATGGGACCTCAACCTCGTTCTGGACGGTCTCCAGAGGTCTCCCTTTGAACCCCTCAAGGAATCCTCCCTTGCTCTTCTGTCCTGGAAGGTAACATTCCTGGTGGCAATTACGCCCATCAGACGGGTTTCAGAGCTAGCAGCACTCTCTTGCCGCGAGCCTTTCCTGATCTTTCACCAGGACAAGGTGGTTCTGCGCCCCCTTCCGGATTTCCTTCCAAAGGTTCTTACCCCGTTTCATTTGAACGAGGACATTGTTCTGCCTTCATTTTGTCCACACCCAGTTCATAGGGTGGAAAGGTCTCTGCATTCGTTAGACCTCGTCAGAGCTCTCAGATATTACATATCCAGGACAGCCCCCTTTAGGAAAACGGACTCTTTGTTTGTCATTCCTGAGGGGCCTAAGAAGGGACAGGCAGCTTCAAAGGCAACTCTGACTCGCTGGATTCGCTCTGTGATCCAGGAAGTCTACCGCCTGCAAGTCAAGCCCATTCCTAGTGGGCTGCGAGCTCATTCCACGCGAGCAGTTGGCGCTTCGTGGGCCATTCGGCATCAGGCTTCAGTGGAACAGGTGTGTAAGGCTGCGACCTGGTCTAGCCTACATACTTTTTCAAAGCATTACAGAGTCCATACCCAGGTTTCAACTAAGGCAAATCTGGGTAGGAAAATTCTGCAAACTGCAGTAGAGCACCTCTCTCAGTAGGCGCTCCAGGCTGTCTGGGACTGGTTCCTAGTCCTTGGGTTGTGTTGTCTTCTTTTATTTTTCCCACCCATGGACTGCTTTAGGACGTCCCATGGTCCTGTGTCCCCCAATGAGGCGTCAGAGAAAAACGGATTTTTGTTTACTCACCGTAAAATCGTTTTCTCTTAGCCATCATTGGGGGACACAGCACTCACCCTGTTGCCCTGCGGGGCCTTGGTTCTCTCAGTACCTTATTTGGTTTTGACTCTTCTTTTCTCATGTTCCTCTGTTGAGAAGTTTTTTACTGCTTTTTTCTCCTACTGCTTGTGTACTAAAACTGAGACTGCCTGGGCCGGCCAGGGGGTGTATACTGCAGAGGAAGAGCTATGCTTTTGCATCTACTTGGTGTCCTCCTATGGATAGGCAGCATAACACCCATGGTCCTGTGTCCCCCAATGATGGCTAAGAGAAAACGATTTTACGGTGAGTACACAAAAATCCTTTTTTTGCTTCAAAAGCATCATCTTTTCATCAATTGCACCTCTGGGTCATTCCGTGTCAAGTGGACCAGTGGTCCCCACTCGACGTTCTCCGATTTTGCTGAAAATTTATAAGGATGTACATGTATGTTTGAAAAGAGGTTCTGTAAATTTTTAGGGCCAGATCTCAAATATATTGGGCACTGTTGACCTTTCACTGGAGGCCCCCCCCAAGCCTGCGGCTTCAGCTAAGAGGATTTTGCAAACTTTGGCACATAGCCATTAGAATTCTATACTGGTATGATGCTGAAATTTGGCATACTAGCTCAACTTTTGCTGCTAAACGCGATAAAATTATTACCGGCTATGACAAAACAATATTTCGGCCGCAATTTTGTGTCAAAGTAGCTTGCAAAACGCCTCGCATAAAATGTATGCTAAACTTTGCCCATATATAACTCAAGACCAAAAACCAATAGGAACTGGTGCTTTACCCTGTACAACAAACATCTTCATGACTTTGCATTGCTGCAATATCACGGTCAAAGCATATGTATTTGTGGAAATATTCACACCCACATATGATGAAAAACTTAAAAAAAAACGAATTTTACCTATTTTTAGGTCAAATTTCCCAAAAAGAGTACCCCTAAAATATATTAATTCTGTTATCATTTGAAAGAGCACATTTTTCTCTACAAGGATCATTGGGGGTTTTTTTGGAGTCTCTCCATTTAAGAAAAGAAAAATGCCACTGAACATGGTGTTATTTATTAATACGCAATGAATGCTAACTGCACTATTCAAACCCTTGCGTTGGTCCATGGTGGTTATACCGCAACCAATTCACTAAGAATTGGTATTATAATCCTATTAAGAATTGTAATAATGCTGTCTTTCGAGAATTGGCAGCCCCATCGCCTAGGAGCCATGGCCGATAGCCGTGCAAGGCCAGCCGCGGGCGGTCTCTTTATCGCAGGTTCCGAAGCCTGAGGGTGGGTGTCTTTGCCTAGGATCCCAAGCCTAATATTGGGTATCTTTTGTTGGTTCCCAAGCCATAATGTTCAGTCTAAGTAAGTGGTCTGGAATTGTTGCTGAATTTGCAACATAATCGGTTCAGAGAAGCTGTATTGTCGGCCCATTGCTGTTGCAGCTGGTGCTGGAATTATTGCAATGATCGACTGCTCGGGAATCCAGCATGTATCATTTCTCACAGGCCAGTGAAAGAAGCTAGCTGGTCCATGAGGATGCATAAAATGTATTAATGCATCATGGTCGTCGACTGAAATTTCAGAAATATTTCCAATCCACCAGTTCCTATCGTAAATGCAGGCAATGTATTGCCCTGGCTGGAGGTTTGCAATTGGCACAAAAGGCATTTCTGATCTGACAGATCCATCTACATGGGCAATGAAAGATGAAGGGTCATTTGACACCCTTGAAATGCGAATCTTTTTGTCATCAATTGGCGCAAACTGGTGATTTTCTCTTGTTCCAGCAATTGTATGTCCATCTTTGAACCTTTCCTCTTGAACTACCCGTATTTCGTCAATTTTTTCTTTTGGAACAAAAAAAAATTGATTCCATGCAGTTGCTCGTTGCAAAAGTTGAATAAATCCACCGGGGTCAGTATTTGGTTTTCAGTTGGGCGTTGAAGACTGGCACGAGCTGCCAACCTCTTTGCTGTCCCTCCAATCCCATCACAGGGCGACTTTCCATGACTGGTACCAAAAAAATTCCATTCAGCGCTGATATTGAAATCAGCATTGTGGTGGCACAAGTTGAGAAAATTTTAGAAATTTTTGTACTGGGCTGCAGATCCATCGCTGAAGTAGTGGATATGATGAATCCCATTGATGAGAGTCTTGAGATACTCCACAATAAGGCCTAAGCCACACGGCGAGAAAAACAGTGCGAGTGGAGTGCGATAAAACATCGCATTCCCCTCGGACCAATTCTAGCCTGTGTGTCAGCACACATGAGCGATTATTTTCTCAGCCCTAATCGGACTGAGAAAATAATTGCAGCATGCTGCGATTGTAATCCGAGACTCTTTTTCTCGCACCCATTCAAGTGAATGGGGCGAGAGAAAAATCGCACTGCACTCGCGATACATCGGTGTACCGCTAGTGCAGTGCGAGAATGGCAATAGCCGGCTACGCAGGAGAGAGGGAGAAAAATCCCTCCCTCCCTTCCTGAGTGCCGGCCCGCCCCCCGCAGCTGAGGTCTGCTCGCACGAACGGACCTCAGTTGCAAGGACACACGCATGACACTCTGCTCTGCTGTACTGCCAGCACGAGCCGAGTGTCATGCAAGGGGATCGCAGTAGTCCCCGTGTGGCCCCAGCCTTACTGTTAAGAAAGTGTGGACTGCAACAAGAGTGTCAAATGACCCTTCATCTTTCATTGCAAATTCAGCAACAATTCCAGACCACTTACTTAGACTGAACATTATGGCTTGGGAACCAACAAAAGATACCCAATATTAGGCTTGGGATCCTAGGCAAAGACACCCACCCTCAGGCTTTGGAACCTGCGATAAAGAGACCACCCGCGACTTGCCTTGCACGGCTATCGGCCATGGCTCCTAGGCGATGGGGCTGCCAATTCTCGAAAGACAGCATTATTACAATTCTTAATAGGATTATAATACCAATTCTTAGGGAATTGGTTGTGGTATAACCACCATGGACCAACGCAAGGGTTTGAATAGTGCAGTTAGCATTCATTGCGTATCTATATATATAATTGCCTTATTCTGTCTGTCTGTCTGTCTGTCTGTCATGCTCCAAAATTGTGTCCTTACGGTGACACAAAGCTGATTGGCCGCTGGGCTCGCCATGGCCCCGCCCCCCCACACGGATTGGCCTCTCGCCCCGGCTCTCTGCAGGCCCCGACCCCCTCACGCAATGCACGCTCGCTCTGGCCCAACTGACACGGAGCTCCGACTCCCAGGTGAGTACACACACACATCAGATCACACTCACTCTCACACACACCTCACACATCACATCCACACACTCACAACATCCTGGGATATCACTTGCTTCTACACTGGCTCCGTCACGATCCCAGCAGCGCCAGACATAACCTTGCAATGCTGGGATCTTGACGGAGCCCGTGAACGCTGGTAACCATTATACACATCGGGTAACTAAGGTCCCTTAGTTACCCGATGTGTATCATAGTTACCAGTGTACACCGGCTCCCGGTACACATGTGCAGGGAGCCGGCATTATACTCCTCTCCCCCCAGGACTACTCCTGCTATTACAGTCCTCCTATTATACTCCTCTCTGAGTATAATAGGAGAACTATTATAGCATGGGGGATGTAGCACGATGGGGGATGCGCAGCATGGGGGATGTAGCACGATGGGGTGCGCAGCATGGGGGATGTAGCACGATGGGGAGTGCGCAGCATGGGGGATGTAGCGCGATGGGGAGTGCGCAGCATGGGGGATGTAGCACGATGGGGAGTGCGCAGCATGGGGCATGTAGCACGATGGGGAGTGCGCAGCATGGGGGATGTAGCACGATGGCGAGTGCGCAGCATGGGGGATGTAGCACGATGGGGAGTGCGCAGCATGGGGGATGTAGCACGATGGGGAGGTGCGCAGCATGGGGGATGTAGCACGATGGGGAGTGCGCAGCATGGCGGATGGAGCACGATGGGGAGTGCGCAGCATGGCGGATGGAGCACGATGGGGAGTGCGCAGCATGGCGGATGGAGCACGATGGCGGGTGCACAGCATGGGGGATGTAGCACGATGGGGGGTGCGCAGCATGGGGGATGTAGCACGATGGGGAGTGCGCAGCATGGGGGATGTAGCACGATGGGGAGTGCGCAGCATGGGGGATGTAGCACGATGGGGAGTGCGCAGCATGGGGGATGTAGCACGATGGGGAGTGCGCAGCATGGCGGATGTAGCACGATGGGGAGTGCGCAGCATGGCGGATGGATCACGATGGCGGGTGCGCAGCATGGGGGATGTAGCACGATGGGGAGTGCGCAGCATGGGGGATGTAGCACGATGGGGGATGTAGCACGATGGGGGGTGCGCAGCATGGGGGATGTAGCACGATGGGGGGTGCGCAGCATGGGGGATGTAGCACGATGGGGAGTGCGCAGCATGGGGGATGTAGCACGATGGGGGGTGCGCAGCATGGGGGATGTAGCACGATGGGGAGTGCGCAGCATGGAGGATGGAGCACGATGGGGAGTGCGCAGCATGGGGGATGGAGCACGATGGGGGGTGCGCAGCATGGGGGATGGAGCACGATGGGGAATGCGGTGCACACCTCCCCCCAACACACACACACACACACACACACGGAACCACAAACACCGCCATACACAGACACCCACACACACAGACAACGCTGCACACACACAACACCCAACACACAAACACCGCGGCATACATAAATATACGCACATACCGCACAACACACACATTGCACAAAACATACCTCCCCCCAAAACATACCGCGCAACACACACACACACAACGCGACAGACACACAGCGCTCCACAAACAACGCAACACACATACAACACCGCTCTCACCCCCCGCCACACCCAGACAACACCCAGAACATGTACAGCGCCCTACACAAACACTTGGTAACTACACACAACAACATCTATCTATATATATATATATATAATATATATATATAAATCTATAACAAAAATCATACATGAACTACACAATACGTAAATTCTAGAATACCCGATGCGTAGAATCGGGCCACCTTCTAGTTAATAAATAACACCATGTTCAGTGGCATTTTTCTTTTCTTAAATGGAGAGACTCCAAAAAAAACCCCAATGATCCTTGTAGAGAAAAATGTGCTCTTTCAAATGATAACAGAATTAATATATTTTAGGGGTACCTTTTTTGGGAAATTTGACCTAAAAATAGGTAAAATTCGGTTTTTTTAAGTTTTTCATCATATGTGGGTGTGAATATTTCCACAAATACATTTGCTTTGACTGTGATATTGCAGCAATGCAAAGTCATGAAGATGTTTGTTGTACAGGGTAAAGCACCAGTTCCTATTGGTTTTTGGTCTTGAGTTATATATGGGCAAAGTTTGGCATACATTTTATGCGAGGCGTTTTGCAAGCTACTTTGACACAAAATTGCGGCCGAAATATTGTTTTGTCATAGCCGGTAATAATTTTATCGCGTTTAGCAGCAAAAGTTGAGCTAGTATGCCAAATTTCAGCATCATACCAGTATAGAATTCTAATGGCTATGTGCCAAAGTTTGCAAAATCCTCTTAGCTGAAGCCGCAGGCTTGGGGGGGGCCTCCAGTGAAAGGTCAACAGTGCCCAATATATTTGAGATCTGGCCCTAAAAATTTACAGAACCTCTTTTCAAACATACATGTACATCCTTATAAATTTTCAGCAAAATCGGAGAACGTCGAGTGGGGAAGATTTTTAAAACTGGTCCACTTGACACAGAATGACCCCTCTCTTGTCCATGGGTTTTATTTAGTTTGGTGCATAGCTCATAGACAAGAATGGCACTTCAGAAAAATAAATTTATTTATTGAATCCTCCCCCCTCTTTTTTCCTTCTTTCATACATAAAATATATAATCAGCACTGTGCTATAGCAGTAAATGCAATACGTATGCAGGCAACCAGCCAAATAACTCCAAATCTTGAAGAAAAAAAACAACAAGGAATTGAAAGCAGCACTCCAGTGGAAAATAAGTGAAAAAGGTGGGCTTTATATATTCAATACATGCAACATTTCAGCTCATGTTTGAGAAAGGCTTCAAATAAGGAGTTGGATGGGATTCAAGTCTGGACATGCTGTGGCCTAACATTGTCATGTTGATAATTGGTTTTCTAAGACACTTCGGAGCAATGGTCGTACCACTGGTTCCACCACAAAATTAATAACCACCATAATTCCAGGAGTATGATCGGTGTGACGTTCACTCATGAAAGCCTCTTCGTTGTGTTGCCTACAGACCAATCTCTGGCTATTATTGTGTCCAAGACAAAATCAGAACATTTCGATGAACAGGCTAGACCTCCGTTCCAGCCTCCATTGTTATTTTGCTCTATGCCATAATAACATTTTTAGAGCTGTGGTGTGAGGTCAATAAAGATACCATCACAAGGTAATATCTCACCAGTCCTACTCCCGAGATTACGGTGTGTGAGGACATAATGCATGGTAGCCGGATGTTTTCATTCCAGGTACACGGACAGCTCGACGTTACATTAATTTGGTCGTGGAACCAGCGGTCCGGCTTTTGCTTCCAAGTGTCCCTTTGAGCTATTTTTCAACATAAATCCAGACTGCACATTCCTCGTGCTACTGTGAGCAGTCTGCGTGGCCTAAATGTCCTACCATGTACTGCAGCAGCTCCAGAGTTGTCTCCTATCCACATCTGGGACATCATTGATCGGCAATTGCAAGGGAGATGCCAGCAGCAGATCGTGATAATTTGCCTAAGTGCGTTCAGCATGGCAGAACATTCCTCTGACAACCATTAAGGATTACCACTAATGATGGGCGAGCGTGTGCTCCACTACTCGATCGGGCATCATGATGGTCGAATATTAATTGTGCTCGGCTGAGTATTGCAGGTGCTCAGATGCATCGTTCATGTAAAATCGAACACAAAGCACAGCCTTGTTTCACTGAATGATGCGAGCCGGTACTCCAATGAGAGCCACTTGCAGTCTGTGAACGGCTCTCACTGGGGGTAAACACAGTTTCCAGATGTAGTGTGTCCAAAAAAAAGAAAAAACAAAACCCTGCCTTCCCTCCTCGAAAATATTCTGTATTTGGCTGGCTATATGTGGGCAGAGAGCCGAACTGGACAATCATTGACTTCCATTATATTAATTACTCGAGTTGAGCCTGTCCTTGTGTCTGACCTGATCAACTCGGGTAAAGGGCACTCGAGCATTGTAATGTTCATTCATCATTTTGAGCACCGAGTATTGTACCGCCCATCACTAATAGTAGCCAAGGCTGTAAGTGTAGGGATTCCTGCACATGGAGCTCAGACTCAATGCTAAATAGAGATGTTTTTAATATTTTGTTTCCATTTTTCATCCTTTGCATATCATTAATATTGTTGAGTGAATATACTGCGGGTGAAATAAGCTTTACATAGGTTACCAATGTTCTAAGTAAATATGTCTAAATGTCCTGTTGACGGGAATTTCTCACTAGATATTGTAAACAACCCATCTAATACACACAGACAAAGGTATCAAACCATAGATGGCCATAAATTTAGTGATGTGTAATAATGAGAAATTACACAAGGAAAAAGTATTGAACACATGAAGAAAGGGAGGTGCAAGAAGCCATGGAAAGTCATGATAGCAGCTGAAGTCTATCAGTAATTAGAAAGCAATCCTGCCACTTAGTGAAAATTTCAGCTGGTTCAACTTGATGGCCAATAAGTGTCTCATTACCAATGTCACACAAGATGCATCTCAACATGCGTAAAACCAGTGAGCTGTCTAAAGACCTTCACTACTGTATTGTTGCAAAACATACTTATGACATTAGAAATTCTTCTGTAACCATAATACTGACGGTTCCAATGAGCCCTGCTAAGGTCATGATCCAAAAGTGGAAAGAACATAATTTCACCATAAAACATCAGCAAACAGGTGCTCCACTACAAGATTTCAGACAAAAAGAAGTGAAAAGAATTATCAGAAGAGTTGTCCAAGAGCCAAGGACCACCTGTAGAGAGCTACAGAAAGACCTGAATTCAGCAGGTACAATTGTTTCAAAGAAAACAATAAGTAATACTCTCAACCTCCATGGCCTGTATGCACGCTCACTACGCAAGACTACATTGCTGGAAAAAAAGGCATGTTCAAAAGTGTTTAACATTTTACCAACACTATTTAGATAACCCTGTGAAATACTGGGAGAATATAGTCTAGTCAGATGAGAACAAAATTGAACTTTTTGGATGCCATAATACACACTATGTTTGGAGGTCAAAAGACACTGCGTATCACACCAAAAAACGCCATACCAACAGTGAAGTTTGGAGGTGGGAACATCATGGTATGGGGCCTATTTTTCAGCACACTGCACTAGCAAGCTTGAAAATTGAAGAAAGGATTAATGGGCAAATATACCAAGACATCGTTGAGAAAAATCTGCTGCCATCTACCAGGTTGAGGAAACAAGGGTGGATATTTCAGCAAGACAGTGATCCCAAACACCCAGCCAAGGAAACTCAATTGTTTTGAGAAAGAAAATAAAGCTGCCAGAATGGCCCAGCTAATCACCGGATTGCATTCAGCAATAGAAAATTTATGGAAGGAACTTAATCTCAAAGCTCATAGGAAGGAGCCCATGTACCCTTCAGGATTTGAAGTTTTCATGGAATGAGCCAGAATCACACCTGAGTAATGCATGCGAGAAGTTTCTCCATACAGGAGGGGTCTTGAAGATGTCATTACCAATAAAGGCTTTTGTGCAAAGTATTAAAGACATTTTCAATAAGCATGTTCAATACTTTTTCCCCTGTGTAATTTCTTATTATTACACATCACTAAATTGATGGACAGCTATGATTTTAATTTCTTTGTCTGGGATCTCTTACCTTTCCCTGGCAATTGGGTTCCTGAAAAGGGATTACGCTGCCATAGTAACCATGGGTCATCACTATGACGACCCAGGCTCACTTAACTACGGATCGCCTCACAGACCAGGGCACCTACGTCACCGGACTTCACTTCAGCAAGGTGCCGCGGTAAAGACCGCGAGGTCTAGGTGCAGTGAAACCAAGTGACATCACGAGGTGAATCGAGCTCATGCCAATGGATCTGCAGGAAAACCCGGTGATCCGCCGGCATGAACGCGATTCCCCTTGTGACGTCACTAAAGTTACCTGCCGTCACAGGTAAACGTCTAGCTGTGACCATTACTAACCTGAGTGACTCCACCGCTGATTACGGCTCACTCTGTGCTTGCAGTTACAGCGTTCGGTCATGTTCCATGATTGCACCCTGTAATTTCAGATGTAGCAGTGCTTGAATCGTCATGGGATCTCGTGTGGATTATGTCGGACCTTCATGTGTGTTTTAGGGGTTAATAAACTCGTGAAACGTTTCTTTTTCTTTTATTTGAAATAAAGGATTTTTCCAGTGTTATTTACTTTCACAAACAGATTAGTGATGGGAGGTGTCTTAGGCATCTGCCATCAATAATCTAGAGCTTAGTGACAGCTGTGGGCTGTTATAAAACTCTTACATTACCCTTATTGCCACCGCACCAGGCCAATTGGGAACAGCCAGTTAAGGCTCCAGGCTTGTCACATCTAATGGATGCGACAATCCCGGACGGCTGCAGGTTGCTATTCTTAGCCTGGGTGTCCCAATAACCATGAGACTCCCCAGGCTGAGAATACAAGCCCCCAGCTGTCAATCTTGATCATGGCTGGATATCAAAATTAGGGGAGATTGCACGCTGGTTTTGTTTTTTTTTGTTTTCTTTTTTTTAATTATTTAAATAATTTAAAAACAAGCCTCGTGGTTCCTCTTATTTTGATACACAGCCAAGATACGCGCACTGCTGGGGGCTGCAGCCTGTAGCCGGCTTTCTGCGCTGGTATCAATATGGGGGGACCCTACGCCAATTGTTTTATTAATTTTATACCACGATATAGACCCTGAGACAGCGCATGTGATTCCAACCAATCAACAGACACTGTCTAGGGGCGGGGTCTGACTGTGGCCAATCAAATATGCCAGTGGGCGGGGAAAGCGGTGAATATTCACTAGATAATTGCCGGACCCGAAAGTAACGCTGCAGCTACGGGGACCCTAAGTATGTACTGCTTTAACCCTTTTGTGTGATATCACAGCCATGCCAATACTTGACTTGGATGTGATGGGCAGACAGAGGATAGTTTTTGCCATCCAATGATTTACCTATCCTTGGCAAGATCTTTAGCGGTAAATGATCAAGATGTCCGTTCCCGATCTGGCCAAAGATCGTACGATTTATTTTTTTAAATTTTTTGCCAATCCGGATTGCTCATCTCTATTGCAGGAAACCGCAGTGACCTCAAAAAAGCACATTAAAAAAAACCCCACAAAAAAAGCAACGTGGGCATTACACATGCTTTTTTCCTGCGTTTTTCACTGACTCCATTGTAGTTAATTGGGGAAAAATGCCAAAACAATTGACATGAAAGCAAGGAAAAAAGAAGCAACATGTGCACAGCAAGTCACGATTCTCAGATTTTGCTGGGATTATGATTTCACCGTGCCTTTAACTTGAGAATGACTTGAGTAGTCAACAGTTGATGATTGATGCGTTGATAGCATTAGTAATTCACTCCTAATTACAGAAACTTCTCAATAATGACTCTGACTGCTGCTTAACTTATTTATTTTTGTTATACATAAATTATGCAAGTGCAGGAATCTATGATAAAATGTACCTATGTTAGCCATTAAAAGGTATCAACCACTGAGGACTTCAGTTCTTTTAAACAATTTTTTACCTATGCAATAAACTCAGGCTAAGCTTAACAATTTCCTCAGGACTGGCCAACGACCTAATGTGGATGTGGCCACATTACTCCCCCTGTTGACTGGTGTTGAGGAAAAAATCAGGCTTGCTGGGTTTCAGCATTCTGGTCCAAAGGTATGTGGCAGTAGGTGATTCCACTTTTACCATTAAAGAAGCTCTCCCATCAACATTTTTATCCTCTTAATATATCAATTATATAGCAATCATATGATATAGCACTGTGTAATTAAAATTGATTGTTCATTTTGCCCTTTTACCCAATTATTATTTTTTTTTGTTCTATTAGGTCTATGACATCACATGATTAAAAACGGACTAGCTGAATTCTTTTAAGTGCTATGTTAAATAAGGAAGTCTTTTCTCTGCATGAGTCATCACTGCAAAAGTCCCTGGCTTGGGGAGGAGTGGAGCAGCTGTGTCATCAGGTGATAACTTATGCAGGGAAAAGAGACTTACTGTTTAACATAAAGCGCAGAAAAGAGAAGAATTAACTGGGTAAAAAGGTAAAATGACCAATTGTAAGTACTCAGGGCTATATAATATGATTGCAATACATAAAGTGGATAAAAACTTTGAATGGAGAGCTTCTTTAAAGAGAATTTTTCAGCACAAAATGAGTATGCAGACCAAGCACAGGCGCTCGGTGCATCATGGTGGAGCTAAACATTTAAATACCTCACTTGATTGATTGAAAAATATCTTCATTCCTCCATCCTCTTCTGTGATTAACAGTTCTGGCACATAGAGCCAGGAAAGGAAAGGGATGGATGGAAAACAAGCAGTGGGGAAGGTGCTCTTAAAGGCAATCTGTCACCATGCTTTTGCCTCCTAATCTGGGAGTAGCATAATGTAGAGGCAGAGATCCTGATTCCAGTGGTGTGTCACTTACTGAGCTGCTTAGTCTGCGCTTGATAATCTACTGCTGATTAATCAGTGATTTTATCAATAAAGAACTACTTGGCGTGCTGCAGGTAGTCCAGCATATTAATGAGCTCTATATAACTGCTAGATCTGCAGTAGAAAAACACATTGATTTTATCAAAATGACAACAAACAGCTCAGTAAGTGACACATCGCTGGAATCAGGGTCTCTACGTTATGGTGCTCTCAAATGGGTGAGCAAAAACCTGTTGACAAATTCTCTTTAAATGTATGGCAATGCCATGATACAACAAGCGCCTGTATTTACTGTAGTTTGAGCAGTCAGTATTCTGTGCTGACAGTCCCTTTAACGACCGCGGGTGGTGATGTTACATCATAGTGTTAATCCCCGCAGGCTGCCTTTTGCCCCATTGAAAAGTAAAGGGTTAAAAAATATACACACATTTGGTATCACTACGTTCAGAAATGCCCATTTCTGTCAAAATATAAAATCAATTAATCTGATCAGTAAACAACGTAGCGGCAAAAAAATTCCAAACGCCAAAATTACGTTTTTTTGGTGGCCACAAAATTTTGCGCAACATGTAATAACAGGCAATCAAAATGTAGCATCTGCGCCAAAATAGAACAGTTAAAAACTCCAGCTCGAGATGTAAAAAATAAGCCGTTACTGAGCCATAGATCCCGAAAAATGAACGCTACGGGTCGCTGACTTTGGCATAAAACATACACCACTTTTTTCGGACAAAGTTCTGATTTATTTTTTTTAACCCCTTAGATAAAAGTAAACCTATTCATGTTTGGTGTCTACGAACTCGCAGCAACCTGAGGCATCACACCCACACATCAGTTTTTACCATATAGTGAACATCGTGAGTAAAAAAACCTCAAAAACAATAGTGCAATTTTTCTGCATTTGGATTTTTTTTGCCGTTTTCCAGTACATGGTTTAATTTAAAAGTACAACTCGTCCCGCGAAAAAAGGAGCCCTCACATGGCTATACTGACTGAAAAAAAAAAAAATTACGTCTCTTGGAAGAATCGCGAAAAGAAAAACTGAAGCCGCAAAATCGGCTGGTCGTGAAGGGGTTAAGAAACTGCATGGGGATCTTAGCCGATGATTTAATGCCAGGCTCCAACAGCCGTATAAAAAAAGAGCCAATCACATCTGCGTGTTTTATTGCAGACTTGAATGGCTGTGTGCTCACCCACATAGCAGACGGGCGCTGGCGTTGCCTGCTCTTGCTTGCAGGGGTCCAGCACATGTGACAATTTGGTGACCCCCAGTTATTGGATTTGGCCATAGGGCTTTTCATTCCTCTAGTAAGGAAACTTACAATGACTGTGACTTTATCATCAAAAATATTATTGTGTCTTCTTCTCAAGGTCCTAGATGAGCTGGAAGATATGAAGTCTGAAGCTGAACTTTTAAAGAAACAGTTGGCAAGTGAAAGACTAACAATTAAGAACCTGGAGACGTTGCTGGCCACTAACCGGGAAAAGGAGTTCCAGAGTCATCTAAGTACACATGAGAAGGAATCTGAGATCCAGCTGCTGAAAGATAAGCTGACCCTAGCAGAGAGTAAGCTGTGAGTATCCGGTCTTCCTAAGGTTCCTGTAAAGAAGCTTACACACTCCAGAAATCCATGATTTGGTCATTATTGAATGATTACTTAATGAGTGAATGCAGAATTACATCTCTGTTCTGCTGTTAAGCTCTAATAAAACAAATTTAAAAAAAGTTACATAACAATAACAATAAGGGCTGGATGATTTGCTCAGTACACAACATTGTTGGTTATAAATGACTTACTCACAAAATGTAGAACTGGTGGAGGAAGGTTGAGCTAGATAGACCTAGGTCTTTTTTCAACCTATGTAACAATAATACATGTATTCCAAAAAACTTCTTCAGCAGTAGGAAATAAGTAAAAGGACATTTTGAATGCTCCAGAGGAGATACCAGGAATGGAAAATAAGGGTTCTGCTATTGAGGCATGTCCACTAATATGAGTAAAATTTGACACTTGTCTTGCTTGTCTACAGACTAACTGCGCATACGCAACATTTTGGGAAGGTTTAGTTTACCAAGCTCAGCTCCAAAAATCCCAGTAGAGAGCTAGTGTTTGCCGCTTGTACCTAGTGACTCCGAATTTAGCAGTTGAGAACCCAGCATCCAACTGCCTAGGTTGAAAGTTTATGAAGGTTCAGGTGGGATACAAGAACAGTGACTCACAATGATCCTAATCCAAAATAAGGAGATAGTAACAGCAGGCACATGTAGTATGTATAGTTAATACAGCATAGGTCATAATAGAATAGTAAATGCCAGTAAAGAGCAAAAGAGACTGCTAATGTGCAATGACCCTGTGTATTGGATCAGACCAGGGAGACTAATACACAATAAATTCAATAATAACAAAACAATATTGAACACACCATAAAGGCCTGAACAAAAATAGCCTTCTGATCCATAGTACTCATGTATAGGTCAAATAGTCACCGTCCTTCACACGCTTTTTGAATTCTCAAGGAAGCCCATCTCAGTTAAACCCTACAGCATGCTGTCTTCAGATTACCGTATTTTTCGGACTATGACGCACTTTTTTCCCCCCAAATGTAGGGGGAAAGTGGGGGGGTGCGTCTTATAGTCTGAATGTAGGCCATGGCTGCGGGGAATGAGGGTGGAGCTGGTCATCGGGGGCACGAGCAGGCTGCAGCAGCGCCTGCCGTGACCACGTGGGCCCGCTCATTTCATATGCACGCCCATCATCGGGGAATGTGCGCATAATTAACAGCCGGCCTGCATGATCACCCCTGGCAACTACAGCCTGGAGTGATTGTGCGGCTATATTCACTGCCCCCCCGTGCATAATCATCAGCGCGGGGCGCAGTGAATAAGTATACTCACCCATCACTGTTGAATGCAGCATCGCGATGTCCTCCTGTCTGCCGGCCGCTCACTGTGCCCGCTCTCCACACACATCAGCAGGCGACAGACAGTAGAACATTGCAATGCTACAGGGAACAGTGACAGCTCGACACAGGTCAGCGGCGCTGCTGCTGACACAGAGAGGAAGACGAGCGATGCTGCATGGAGCGAGGAAAGGGGAGTATAAACATTTTATTTTTTTTTTGTGTGCCACAGGATGCAGGCCATATACCAACATTGGGTGTATAGCAGATTGAGGGCATATACCAGGATGGCGCTATGTAACAGGATGAGGGCAAATACCAGGATGGCAGTATCTACCAGGATGGGGTATATAGCAGGATGAGGGCATATACCAGGATGGCAGTATATAGCAGGATGGGGGTATATACCAGGATGGCAGTATCTACCAGGATGGGGTATATAGCAGGATGAGGGCATATACCAGGATGGCAGTATATAGCAGGATGGGGGTATATACCAGGATGGAAGTATATAGCAGAATGAGAGCATATACCAGGATGGGGGCTATACCATGATGGCGGTATATAGCAGGATGGGAATATATACCAGGATGAGGGACATGTATACAAGGCAGGAGGATCATTACCAGGCTGGGGTACCTTAGTAGAGAATTTGGGGACATTACCCCCATAATAGTGTCAGCAGCAGATCCTCACCCCATAAGTGAAATGACCACATTTCATTTTTTGCTTAAAATTTTATTTTCCTCCTCTAAAACCAGTGTGTGTCTTATAGTCTGAAAAATACGGTAATTTATCAAAAACCTGCTGACAGATTCCCTTTTAGAACACCAGTTACATCGATCATATTAACCCCTTAACGACCGCCGGCCGTAAAATTACGTCCTTGCGGTCATAATGTTACTGCCCGCGGTCTGCCGGCAGCATCATGCTGCGATCGGCACACATCTCAGCTGATTTTCACAGCTGAGATGTGTGCCTGCTAGGCACGAGCAGAATCATTATCTGCTCGTGCCGTTTAACCCCTTATATGGCGCTGTCAATATGTGACAGCGCCATTATAAGCGCGATCGCGGTAAACATTTCCTTACCGCCCGATACCGGAAGTCACGTGACGCGATCACGTGACTCCCGATAGTTGTCATGGTAGCACAGGGTCATGTGATGACTCCTGTACTACACCTGTCTTGCTTTCACTTTCGCTGTGCCAGCGGCACAGCAAAGGAGAAAGAGAGCGTATCTGCTGTTTACAGCCTTGTAGCTGTGATCAGCAGATACTGCAGAGCGATCGGAATGCTGATCGCAATAGCCCCCTAGGGGGACTAGTAAAATAAAAAAAAAAAAAGTTTTAAATTAAAAAAAAAAACCTAAAAGTTCAAATCACCCCCCATTCGCCCCATTGAAAATTAAAGGGTTAAAAAAATAAAAAATATACACACATTTGGTATCGCCGCATTCAGAAACGCCCGATCTATCAAAATATAAAATCAATTAATCTGATCAGTATACGGCAAAAAAATTCCTAACACCAAAACGATGTTTTTTTGTCGCCACAACTTTTGCGCAAAATGCAATAAGAGGCGATCAAAACGTAGCATCTGCGCAAAAATGGTACCGTTAAAAACGTCAGCTCGAGACGCAAAAAATAAGCTGTCATTGAGCCATAGATCCCGATAAATGAGAACGCTACGGGTCACGGAATATGGCGTAAAATGTGCACCACTTTTTTCGGACAAACTTCCGAATTTTTTTTAATCCCTTATATAAAAGTAAACCTATACATGTTTGGTGTCTACGAACTCGCACTGACCTGAGGCATCACACCCACACATCAGTTTTACCATATAGTGAACACAGTGAATAAAATATCTCAAAAACCATAGTGCTATCGCACTTTTTTTGCAATTTTTCAGCATTTGGAATTTTTTGCCGTTTTCTAGTACACTATATGGTAAAACTGATGGTTTCATTTAAAAGTACAGCTCGTTCCGCAAAAAATGAGCCCTCACATGACCATATTGAATGAAAAATAAAAACGTTACGTCTCTCAGAAAAAGAATGGCGAAAACAAAAACGGAAAGCGAAAAATCGGCCGGTCGTGAAGGGGTTAAGTGTTGTTGTAATGCTGCTGGCAGCGTTGCTTTAATTGAAATTGTGCGATCTCACAATAGACAGCGACATCTGTCATTCAGAATAGCATTTCATGCAAAAAAAAATAAAAAATTCTATCCACACGACAGGGCCACATAAACCTGAATGACCAGTGATGGTTTCCTGTATGGTGTATGCTTACATGGGGTGGCAACAAAATGTTTATATAATGATGAAGAATTTTGTGATATTTTTCTCTTATGATTGCTTTGCCATACTATACATTACAATAATGGCTGCTCTTTATTGTTCCCATTACAAGAAAAATCTCCCCCAGTCCCATTGGGTTTTAGTAAACAACAGTTGCTGGAAATTTGCTGTTCACCATGTAGATATCTAGATCACGACACAAACCGTGATCGTAGCTGCACCAGAGAGCATGTGGCTCATGATCCAATAGATCCAAAATAGCTATTGGGAGCCTTGAAAAAAGACTTATCTGTTAGATTTTTTTAATGCAGAATATAAGCTTTTGTGTCTGCTGTTAAAGAGAACCTGTCACCGGGTTTTTCGTTTATGAGCTGCTGCCACCACCAGTGAGCCCTTATATACAGCATTCCAGAATACTATATATAAAAGCCCAAACAGCACTGTATAACGTAAAAAACATGTTTAT
Organism: Anomaloglossus baeobatrachus; assembly: GCF_048569485.1. NCBI lineage: Eukaryota > Metazoa > Chordata > Amphibia > Anura > Aromobatidae > Anomaloglossus > Anomaloglossus baeobatrachus. The sequence goes on from NC_134353.1 coordinate 133,582,473, forward strand.
AATACTTACGGGGCAGTCCGGTCAGATGGGCATCACTGGTCTCTGTCCGGTGCCTCCTCCATCTTGTGTGATCGCTGTCCTCCTGCTCAGCGCCGTGGGCATGATGAGTCCTGCATCATTCACAGAGAGATCGCCTTTGCTCTCCTGCACACACACACTTTGATCTAAGGGCAGATCAAAGTTCTGTAGTGCGCATTCGCAGGTGGTCTTTCGTCTTTTCTCATGCCTGCCTGCGCATTTTAGTACTTTGCTCTGCGCAGGGCAGGGCAGATCAAAATGCGCATGCGCAGGAACGCAATGGAGGCCTCTCTGTGAGTGATGCCAATTGCGTCATGCACACAGGGCTGGGCAGAAGAATGGCGATCGCAAGAAGAAAGATTGTTCAGACTAAGATCAGCGACACCCACCAGACCGCCCCCTTGATGAGTATAATAAATGTGTTTTTCTTTGTCGCTCCATTGGGAGACCCAGACAATTGGGTGTATAGCTTCTGCCTCCGGAGGCCACACAAAGTATTACACTTAAAAGTGTAAAGCCCCTCCCCTTCTGCCTATACACCCCCCCCGTGCATCACGGGCTCCTCAGTTTTTATGCTTTGTGCGAAGGAGGCACACATGCACGCATAGCTCCACAATTTAGTCAGCAGCAGCTGCTGACTATATCGGATGGAAGAAAAGAGGGCCCATAACAGGGCCCCCGGCATGCTCCCTTCTCACCCCACTCTGGTCGGCGGTGCTGTTAAGGTTGAGGTACCCATTGCGGGTACATAGGCAGGAGCCACATGCTGTTTTCCTTCCCCATCCCTTAAGGGCTCTGGGTGAAGTGGGATCCTAATCGGTCTCCAGGCACTGGGACCGTGCTCCCTCCGCAGCCCCTGGGGAATCTGCTGGACAGGAGCCGGGTATCGTCAGGGACAAGGCCCTGCTACTGTGAGGTACTCTGTGTCCCCTTGGGGACGGCGCATGGAGCGCTTGTGTCATACACGCTGCAGCACTGCTGGGTGTGTTAGTGCGCCGGGACTACCGCGCTGACCGCGCTTGTTTGCCGGCCGCGCTTATAACTTTAGTCCCCGGCTTCTGCGGCCTAGTACCGCATACTCCCGCCCCCGGGCCTGCCAGTCAGGGGAAGGGCGGGACGCTGCACTGGACGTCAGCGCTGAGGGCTGGAGCATACTTTGTATCCTCCTCCCCCCTCACTGAGCACCGTGGGGCACCAGATTCCCGCACTTTCTAGGGCACGCCCACGGCCCCCTCCTCCTCACAGAACGCCGGCAGCCATTCCTGTCAGCACTTCTGAAGCTGGAGAGGAGAGACAACACGGCTCTGGGAGGCCCAGGCAGGGAATCTGGTGGTCACACAACCGCTTTGGGCGGTCGGTAAGCCGCACCTGTTTCTAGGTGCTGGCCCCCCTGGGTGCCGAAGTGTATATATATATATATATATATATATATATATATATGCTTATATGCTATACATTTACTCTGTACGGTCGCACTGTTGGTTTTTGGCTATATACCCTCCCGGATTGTACTCAGAGGAGACAACAGCATGTCGTCCGCAAAAAGCAAGGGTGCCAAAGCACAGGCTTACTTTGCAACCTGTACCTCATGTGCGGCTATGCTACCGGCAGGTTCCACCTACCCTCATTGTGTGCAATGCTCGGCCCCTGTGGCACTTACTCAGCCGGAGCCTCTGCCACCGGTGGCCCAAGTGGAACCACCTGCTACCACTGTCCAGGTGACATGGACGGAGTTTGCAGTATTCGCTGACAAACTTTCTGAGAGTATGGATAAATGGTCTGCTAAGATACTAGAAGCCTTGCAGTCCAGGCCGGTAACACAGGCCCCGGGCACTGTTGAATCATGGACCCCAGGCCCCCCTCGGTTGGAGCAGCAAAGTGCTCCTGGGGTGACTCATAGGTCCCAAGGTGAGGTCTCTGACACGGACCGCAGTCCCAGACCGCCTAAGCGGGCTCGCTGGGAGCTTCCCTCGACTTCATCACACTGCTCAGGGTCTCAGCAGGAGGACTCTCTAGAGGATGAAGCGGAGGTGGCAGATCAGGATTCTGATCCTGAGGCCGCTCTCAACCTAGATACACCTGAAGGAGACGCCATAGTGAATGACCTTATAGCGTCCATCAATCAGGTGTTGGATCTTTCTCCCCCAGCTCCTCCAATTGAGGAGTCAGCTTCTCAGCAGGAGAAATTCCGTTTTAGGTTTCCCAAGCGTACAATGAGTACGTTTCTGGATCACTCCGACTTCAGAGAGGCAGTCCAGAAACACCGAGCTTGTCCAGATAAGCGCTTTTCTAAGCGCCTTAAGGACACACGTTATCCCTTCCCCCCTGACGTTGTCAAGGGTTGGGCTCAGTGTCCCAAGGTGGATCCTCCAGTCTCCAGACTGGCGGCTAGATCCATAGTTGCAGTGGAAGATGGGGCTTCACTCAAAGATGCCACTGACAGACAGATGGAGCTCTGGTTGAAATCCATCTATGAAGCTATCGGCGCGTCCTTTGCTCCGGCATTCGCAGCCGTATGGGCACTCCAAGCTATCTCAGCTTGTCACTCGCAGATTAATGCAGTCACACGTGCCTCTGCTCCGCAGGTGGTGTCCTTAACCTCTTAGGCGTCGGCGTTTGCGTCCTACGCCATTAATGCTGTCCTGGACTCTGCGAGCCGTACGGCGGTAGCATCCGCCAATTCGGTGGCAGTCCGCAGGGCCATGTGGCTACGTGAATGGAAGGCAGACTCTGCTTCCAAAAAGTTCTTAACCGGTTTGCCATTTTCTGGCGACCGCCTGTTTGGTGAGCGATTGGATGAAATCATTAAACAATCCAAGGGAAAGGACTCATCCTTACCCCAGTCCAAACCAAACAGACCTCAACAACGGAAGGTACAATCGAGGTTTCGGTCCTTTCGGCCCGCGGGCAGGTCTCAATTCTCCTCGTCCAACAGGCCACAGAAGGGTCAGAGGAACTCCGATTCATGGCGGTCTAAGTCACGTCCTAAAAAGACCGCCGGAGGAACCGCTCCCAAAGCGGCCTCCTCATGACTGTCAGCCTCTTCACACCGCATCCTCGGTCGGTGGCAGGCTCTCCCGCTTTTGCGATGCCTGGCTGCCACAGGTACAAGACCGTTGGGTGAGAGACATTCTGTCTCACGGTTACAGGATAGAGTTCAGCTCTCGTCCTCTGACTCGATTCTTCAGAACATCTCCGCCCCCCGAGCGAGCCGATGCTCTTCTTTAGGCGGTGTGCACTCTGAAGGCAGAAGGAGTGGTGATCCCTGTTCCTCTTCAGCAACAGGGTCACGGTTTTTACTCCAACTTGTTTGTGGTGCCAAAAAAGGACGGATCTTTCCGTCCTGTTCTGGACCTAAAACTGCTCAACAAACACGTAAAAACCAGGTGGTTCCGGATGGAATCGCTCCGCTCCGTCATCGCCTCAATGTCCCAAGGAGATTTCCTAGCATCAATCGACATCGAAGATGCTTATCTCCACGTACCGATTGCACCAGAGCATCAGCGCTTCCTGCGTTTCGCCATAGGGGACGAACACCTTCAGTTCGTGGCACTGCCTTTCGGCCTGGCGACAGCCCCACGGGTCTTCACCAAGGTCATGGCAACAGTGGTAGCAGTCCTACACTCTCAGGGACACTCGGTGATCCCTTACTTAGACGATCTGCTTGTCAAGGCACCCTCTCGAGTGGCATGCCAACACAGCCTGAACATTGCTCTGGAGACTCTCCAGAGATTCGGGTGGATCATCAATTTCCCAAAGTCAAATCTGACACCGGCCCAATCACTGACATATCTCGGCATGGAGTTTCATACTCTCTCAGCGATAGTGAAGCTTCCGCTGGACAAACAGCGTTCACTACAGACAGGGGTGCAATCTCTCCTTCAAGGCCAGTCACACCCCTTGAGGCGCCTCATGCACTTCCTAGGGAAGATGGTGGCAGCAATGGAGGCAGTTCCTTTTGCGCAGTTTCATCTGCGTCCACTTCAATGGGACATTCTCCGCAAATGGGACAGGAAGTCGACGTCCCTCGACAGGAACGTCTCCCTTTCTCAGGCAGCCAAAGCCTCGCTTCGGTGGTGGCTTCTTCCCACTTCATTGTCGAAGGGGAAATCCTTCCTACCCCCATCCTGGGCGGTGGTCACGACGGACGCGAGTCTATCAGGGTGGGGAGCGGTCTTTCTCCACCACAGGGCTCAGGGTACCTGGACTCAGCCAGAGTCCTCCCTTCAGATCAATGTTCTGGAGATAAGGGCAGTGTATCTTGCCCTAAAGGCGTTCCAGCCGTGGCTGGAAGGCAAGCAGATCAGAATTCAGTCGGACAACTCCACCGCGGTGGCATACATCAACCACCAAGGCGGAACACGCAGTCGGCAAGCCTTCCAGGAAGTCCGGCGGATTCTGCTGTGGGTGGAAGCCACAGCCTCCACCATATCCGCAGTTCACATCCCGGGCGTAGAAAACTGGGAAGCAGACTTTCTCAGTCGCCAGGGCATGGACGCAGGGGAATGGTCCCTTCACCCGGACGTGTTTCAAGAGATCTGTTGCCGCTGGGGGATGCCGGACGTCGACCTAATGGCGTCCCGGCACAACAACAAGGTCCCGGCATTCATGGCACGGTCTCAAGATCACAGAGCTCTGGCGGCAGACGCATTAGTTCAGGATTGGTCGCAGTTTCAACTGCCTTATGTGTTTCCTCCTCTGGCACTGTTGCCCAGAGTGTTACGCAAGATCAGGTCCGACTGCCGCCGCGCCATCCTCGTCGCTCCAGACTGGCCGAGGAGGTCGTGGTACCCGGATCTGTGGCATCTCACGGTGGGCCAACCGTGGGCACTACCAGACCGACCAGACTTGCTGTCTCAAGGGCCGTTTTTCCATCTGAATTCTGCGGCCCTCAACCTGACTGTGTGGCCATTGAGTCCTGGATCCTAGCGTCTTCAGGGTTATCTCAAGAGGTCATTGCCACTATGAGACAGGCCAGGAAACAAACATCCGCCAAGATCTACCACAGGACGTGGAGGATATTCTTATCCTGGTGCTCTGATCAGGGTTTTACTCCCTGGCCATTTGCCTTGCCCACTTTTCTTTCCTTCCTTCAATCCGGATTGGAAAAGGGTTTGTCGCTCGGCTCCCTTAAGGGACAAGTCTCAGCGCTCTGTGTTTTTTCAGAAGCGCCTAGCCAGACTCCCACAGGTGCGCACGTTCCTGCAGGGGGTTTGTCACATAGTCCCTCCTTACAAGCGTCCGTTAGAACCCTGGGATCTGAACAGGGTGCTGATGGCTCTTCAGAAACCACCTTTCGAGCCAATGAAGGATATTTCTCTTTCACGCCTTTCGCAGAAAGTGGTCTTCCTAGTAGCAGTCACATCACTTCGGAGAGTGTCTGAGCTAGCAGCGCTGTCATGCAAAGCCCCTTTCCTGGTGTTTCACCAGGACAAGGTGGTTCTGCGTCCGGTTCCGGAATTTCTCCCTAAGGTGGTATCCCCCTTTCATCTCAATCAGGATATCTCCTTACCTTCTTTTTGTCCTCATCCAGTTCACCAATGTGAAAAGGATTTGCACTTGTTAGATCTGGTGAGAGCACTCAGACTCTACATTTCTCGTACGGCGCCCCTGCGCCGCTCGGATGCACTCTTTGTCCCTGTCGCTGGCCAGCGTAAAGGGTCACAGGCTTCCAAATCAACCCTGGCTCGGTGGATCAAGGAACCAATTCTCGAAGCCTACCGTTCTTCTGGGCTTCCGGTTCCCTCAGGGCTGAAGGCCCATTCTACCAGAGCCGTGGGTGCGTCCTGGGCTTTGCGGCACCAGGCTACGGCTCAGCAGGTGTGTCAGGCGGCTACCTGGTCGAGCCTGCACACTTTCACGAAACACTATCAGGTGCATACCTATGCTTCGGCAGATGCCAGCCTAGGTAGGCGAGTCCTTCAGGCGGCGGTTGCCCACCTGTAGGAAGGGGCCGTTTTACGGCTCTATTACGAGGTATTATTTTACCCACCCAGGGACTGCTTTTGGACGTCCCAATTGTCTGGGTCTCCCAATGGAGCGACAAAGAAGAAGGGAATTTTGTTTACTTACCGTAAATTCCTTTTCTTCTAGCTCCAATTGGGAGACCCAGCACCCGCCCCTGTTCCCTTCGGGCTGTTGTTCTTTGTGTACACATGTTGTTCATGTTGAATGGTTTTCAGTTTTCCGAACTTCCTTCGGATTGAATTTACCTTAGACCAATTTATAAGTTTCCTCCTTCCTGCTTTTGCACCAAAACTGAGGAGCCCGTGATGCACGGGGGGGTGTATAGGCAGAAGGGGAGGGGCTTTACACTTTTAAGTGTAATACTTTGTGTGGCCTCCGGAGGCAGAAGCTATACACCCAATTGTCTGGGTCTCCCAATTGGAGCTAGAAGAAAAGGAATTTACGGTAAGTAAACAAAATTCCCTTCTTTTACGTTATACAGAGCAGTTGGGGTCTAATACACAGCGTTCTAGAATACTGTATATAAGAGCTCAGTAGTGGTGACCGCAGCTCAGAGAGGAAAATCCTGGTGACAGGTTCCCTTTTAAACCCTGGCAGAGGAGCAGAGGTTGCTTAAAGAAAAGGCCATTTTTGTGTACTCACCGTAAAATGTCTTTCTTGGAGCCTTTCATTGGGGGACACAGACAGTGGGTTATATGTTGTCTCCAGGGGAGGCTTGACACTAGGTTTTAAAAAAGTTAGCTCCTCCTCCCACAGCATATAACCCCAGCTAGGCAGGAAACTAGCTCAGTTTGGTGTAAAAGCAGTGGGAGAAGGACAACCAAAACCACAAGGGTGGGAGCTGTGTCCCCCAATGAAAGGCTCCAAGAAAGACATTTTACGGTAAGTACACAAAAATGTCCTTTCCTTTCTCGCCTTTTCATTGGGGGACACAGACAGTGGGATGTCCCAAAGCAGTCCCTGGGTGGGAACTGAACTATTAACAGTGTATAACGTCAGACTAAGAGCTGACTAACAACTGCAACTGCAGTGAACTCATAGCAAAACACTGTCAAGAACCGAGCAGTGGCCACTTATAAATGGGCCACTGCCGCCTGAAGGACTTGTCTTCCAAGAGCAGCATCCGCGGAGGCATGCGTATGCACTCTGTAGAATTTTGTGAACGTGTGCACACTGGACCAGGTAGCGGCCTTGCAAAGTTGGGCCGCCGAAGCCTGATGGCGGATAGCCCAGGAGGCACCCACTGCTCGTGTAGAGTGGGCCCGCACAGATTGAGGGGGAATGGCACCTCGTGCTTTGTATGCCTCACAGATGGCAGTCCTGATCCATCGAGAAATCGTGGATTTAGACGCCGGGTTGCCCTTTTTGTGTCCTACTGGGAGGACGAAGAGGGTATCGGACTTGCGCAACGGCGCTGTTCTAGAGATGTAGATCCGCAGAGCCCTGACAAGATCGAGAGTGTGAAGGGTTTTCTCAAAGGAGTTGACCGGGGCCGGGCAGAATGACGGCAACACAATGTCCTCGTTCAGGTGGAAAGAGGATACGACCTTCGGAAGGAAGGCGGGGGAAGGCCGAAGGACCACCTTATCATGATGGAATATCAGGTAAGGCGAGCGACAGGAAAGAGCTGCCAGTTCGGACACTCGCCTGATAGAGGTAATAGCGACTAAAAAGGCAACTTTCCAAGACAGTCGTTGAAGAGAGATTTCTCTCAGAGGTTCGAAAGGAGGCAGTTGAAGGACTCCCAGAACCAGATTCAGATCCCAGGGATCTAAGGGGTGGCGATAAGGAGGAACCAAATGCGCTACCCCTTGCAGAAAGGTACGGACCTGAGGGCGAGAAGCCAGCCGCTTCTGGAAAAAAATCGACAAGGCAGAAACTTGTCCTTTAAGGGTACTGAGAGCAAGACCCGAGTCCAGACCGTCTTGCAGAAAAGCAAGAACATTAGGGATTGAAAAGGTCAGGGGTGACCGATTATGACGGTCACACCAGGAAATATAGGTCTTCCAGGTCCTGTGGTAAATGCTGGCGGAGGAAGGCTTCCGAGCATTAAGCATGGTATGAACTACCCTAGAAGAAAGACCCGATTTGGTTAGAATCAGGGATTCAAGCGCCACGCCGTCAAATGCAGCTGTGCTGTATTCTGGTGGAATATTGGACCTTGCAATAGGAGATCCGGGCGGTCGGGAAGACGCCAGGGAGTGTCGCCGAGAAGTTGGAGGAGCTCTGGATACCAGGCTCTCCTGGGCCAGTCCGGGGCCACGAGGATCACCGGGATTCCCTCCGCTTTGATTTTCTTGATTACTCTCGGAATGAGAGGAAACGGAGGGAAGATGTAGGGCAGGCGAAACTGCGACCATGGAAAAACTAGGGCGTCGGAGCCCAGCGCTAGCGGGTCTCTCGACCGAGATACGAAGGGACGTATTTTGGCATTCATTCGAGACGCCATGAGGTCCACATCCGGGGGTCCCCAACGAAGAGTGATCTGATGGAACACTTCGTCGTGGAGGGACCATTCCCCTGCCGCTAGACCTTGCCTGCGGAGAAAGTCTGGGGCCCAGTTGTCTATCCCTGGGATATGGACAGCTGAAATAATGGGGATGTGCTTCTCTGCCCAAAGAAGAATCCTGGATACCTCCTTCATTGCTGCCTTGCTGCGAGTTCCTCCCTGACGGTTGATGTAAGCCACGGCCGTGGCATTGTCTGACTGGATCCGAACAGGGAGGCCCAATAGTAAGGGTTGGAATTTCTGAAGGGCCAAAAATATGACTCTGATCTCCAGAACATTGATGTGCAGAGAGCGCTCGGAAAGAGACCAGCGTCCCTGAACAGTGTGGTGGAGAAACACCGCCTACCAGACTGGCATCCATCGTGAGTATCTGCCAGTGGACCAGACGGAAGGACTTCCCTTGAGATAGGGATGAGACTTGAGTCCACCAGACGAGGGAGCTGTTGATAAGCCACCCTAGCCTTGACAGCATGTCTAGGCAAATCTGCACACTTTCTGAGCAAACGTGAAGAGATTTCCCTCTGACAAGAAGGTCGTCCAAATAGGGAACGACCAGGATGCCTCTGGGGTGTAAAATGGACATGACGGCCGCCATGACCTTTGTGAAGACCCGAGGTGCAGTGGCCAGCCCAAAGGGGAGGGCCCTGAATTGGAAATGACTGTGTCCTACGGCAAAGCGAAGGAACCGTTGATGAGAGACCCATATGGGAATGTGTAAATAAGCATCTTGAACATCTATGGAAGCTAGGAATTCTCCAGGCTCCATGGCAGCTAGTATTGCTCTCAATGATTCCATTCGGAAGGTTCGAATCCGTACGAATTTGTTTAGCCGTTTGAGGTCCAAGATAGGGCGGACAGAGCCATCTTTTTTGGGAACGACAAAAAGGTTTGAATAGAAACCTTTGCCGCGCTGTTCCAGGGGCACTGGAATGATAACGTTTGCTTTCTGTAAAGAGGCTATGGCCTGAAATAAGGCCTGGCATTGCGTTTTGGACTTTGGAAGACGAGAACGCAGAAACCTGTTGGCCTGCAGGGAATGGAAATCGATCTTGTAACCTGAGGTGACGATTTCTCGAACCCAAGCATCGTGACTGTGGTCTAGCCAGATATCCCGAAAAAGCAGAAGCCGCCCTCCCACAGGAGTTGGATCTGCGGGATACCTGGCGTGATGCTGAGGAGGCCTGTACAGAGCAAGGTCCTTTGGGTTTAGGTTGCTTGGAGTGGGAACGCCAAGAAGAGCCCCTTGAGGGACCTGATCCTCGATCTGAGCGTTGGGACGGTCCTTGGGCCGATGGTTTTTGGGGGGCAGGCCGAAAGGACTGCCTGCGCCAAGAAGATTTTTTTTAAATTTCTGGCTACAGGCCGCTTTTGTGGTAGAATGGTACTTTTACCACCCGTCGCCTCAGATATGAGTTTGTCCAGGGATTCACCAAACAGACGAAGACCCTGGAAGGGGAGTGTGGACAGGGACTTCTTGGAGGCACTGTCCGCATTCCATATTTTTAGCCACAGAACCCTGCGGGCGAAGACAGCATTGGCTGCCGTTAGAGCTGACCAGCTAGCTGCATCTAGAGAGCTGTGAAGCAAATAATTAGAGGCGAGAGAGAACAAATCAAAAATCTCAAGAGCCTCCGGAGGAATATTGCAAGGGCGAAGCAACTTGCGCAGATTCCTACTCCACACGCTCATAGCTCTTGCCACCCATGTCATGGCAAACAGGGGGCGCAGAGAGGAGCCCGAAGCCTGGAAAATAGATTTGACCGCAGCTTCAACTGCGCGGTCGGATTAGTCCTTGAGAGACGCGTTGTCTGAAACAGACATAACCGTGTGTTTAGCCAGTCTGGATACTGGCGGATCCACAACGGGGGGTACCGACCAGGGCTTAACCATTTCCGGGGGAAAGGGATAAGCGAATGAAGAGGAGGATTTTTTTATTAAACCTCCTATCAGGGTGATCCCACCGTTTAGATATGATTTGATGAAAAATCGGATCCTGGCCAAAGTACTTAAGAGGCTTCTTGGCTCGCTTGATTGCCGACTGAGAAGTCGGGTCCGAGGGCTGATCAGAAATCGAAAAGAGTGATTGACAGCCGCTATTAAAGTGTCTTCCATATGCCTAGACTCAGAAGGGACATCTGAATCAGAGTCAGAGTCTCGGGAATCGTGACTACTAAAGGTCACGGAGCCTTAGTCAGACTGACCATCGTGTGAATCAGACGAGGCGGAGCGGTCGCAATGGCGCCTTTTGGAGACAGCCATTTTACGTACTGGGGATGATACACCAGATGAAGGCGGGCTCCTTTGAGGGAGCTGAGCCGGGGGGAGACTGTGGGAGCCTGTGTAAGGCTGGGATATCTGAGCGGCCAGGTCATCTAACCTTTTAGACATCAGAAGAGCCCATGCAGGGATAGCCTCATCAGACGGGGGTGTTGCCTGAATGGTGGCCGGGGCCGAACCCACAGATTGCACGACCCCCTGGTCCGGCAACGCCTGTTGTGACACTGTAGTAGGGGCATCGCAGCCCCGGCAGAGTGGATAGCTTCGCCCATTGGGAAACGAGCTTCCACAGGTGGTACAAGCATAGTACAGGTCCATAGAGGATGCCTGGGAAGCTTTATCACCCTTGCAGTTTTTACGCATGTCAGCAACAAACGTACAATTAGTACTGTGAGCCACTAGCAGTAATATACTACTGTGGGTGAGGAGCTACTAGCAGTATTAGAAAGGGACTGCTATACAGAGCTGGTATATACCAATAGTAAAGTGGCATACACTGCCAAACAGTCAGTATATACCTGCAGACACAGTGTGTATATACCGCTAAAAGCTGATATACACCGCCAGCCAGCAGGCACACACCGCTAGAAAGGCAGCGATATACCGCGGAACAGAGCGGTATACAGTGCTGCAGAGTTGCAGAGCCAAGGAGGCGATCTCACCCAAGTCTGCTCCCCACATGTAATGGCGTCCAGTGTTCTCTGGCAGCATGGAGGGGAGAGACGGCCCACTAGAGGGAGCGGCTTCTGGAGCAGTGGAGGGGGCGTTACTAAGAATGCAGGCCGACACCGGGAGCTACATTTATGATGCTTCCCCGGGAACACGGACTGCATCGCCCCACTGGCGCCTCCTCCGGCGGCGGTTGGATGCAGGGGACGGGTACACGTCGTCTCCCTACCTGCTCCTGGCTCCGTCTGAAGACGCGTCGGTCCTGGGATGCGGGGATCTCGGGGACGCATCTTCGGCTCAAGGCTGAAGCAGGTCCTCGGCTCTGCTAGCCCTCTGGAGCTACCTCTGTGAGGTGCTTCCAGGGAGCCTGGAGGGGTACGCAGACCCGACCACTTGGGCGCGAGGGAAGACTGGCGGCTTTTGCACGTCAGGTTTCCTCTGCCCGTAAGCAGGGAGAACGAGGGTGAGCACACCCTGGTATTGCCCCATAGTCAAAAATAGAATAAAATCACAAAGAAAAGAAATAAATAAACAAAAAACATGAGCTGGCCTGGGGCTCAGGCCAGACGTGTCAGCCTCCCTGCTGACACTAGAAAGAACTGAGCTAGTTCCCGCCTAGCCGGGGTTATATGCTGTGGGAGGAGGAGCTAACTCTAGTGTCAAGCCTCCCCTGGAGACAACATATAACCCACTGTCTGTGTCCTCCAATGAAAAGGCGAGAAAGGAATATAAATTAAGCCTTATTATGTGCCTTAACCCTATATATGTTATGTTTTCTATATTGTACTCAATCTGAAAATATTTACATGCATTTAACTATAAAATCATTGTATTCTGTATGTTTGTATAGGTTTACAGTAGATCTCGCCTATTATATCCTGATAGTAAATCTGTCTAATTCTTGTACATTTATAGCAACAGTCACTCGCGGGAGGCCACCATGCTCCGTAACAAACTTACACAGCTGCAGTCTGACTACGATATAGCAAAAAGACAGCTTACTACAGAACGATTTGAAAGGTAAGAATACGCTTCCAACTCCTCAAGAACCAAGGCACTTTATAAATAAATGGCGGAGCCTAACTTTCCAATTCTCACCAGTATCACGTTAAGTGGTAATGACTCTGGAACGCTTCAACATTTCCCAGTGATTGAGATTTCTTTTGTGTCACGACTTCATGTTAGTGGTAAATTTAGGTCAATATGATTTGCGTTCATGAAAAAATCAAAAATTCGGGGAGAAAAAAATAGAAAATTTCCCAATCTTCAATCTTTTTATGCCCACAAAATAGTTAATAAATAACACTTCCCACATGTCTACTTTACATCAGCGCCATTTTTGAAACTTTTTTTTTTTTTTTTTTTTTTTTTTGAAGGTTAGAAGCATTAAACGTTTATCAGCAATTTCTCTTTTTTTTCCAACAAAATTTACCAAACCAATTTTTTTTTTAGAGATCACCCCACGTTTAACCCCTTCACCCCCGGGCAATTTTTCCGTTTTTTGTTTCTTGCTCGCCTTCTTCCGATGGCCGTAACTTTATTTTTCCGTCAATCTTGCCATATGAGGGCTTGTTTTTTGTGGGACAAGTTGTACTTTTAAATGAAACCATTAGTTTTACCATACAGTGTACTGAAAAATGACAAGTCTGGAAAATTTGCAAAAAAGAAGTAAGATTGCACAATTGTTTTTGGGGTATTTTATTCACCGTGTTCACTATATGGTAAAACTGATGTCGGTGTGATGCCTCAGGTCGGTACGAGTTTGTAGACACCAAACACGTATAGGTTTACTTTTACCTAAGGGGTTAAAAAAAAAAATGTCGCAACCCATAGCGTTCTCATTTTTGCTGGTTATATGCATCCTAATACCATCCCAAAATAAGAGTACGGAGCTATAAGGCTGGGGCCACACGGTCATTAATGTGAGTGAATCGCATGACACTCGTCTCCCGCTCTGCTGGAATGTAAGCCGAGTGTCATGTCACTGTATTGCGATCACAGCACAGTCGCGGAGGACAGGGCCGACGCTGCGGAGGAGACTAATCTCCTTATCTCCTACTTTATCAGCTAATGCAATTCTCGCACTGCACTCACATTACACCGCTGTAATGTAAGTGCAGTGCGATGTTTCTCTCACACCCATAGACTTGTATGGTTGTGAGTGAAAACCAATCAGATTCCACCCGCAGCATGCTGCAATTGTTTTCTCGGTCCGATTAGGGCTGAGAAAAAAAATCGCTTTTTGGAGCTGCTCCATAGAGTAATATTGGTCTGAGTGCAATGCGATGTTTTTTGTTTGTTTTTTTTTATCGCATTCCATTCGCTCCGTTTTTCCTCACAGTGTGTCCTTAGCCTGATGTATTTACTTATGCATTACACCAGGGAGCGCGCAGTTCAGGAGTTACGTCGTCACGGTCTGTCTACATCATCCATCCGCACCTCATCACCGCTTACGTCAACTATGAAGTCGCCTTCCTTGTCTCCAGAGCGCTCCATATTAAGATCGGTGGAGCGAGGGTCTGATAAGTCAGCAGAAAAGTAGGTTTTCTTTTTCAGTCACTTTTTATTGTCTTCATGTATTTGCACTGGAATGGAATGTTTCGTTATTGAGCCTGATGGTGTCGCTAATATTTTAAAGGGGTTTTCTCAACAGCACTAGTGAAAAAAACAAGCAAACGTGCAGATTAAATCTTATTAAAAATAGTCTCCTTTTTGAAGAGCAGAAACATTTCTTATTTCCGAACGTTGGGATGAGATTAACGTAACTAAACCCTTTTTAACCTTGTTTTACTGCCCTTTTATTTGCAAGCTGATTATTGGGGTCCTGGACCTGAGACCCACAGCAATCACTCAGAAATACCCCCAAGAGCTGCGCAGTTCAGGCGGCCTGAGCGAATAGCTGCTCAAAGTGTGGGGTTCGGATTCAATAGGCTTTGTACGAGTGCATTCTCTACACCTGGCCCCCGCCAATCTGATTACAATTAAAAGGGCATTAATATGAAGGTAAATGATCATAAAAAAAAGCATTAAAAAGGTTTAGGTACTCAAAAAAAAAAAAATCTCTTTAACTGATACTAGATGAATCCCGGTCACTAATAAATGATATTTTGTTTTCTTAGGAGTGTAAGTTTCAAAGACTGATGGTTCTGGAGCGAGGACACGAGACGACATATCTCTATTTTCACACCTCCATTTTGCCTTGTAATTTCATGCTGCGTTTGCACAGGGTAAACCACATACAACTGTACATAGAATTGTATTACTGTGCGTATCTGGCTGTAAGGTCCTCTGATTACATGGTAAATGCCACATTACATGTCAACAAGGAGGACATTATGGAACCTGTGTCCAGTAGTTATTGGATAATTATATCTAGTCCGTAAGGCGAGCCGGCAGCCATACTGCACTAACAGGTGACGACCCCCCGATCTAGCGCTGGTGACACTTCTCTAACATGGTAATGGTGAGCTTCTTTGTGCTGTTTATGAATAAATCTCAGGTATTTTGCACTATGAATTCTCACATTTTTGGGGTTTTTTTTTGTTAAACCATATACAAAATAAGAATGTTGTAGTGCCTGAATATTGCTGGGTTTTCTCAATGCATGTAACCAGTGTTCATTGCTAAACGAGCCGTCTGTGCACAAGTCCACAAAGTGTGCACCTCCAGGACGCCCCAAAGAGACGATCAAACCGGGCATGGAAGACGCCGACCTCTGTATAGTAGATTTTATATATGAAAAAACATTAATTGATCTATATCTTATGGCTTAAACGATTTGCATATAAAACATAATCCAACCAAAAGGTAAAATCCATAATATTGTACCTTTTTTCAGTTTTCATTTCACCGCTTGTAAATGTGAATAATTTAAAATGACTTTTAATGTAATGTAACATTTTACTGCATTGTAATATACCCCTGATGTTGTGTCGTGTATTTATTTTTGTATCAATTACTATTTATAACTAAATAAATTTGTCATTTTTTTAATTTTGTGCATTAACTTTTATTAAATGTAAAGGGTTTACCCCATTATACAGCTTTATTACCTACCCACAGGTTGGGTGATTAAATGTATGATAGGTGGGAGTCCACATCCATCCCTAAATCAGAGGGTCCCGAGCCCCATTTTCCTCCACAGTGCAGGGGACTGTGAGCAGTGTTGGCCACTTATGTCCTTGCTGTTCCATTGAATGTTTATGGAGCTGCAAAATAAATGAAACAGCGGGACTATGTGTGAGCATTGCCTCTAAAGTCACTGCTCTGCAATGTAGAGCAACAGGAGACCCGGGACCCCCATTATTTATTTTTTTTTTTTAACTGTTCCAAAGTTTATTGGTGGTTTTTTGGCTTTTTTTTGTCAGTTCTCTAATGCTCAGCCAGAAATACTATAAATAGAAATGGAGGACACTTCTAAATTACAGACTTTGGTCCAGATTGATTTTGTGGGGTTTTTATGTCTTTTTGTTGATTTTTATTTTTTTTTTCTAGTCTTGTGTTTGTTGACCTTTTTTTGTAGGTTAATGATCTTTATTTTTGCCTACTTGCACAAAATTTTACGCATACATAAAATAACTTTTTAAAGGTGCATAAAAAATCTCTCTCTCGCTGTAAGTATGTGTATATATGTATATATATATATATATATATATATATATATATATACATATACAGTTAGGTCCAGAAATATTTGGACAGTGACACAAGTTTTGTTATTTTAGCTGTTTCCAAAAACATGTTCAGAAATACAATTATATATATAATATGGGCTGAAAGTGCACACTCCCAGCTGCAATATGAGAGTTTTCACATCCAAATCGGAGAAAGGGTTTAGGAATTATAGCTCTGTAATGCATAGCCTCCTTTTTCAAGGGACCAAAAGTAATTGGACAAGGGACTCTAAGGGCTGCAATTAACTCTGAAGGCGTCTCCCTCGTTAACCTGTAATCAATGAAGTAGTTAAAATGTCTGGGGTTGATTACAGGTGTGTGGTTTTGCATTTGGAAGCTGTTGCTGTGACCAGACAACATGCGGTCTAAGGAACTCTCAATTGAGGTGAAGCAGAACATCCTGTCTCTAAGTAAACAGTAAAGAGAAGACTCCATGAAAGTAAAAACAAAGGGTTCACATCTAGATGCAAACCATTCATCAATTCCAAAAATAGACAGGCCAGAGTTAAATTTGCTGAAAAACACCTCATGAAGCCAGCTCAGTTCTGGAAAAGTATTCTATGGACAGATGAGACAAAGATCAACCTGTACCAGAATGATGGGAAGAAAAAAGTTTGGAGAAGAAAGGGAACGGCACATGATCCAAGGCACACCACATCCTCTGTAAAACATGGTGGAGGCAACATGATGGCATGGGCAATGGCACTGGGTCACTTGTGTTTATTGATGACATAACAGCAGACAAGAGTAGCCGGATGAATTCTGAAGTGTACCGGGATATACTTTCAGCCCAGATTCAGCCAAATGCCGCAAAGTTGATCGGACGGCGCTTCATAGTACAGATGGACAATGACCCCAAGCATACAGCCAAAGCTACCCAGGAGTTCATGAGTGCAAAAAAGTGGAACATTCTGCAATGGCCAAGTCAATCACCAGATCTTAACCCAATTGAGCATGCATTTCACTTGCTCAAATCCAGACTTAAGACGGAAAGACCCACAAACAAGCAAGACCTGAAGGCTGCGGCTGTAAAGGCCTGGCAAAACATTAAGAAGGAGAAAACCCAGAGTTTGGTGATGTCCATGGGTTCCAGACTTAAGGCAGTGATTGCCTCCAAAGGATTCACAACAAAATATTGAAAATAAAAATATTTTGTTTGGGTTTGGTTTATTTGTCCAATTACTTTTCACCTCCTAAAATGTGGAGTGTTTGTAAAGAAATGTGTACAATTCCTACAATTTTTATCAGATATTTTTGTTCAAACCTTCAAATTAAACGTTACAATCTGCACTTGAATTCTGTTGTAGAGGTTTCATTTCAAATCCAATGTGGTGGCATGCAGAGCCCAACTCGCCAAAATTGTGTCACTGTCCAAATATTTCTGGACCGAACTGTATACTCTATACATAATCTTTACATATAGTCCACTCTTGGCTTAGGATTCACAAACTGCTATAAATATCAGGATTATCACCTCTAAGAAATAAGGAATAACGTTTGGAACACCATTCTAAGTCTGAACTGGGTGCAAAAACCTAAAAAACATCACTATGGGGAGATAAGGTATGCACACCAGTGACTATGTAAGGGGAATACATGAAATAGCAGAAACTGCTGTGTGAATACTGACTTGAAAAATCCAATATTTGTTAGTAGTTTTTCGTTTGTGAACCCTCCCCAACCACACCTATTGCCAATTCATATCATATGCATAAATAGCCTGGGTCTCAGCTTCCCATACACGGTAAGTTTTTTAACTGCATGAGAGGACACACACAAGCTAGGGACCCCAACGTAGAGAAATACTTTGGCGTAGTGTTGGGGCTCTATTGCATTGATCAATTCAGTAGCTAAATTTCTCTTGATTCATATGTTCATGGCAGTAATGCAGATTCCATTTTTCACATTTTCACTCTTACATATAGCTATTGGATTTTTCAAGTCAGTATTCACACAGCAGTTTCTGCTATTTCATGTATTCCCCTTACATAGTCACTGGTGTGCATACCTTATCACCTCTAAGAGACATGTGCACTTTCAGTAGTGGTTGGGGCAGTCCGGCTCCTAGAGTTCTGCCCAAATTCCAGTGACCTTAAGGAAAAACCCCTTTTCTTAAGTTAAGCATCTTTCCACTTTGTCAATTGTATTTGGTTGCTGCTTAAATTGCTGCATGTCTAATATATATGGATATACAGTATATAAAGACATAGACTAGGAGACTCAAACGTGCGGCGGGCCGCATGCAGCCCCTCAGGCTTCTTCTTGTGGCCCGTGGGCCACGTGACGATTGCGATCGGTGCCCGGAGCCGCAGTAGTCCAGCGCTTTATTTCATTTGAATGAACTGCTGGCGCTGCGCAGAGCTCTCTGCAGAACTGTACCTAATGGGAGGTGAAGACTGGAAATGGAGCGCAATAGGGTCTTGTCTGGGATAACAGTAGATTAAATGAATGGATGCACTCACCTATAGGGGTTGTGATAGTCACAACTACTATAAAGACATGATGGTAGGGTGATAATAATTATCCTGTCATTTCTAAATTGTCCTTAGGAAGGGGGCTGAGACCCTTGAAACACGTATAGGATAGGGACAAGGGTGGACACATTACTACAAGATGAGAACCCCATGGGAAAATAACCATAAGACTTTGCCCAAAACTACTATATAGTGTTAATTGTAAAACAATATTACTTACAAAAAGGTGATAAAGTGTAAAAAAAAAAATCTAAGTAAAAACATGGAAATTTCTTTTTACCATTAAAAATGCTTTTTGAAGAAGGGAAGCAGAATCAGCACATTACTACATGATGGGGACAAGGATAGGCACGTTACTACAAGGGGACCATGATGGACACATTACTACAAGAGCACCATGATGCGCACATTTCTACAGGATGGGGACAAGGATGGGCATATTACTACATGAAGGGGTGCAGGATGGGCATATTACTACACGAAGGGGTGCAGGATGGGCACATTACTACACGAAGGGGTGCAGGATGGGCACATTACTACACGAAGGGGCACAGGATGGGCACTTTACTACAATAACTGGAGCAAGATGGGCACATTACTATAAGAAGGTGCACAGGATGGGCACATTACTACAGGATGGGGACAGGGATGGGCACATTATTACAGGATAGGGACAAGGATAGGCACATTACTACATGATGTAATCATGGGAAAATAACCACAAGACGTTGCCCAAAATTACTATATAGTGTTAATTGTAAAACAATATTACTTACAAAAAGGTGATAAAATGTAAAAAAAAAATCTAAGTGCATGGAGATTTCTTTTTACTATTAAAAATGCTTATCAAGGGTGAGCATTTTACTACAAGAAGGGGAATATCAACAGAAGAAAAAAAAAAAAACAGGTATTTTGCCGCGCTTGAAGACCATAGACTATGATGTCAGGCAAATGATTCTTTTTATTTCATCCTACGCGTTTCGGAGACCACAACTGTCTCCTTCTTCAGGGAAAGGAACCTTGAGTTCCTTTCCCTGAAGAAGGAGACAGTTGTGGTCTCCGAAACGCGTAGGATGAAATAAAAAGAATCATTTGCCTTACATCATAGTCTATGGTCTTCAAGCGCGGCAAAATACCTGTTTTTTTTTTTTTTGTTTTTTTTTTCTTCTGTTGATATTCTACTTGTGCAACAGGGCTGCTGCTGGACCTTTTTGGCGCTCACGTTATGCTGTTAAAGGAGTTGTGACTGGCACAACTCGATCAGGTGAGTGCATCACTTTTACATGATCTTTCCCACCCAATATATCGGGTAAGACCCTATTGCGCCTTCTCTCTCCTATTTAGAACTACAAGAAGGGGAGCAGGATGGGCACATTACTACAGGATGGGGACAAGGATGGGCATATTAGTACAAGGGGACAATGATGGGCACATTAGTACAAGAAGGGGCACAGGATGGGCACATTACTGCAACAAGGGGTGCAGGATGAGCAGATTACTACAAGAAGGGAAGCAGGATGGGAACATTGCTACAAACAGGGGACAATGATGGGCATATTACTACAAGGGGACCATGATGGGCACATTACTAAGGATGGGGGGATTACTACAAGAAGGGGCGCAGGATGGGCACATTACTACAAGAAGTGGCGCAGGATGGGAACATTACTACTGGATGGGGACCAGGATGGGCACATTACTACAGGGACAAGGATTGGCACATTACTACAAGAAGGCGAGCAGGATGGCCACATTATTACAAGAAGGGGACAAGGATGGGCACATTATTACAGGATAGGGACAAGGATGGGCACATTACTACAAGATGAGGACCCCATGGAAAAATAACCACAAGATGTTGCCCAAAATTGCTATATAGTGGAAATTTATTTTTACCTTTACAATTCTGTTATATATATCAACTAAAATAAACAAAAAGGTCATGTTATGGCCACATCCGTAATGATTCAAGCTATAAAACCGTACCATAATCCATACAATGAATCTATTTAACAAAAAAGTGAAAAATTCAAAAAAGTGATCCTAAGGTGTATAGAAAAAATTATATGCTATTACTAAAAATGTTGCTTTGTCCTGCAAAAAAATGCGGGCCCCCCCCCCCAAATATTTTTTTTTCTATATGCAGCCCATGTACCAGCTAAGCTCGAGACCCCTGATATAGACAGACGCCTGTTTCCCTTGTGTGTTTTCTACAGCATATTCTTTTGGCCTCATTCACCAAACAGCTTTATGGTAAAATTGTATTTGTTGCCTATAACAATGAATCAGGGCTCAGCTTTGTTTTCACCAGAGCAGTGTAAGAAATGAATGATGTCCATTGTATCCTTCCCTGCTAGTCCAGTGGTGCTCTGAAGACCGTATGCTACATGCTGTATTCGATACTGAAGGCCTATTTATATACATAATTCACAGAAACACAACTGTTTTGCTGGTCAATATCTGGATCCTTACATTACGGCAAAAATCAGCATACATCACTTGTTACATAAGTGTCGTAAAACAATATCCAGTTGGCAAATGGCAAAAAATAGGCAATATGTTCATACACCAGTTGCAGACAATCCTGGAAAGGATTATGGGAATCACTAGGGCATTAATGCAAAACTGTCACAGCAGATACAGAACATCAATGGGACATGAGCAAGAATTACTTGATCTAAAGCCACTCTGCACAAGTTAAAAGGGAAGAGAAATAGACATATGGCAAGTGGCTTCTATACATCATCACACATGACTGTTTCGACTCATTGCAAATAATTGAGTGATAAAATTTGGTCCTATCTCATGAAGAAAATTAAATCGTGATTGGCGGGCACTACCATGCTCGGGTGCTCGGTACTCGTAATGAGCAGTCAGATGCTCAGACGGGCTTGACTCTTGTACTGAGTATAATGGAAGTCAATGGGCAACTCATATTTTTTCCAGATCTTTACTCTGTACAGTCAAGCCCGTCTGAACGTCTGATTGCTCGTTACGAGTACCGAACACCCGAGCATGGCAATGCTCGCTCGTCACGACAATTAAAGGGAATCTGTCAACAGGTTTTTGCTATGTAGACTGAGAGCAGCAAGATTTAGGGTCTGAGAGCCTGCAATGTTTCACTTACTGGGCTATGTTTTTACAACAAAATCGTGTTTCATCAGCAGGATATTATCACTACAGGACTTTGTGTCTCATGCTATCTAGTCTTCCTTCTCTGTGTAACCCGTCTTCACCACTGATTAGCAGGTTTCGGTCAATATAAAGTGTACAAAGAAAGCTTCCAATTAGTGGTGTGGGTGGGGTTATACACAGCTCAGCATTCAGAGCTCTGCTAGATCTGCAGAAGAGAAAAACGTGATTGTATCGAAATGACAGCATGCAGACCAGTAAGTGATACATCGTTGGGATCAAGGTCTCTGCCCATACATCATGCTTCGCTCAGATTACATTGCAAAAACCTGATGACCGATTCCCTTCAATTCTCAAAGAAATGAATGTGCCCAGGATGCTGGTAGGTAAGAGAAGGTATGCAGGTCACTAATTGGACTAAAACTGTGGCCACTGGACCGGAGTCCTGCAAATCGATTTCTTAGTCTCTAGTACTGACACAGAAAATTTTCACAAGTTGCATCAAAAAGCCACTTGATGATCCAAAAACCTGTGTTTGGGTGATTATGGATACAAGGATTGTGGCTGTAATATTCTTGGGTGAAAATGTGACTAAAGACATGGACATCTGTATGTGCAATTCTATGTACAGTATCTAAAGAAAAATAACAGGGCACTCCGATACAGGGAATTAGTTGAGATTTATTGAGATACTACAACAGCAATCCAAATTGTGAAAACGTTTTGCTCTAACTTTGAGGTAACATATTGCTGTGGAGAGGCTGCCTTGGAGAGTGGTGGGGGTGCAGACAAGTGGTGTCATCCACAATTGTAACATTGTAAAGAGGCGCCTCTTCACAATTGCGGATGACACCACTTGTCTGCAACCCCACCACTCTCCAAGGCAGCCTCTCCACAGCAATATGACACCTGATGAAGGTCACTGTTATTAGAACAAAATGTTTTCACACTCTGGATTGCTGCTGTATCTCCTTAAATCACAACTAATTCACTATATCGGAGAGTCCTGTAATAACTGTTCTTGAATTACAGGATTGGATCCTTCCTGAGCACTTAAACCAAAAATTGTCCTGTTTCTCTATAGTAAAAATTCAAATTGTCTGTTCTGGTCCCTGACTTCCCTCTCCTGTCTGTTGTTTGTGTTTCCCTTTGAATACCTGATCTCCCGGCTTCTGACTCGGTTCTGTTTTATAACTTTGATATTGATCCTCCCTTTGCAGTGATTCGACTTTCCTGGCTAGACCCTGACTGTTTGACTACTCTTTTGCCCCCTGGTGATTTGCCTGGTAACATTGCTGAAGTTACTCTGCTATACTTCAGCTGCTTTTCCATTACAGTGTTTTTGTCCTTCACTACTCTGCTGCCACCTAGTGGGGATTACGCTGTGCTGCACCTTACTAGCTTTTGTACAGCGTGACACTGAGAGGCTATAGTGGGGTCTAAGGCTATGTGCGCACGTTGCGTACAGTCACTGCAGAAATTTCTGCAGCGATCTGAAGAGCACATGTGCGCTTTAAATCGCTGCAGAAATGTCCGTAGTGAAAAAAAAAAAAAAGCCGATTCTATGCGCTCTGCCTGCAGCTCCTGCCATAGACAGAGCAGGAGCTGCCGGCAAAGCGCACGGAAGAAGTGACATGTCACTTCTTAGAACGCAGCGCTCTAAAACGCCACGTGCGCACGGCCCCTGCACAATCTCCATAGACTGTGCAGGGGACGCAGGACGCATGCAGTTACGCTGCGCTACAAAGCGCAGCGTAACTGCATGTATTTACGCAACGTGCGCACGTAGCCTAAGGGGAAAACTTTTCTCCAGAGGGGCATTGCAGCTATAAGACCCCTCACTGGCAGCCAGCCTGGTTTGTCAGTCTCCGCAAGGAGAAAAGTTTTCCCCTTAGATCCCACTATAGCTTCTCATAAGCAAGATCAGATCCCATATTTTGCACTGACGAGGGACAATCACCCTGAAACACTGCCTGCAAATTGGACTTCTGATCTGGTATAAATCCTAAGTTATTAAAGGGCCACTTTTGACTTTTAGGATTGCTACTTCCAGTAGGTGGCGCTAGAGTTCGTCTCCTTCCTCCCTGGAGAGACAATTTGAATATTTCCCAGAAGGGGCATTGCACCTAGAAGACCCCTCACTGGCAGCCAGATTGGTTTGTCAGGTCTCTTTAAAGAGAAAAATGTTCCCTTTAGACCTCTATATAGTAACTAATACCGGTGTACATACATAATGTTTACATATTTGTTATAGCCTAGCAAAATTAACTTCCATACTGGTCCAGACAAAAACACATTTCTGCATCTTACATTATCTAAGAATGTATCACATTAGGAATGTATAGAATCTGTTAAGCCTCAGACTATTCCTGCGAGCGGCACAATGGAGGTCTTAAGTGAGTTCTTCTGTAAGTCGCTTGTTTAAATGCCCACGTAATATAAGTGAATACTGGCCCTTTGTCATTATGCTAAATTAGTGTAGGATGCTCATTACCATGTAATACCATTCATAAAACTAGAACGGATCTGTTGTGTAATTGCACGGGCTTTATCACAATTCAGTGTTTTAAATATGAAGTTGTTTTTTTTACATTATTATATTGACATCCAGTGATTTCAGAAATAATGAGTTCCTGTATAGGAGGCAGTGATACCATAGACCGGTCATGATCTGTCTGAACAAAACTGTCTACAAAATTGTATCAATTGTTACCGCAAAGGTCAGTGTGGCTCTTGGTGGTCATGTATATATTTTCACTACTTGTATCAATACACAATTTGATAACTAACACAAAATCTAAACTAGCTGCATACAACTATCATGCAGCATGTGGTAAAATGCATTTATACTCCATATGCAACCATTTTACTTTTCTCATTGATATTGTGCAGCTCACATTTCTGGTGCAATATAAAGAGGTTTTCTGACCTCTTCAATTTTTTGAAAAGCTACTTCTAAGGATGTGATGAATAAAAGTAATACTGTACTTGCTAAACTCTTGCAAACACTTTTTGGCTCCATCGCCCATTTCTGTACTTCCTAATCCACCAGGGCTAAAATATAACTCCTGCATCTAGTGATTGACCGCAGTGGTCATGTGTCTGTCCAGCTAAAGCTGGAAGTTCAGAGACTGGCAGGCATCTGTTATGTGTAACAACAGAAGCAGTTTCATTATTGTACACTATTTTCAGCATTTTAAAACATGTTAAGTGCCCAGACTCCCCTTTCAAACTTTTAAAAGGGTTTTGCATGTTCACAAAAGTGTCCAAATGATTGTATAATTTTAGAACACAGTATTCAGTCTTCCCAGGTCTTGGCCACCTCCACACCTTGCTTTAGTGTTTGCCGATCGGCTGCAGTGGTGACGTCATGACTGCGTTGCACATCACCGCCGCAGCCAAACACTAACTTCAACAACCTTGCGGATGTAAACGATGGAAGCCACGGAGTTCAGCGATTAACTGTAGTTGGGATGTCACTGCTTTACATTACACTATTCTTGCCTTTAAAATGGAATAAAACCTTAACACAAATGTCAACATGTGACTCTAAGGCCGGCGTCACATGCTACGATCTATCGTGCGATCGCATGAGCGATCGTACCCGCCCCCGTCGTTTGTGCGTCACGGGCAATTAGTTGCCCGTGGCGCACAAAGTCGTCAACCCCCTGTCACACGCACTTATCTCCCGGATGACGTCGCTGTGGACGGCGAACATCCTCTTCCTGAAGGGGGAGGGACGTTCGGCGTCACAGTGACGTCACACAGCGGCCGCCCAATAGAAGCAGAGGGGCGGAGATGAGCGGGAAGTAACATCCCGCCCACCTCCTTCCTTCCGCATTGCCGGCGGAACGCAGGTAAGCTGTTTTCGTCGTTCCCGGGGTGTCACACGGAGAGATGTGTGCTGCCACGGGAACGACGAACAACTGGCGCCCAGAAGGAGGAACGACTTTATGAAAATGAACGATGTCTCAACGAGCAACGATAAGGTGAGTATTTTTGCTTGTTCACAGTCGTTCGTAGCTGTCAAACGCTACGATATCTCTAACGATGCCGGATGTGCGTCATGGAATCCGTGACCGACAACATATTGCCCGATATATCGTAGCGTGTTATGCCGGCCTTAGTGTCTTAGTAACTGATTACAAACCTTCAGCTTGTCTTTGATGGAACATATGGACACAACAAATGTTGATGTTGAGAACCTAATTCACTGGTGACAATCAATATGTCTGCACTTCCTGGTCACAGCCAACGTCATGTTGCCGCCCTGCAGACGACCAGGTACAGTGTGATGAGCCCCCGCCCCTCTCATCCTTCCCCGCTCCCTCCCCACGTTCTGTACTCTCCTCCGCTCCCTGTGCGCTGCCATCTGTGTCCTGTATGTGCCCGGGTCCTGGACAAACAGGGTTGCCCTCTTTGTCTAGGCACCGTTAGCCCTGTTTGACACAGCTCATTATGATGTATGGGGCCCGGGTAACTGTGTCCCCCCTCCCCCATGCACTGTCTCCTCATACTGTGATGAATGCAGCCTCTGGCGCTCCTGGCTTCTGAATACAGCCAGGAGCAGAGAGCAGGGACGTCACCTGACACCAGCGAAGAACAGCACTTAGCTCTGCATCACCTAGCTGTAAGCAGACTGTACTCATCACAGTACGGAGGAGAAGATAAAGCATGGGTGAGAGGGGGACAGAGAAGAGAGTTCAGGGGGAGAAAGAGTGCACGGGTGAGAGACAGAGCAGGGGGGAAGGGCGGCAGAGAAGAGACTGGAGGGGGAGAAAGTGCACGGGTGAGAGACAGCGAGGGGGGAGAGGAGCGGCAGAGAAGAGTGTAGTGGGAGAGAAGACAGTGCATGGGGGAGAGCCAGAAGAGAAGAGAGTGCAGGGGAAGAGAAGACAGTGCATGGGTGGGAGGGGCGGCAGAGAAGAGAGTGCCATGGGTGAGAGCGGGGGGAGGCGGCAGAGAAGAGAAAACGGGGAGAGAACAGAGTGCATGGGTGAGAGACAGCGTGGCGGAGGGGGGGCAAAGAAAAGTGTGCAGGGGAGAGAGTGGATGGATGAGAGACAGAGCGGTGGGTGGGGGGGCGGCAGAGAAGAGAGTGCTGGGGGAGAGAAGACAGAGCGGGGGGAGGAGGTGCTGGGGGCGCAGAGAAGACAGTGCATGAGGGGGGATTATATATAGGGATTATATATATTATATAACTCTAGGTGTGTGTGGGTGGGTGTATGTGTGTATATACTATAGACTCACATTAGGGACTATATATAATTCGCATTACATAGTATTCATTTATCAATCAGGTGCTGGGGCAGAATACTGACAGGGAATGAAGCAAAGGGAGAAAAAAGGAACAGCACTCACCGGTAATTGCTGTGAAGTATTCAGGTTTATTTCATGGTCGGAGGATACATGCTTCGGCGTTACAGGGAGGGAATGAGGATGGTTAGCACAAAAAGACTACGGCCGTTTCGCCCCTGTAGGTGGGGCTTCGACGGGTCTTGCGTCTGTGTAAGACCCGTCGAAGCCCCACCTACAGGGGCGAAACGGCCGTAGTCTTTTTGTGCTAACCATCCTCATTCCCTCCCTGTAACGCCGAAGCATGTATCCTCCGACCATGAAATAAACCTGAATACTTCACAGCAATTACCGGTGAGTGCTGTTCCTTTTTTCTCCCTTTGCTTAATGTCTCATGCTCTGATGCTTTTGGAACAAGCACCCCGTAGCTGTATTCAGTATAGTCCGACCTGGAAGTTTTCTCTTGTCACAGCAGAGATCAATACCACCGCGTGTGCTTTCTGCAACTAGCCGCTGGTTGTTTGATGTGGACAGTCCTCAGTGGAAGTAGTGCCCCGCAAATCCTTCTTGTTATTACTGACAGGGAATGTGTGTGTGCAGAGGGCGGGGCTGGGCGGTGTCAGCTCTGACTGTGAGGTTTAGCACAGGAAGAGGTCATGTTTGGTTGAGCTGCATGTAAACAAAGTGTGTGCAAAGAATAAAGGGATAATTCATGAGGAACAAAAGTTAGAAAACAAAAAAAAAAATAATGTAGGGGTGTTTTATATGACAGTACAGCACAGATTAGCTTAAAAAAATGTTTGGAGTTTGTCGGGCAACTCCTTCAAGATATTTAAAGGGAACCTGTCACCACTTTTTTGGCCTATAAGCTGCGGCTACCACCACCGGGCTCTTATATACAGCATTCTAACATGCTGTACATAAGAGCCCAGGCCGGAAGTATAACATAAAAAACATTTTATAATACTTACCTAATGGTCGCACGGTGGACCTTATGGGCGTCTCCGTTCTCCGGTGCCGGCGCCTCCCCTTTCGGCCATCTTCGTCCTCTTTCTGAAGCCTATGTGCATGATGCGGCTACGTCATACACACTCGCCGGTCCTGAGCAGGCGCACTACAATACTTTGATCTGCCCTGCTCAGGCGAGTGTGGATGACGTCGGACCTGTCATGCACCGCAGCTAGAGAAGGAGAACAAAAGAGGCGGCGCCGGGACCGGATAACGGAGACGCCGATAAGGCCCACCGTGCGACCGTTAGGTAAGTATTATAAAGTGTTTATGTTCTCACAGCGGCCTGGGCTCTTATATACAGCATGTTAGAATGCTGTAAATAAGAGCCCGGTGATGGTGGCCGCAGCTTATATGCCAAAAAAGTGGTGACAGGTTCCCTTTAATATTTTTCAACAATTTTGGTGCTCAAGTCCTCAGGCAGTTCTCTTCTCTTTCTGTTCTCCATGCTTAGTGTGGTACACAGACTCATAATGCAAAGATAATCAACTTCTCCCCTTTTTTTTTTTTTTATCTGGTTTCAAGTGTGATTTTCACATTGTCCCTATATGTTGCTTGCCACAGGTGAGTTCAAACAAGCATCAAATGCTTGAAACAAAGTTGTTTACTCTCAATTTGGAAAGATGGCAACAATTTTGTCATGCCCATTTTCGGGGTTTTGTGTGAAATTATGTCCAGTTTGCCTTTTTTGTATGTGAGTGTGAGTATATCCAGGTTTGTGTGTTTATATCCAGGTGGTTTTCTGATTATCTGTGATATGATATTCTGATATTTTATATATTTACCTAATATTAAGGTGCATTAATGAAGGTGTACTTATTTTTACTGGCTGCCTAGCTTTTTCAATCTGATTATATTAAAACAGCAATCCAGCAGTTATTTTGGAAATATAGTGCAGCATAGGCAATTATTAGATCACCATGTAGAGGCTCTTGTGCATGCTTTGTGTAGAACTCTTTTAGTTGGCAGATCATTTCTGGGTTGTCTGTCACACTTTCGTCTTCTTCTTTACAGGTGTGTTCACATGTTGCTTTGTTGCTGCTTTTTTTTCCTGCAGCAAAACTCTCTTGGCAGTGAAAAAGCTGCTTCCAAAAAGCAGATTTACTGCCTTTTGTGCATTTTTTTGCTGTGTTTTGGTGTCATTAGTTTACAGCACGTGTTTAAAGTTAGTTTCATTCACCACAAAAATGCATCTAGACACGAAGTTGCATTTTTGCCTTTGATTTAAATGGTGAAAAAAGCAGCAAAAAAAATTGCTAAATGAATTGACATGCTGCTTTCGTAGACTCAACAGTGTTCCATTTCCGTTAGGTATGAGATTTATGAAAGCTGGGACTGTAAAAAGCAGCTTTTAATTTCCATAAAACTCATTCATCAAACACAATGTGTGAACATAGCCTACTGGTTCCACTAAGGCCAACGTAATACATCCGACATTCATAGTCCAAATTCAGACTGTGGCTAATAGACTGTCCATTGGTCTCCTGAACCAAAATTGATAGACTTCATGCCTATTAAGGCTGCTTTCACACTACGTCTTTTTAACATGCGTCCTGAACGTTTTTTTAACGCAGAAACGGATCCAGTGCAAATGCGTTTTCATTTCAATGCATTTGCAATGGACTCGCGTTAACATGCGTTCACCTGCGTTTGCGTGCGTTATAGTGAGGATCCAGCGACTTGCAGTTTTTTAACATCTTTCAAAAACGCTACTTGTAGCGTTTTTGAGCTGCGTCCAACTTCTGCAAATTGCTGGATCCTGACTAAACAGCATGCAAACGCATGTGAACGCTGGCGTGCTGATAGACAGGATCCTGCTTGCTCTACTGAGCATGCCCAGAACCAGCCTCCGTGATCAGTCTATCTCTCTCCTACCTCTCTGTCTCTCTCCCCCTCTCTCTCTGTCTCTCCCCCTCCCTCTCCCCCACCTGAGAGCTGCGGACACTCGTAACCAAGGTAAATATCGGGTAACCACTTATCTTAGTTACCCGATGTTTACGTTGGTAACGTGTGCAGGGAGCCCGGCTCCTAGCAGCTGCAGACGCTAGTAACCAAAGTAAATATCGGGTATCCAAGCAAGTACACCCGATGTTTACCTTGGTTACGAGCCTCGCAGCTGTCAGATGCCGGCTCCCAGTCTGGCAGTTTAGTTCCTCTCACTCCCGATCACATGACTCCAATGCCCGCCCCTAAACATCCAGTGACAGGATCCTGCAAAATAACACATGCGTTTGCATGCGTTTTTTGCTGTAAAAGCAGGATCCACTTTTGCAGCAAAAAACCATTCAGGACGCATGTTAAAAAGACGTAGTGTGAAAGCAGCCTAAGCTGTTGAGGTTTAGTCAAGGTCCTCCGGCTAGTCCATAATTGCCTATGTCAGATGTGTGAAACCAGTCTGCATTTACCATGACACCCTGTCTCCATTACAATGCCAGAGGTTTTGTAACATTTAATTTCTTCTATTCGGAGTACTGTCAATTATGGATCAGTTACAAAAAAACTGCTGTTCCAAGGTTCACTCTACACTCTCCGGGTCTCCTATACAATGCAGCTTCAGCTTGTGTCCTCTGCCTCCTGTATGTGATAGTTTTTTTTTTCCTGTTAGACTTACAAGCAGGAGGCAGGGAGAAGATGAAGATAGACAATCAATATCAAATGAGGGTATTCACAGCTTCATAGATGGGTATTATTAGAGCTTGCAGCAGTTGTTTACTATTGGTTAGATTTTGCAGCCACTCTTGATAAATTAACACTACAGTATATTTACAGTTCATTACCTGTAAGACTGAGGACCACTGATGTCTAGCTTGTCAGCACTGCACTAAAGCTGGTAAGATTTGGGAGCTAACCAGCAATGCTCATCAGCTTCAATGGAGTGCTTACAAGCTTAATAGAAACAGAAGCTGTGGAAGATAAAGCGCAATAGGGTCTTACCCTTATAGGTACAGGGCAAGGTAGGGGGAGCAATAATACTCACCAACTGTAGTTGTGAAAGTCACAACTACTATATTCGCATGTAGAAAGGGACCACGGCAGCGGCAACCCAATTGGCTGATAACAGAGAGAAGTGTAGAAATAGGGTTTCTATGAGCCGCGCCAATGATCACAAGTCTGGAGATCAGATTAATGTGACCTTATTGTAGCATAGGTCTACGCGTTTCAGGAGCTCTGCCCCCTTCCTCAGGACCATAGAAAAGACGACATTAAATGTTGATGTTGTCTTTTCTATGGTCCTGAGGAAGGGGGCAGAGCTCCTGAAACGCGTAGACCTATGCTACAATAAAGTCACATTAATCTGATCTCCAGACTTGTGATCATTGGCGCGGCTCATAGAAACCCTATTACTACACTTCTCTCTGTTACAAGCTTAATAGAAAATAGCTTGTAAGCACCTGAGCTAATTCAGCCATTATTGCAGGACAGCAGTGGTGGTCATTGTCCTAGATAATGAGCAGTAAACAAAGGTGTTAAAGTGAAGGGCTGTAAATTTTAATAACCAACCAATTGTCAAAAGTTATCTGTTTTTTAGAAGCTCTATGTAACGATACCCATTTACAAAGATGGGGATATCCCTTTACTGGACAAACCCCTTAATGAAAATTAAAAGATTCCAAATTTAAAATTTCATATGAGATGTCGTGAAACGAGTTACACAAAATATTGCTGGTGAGGAATCAGTATATGTGGAAAAAAATGCCTGTGCTGCTATAATACTCAGCTGTTTTTATAAGCCACATTGTGGTTTATCTTTTTAATACAGTGCATAAAATAATGTTATTAAGAATACTAAAACACCGTAACAACAAATGCATTAATAACCTGTGCAGTTACAGCTGAATTTATAAAAATCATTTTTAATATTCTAATGGGTTGATGTATTTTGTAGGGAAACTAAACCACACTATGTGACCGCACATCTGATAGAGAAGTCATTTGTTTCTAAGCAAAAACCTAATCTACTCTTACAGTATTTTGTTATAATGATCAAGTTCCTGCCTTCTTCTGGAAACAACTCAATTGGGACAACAAAAGTCCCCTATAGGACTGTTAAAGGGAATCTGTCAGTAAGAACAATCCTCGTAAGCCATCTATATAGACATGTAGGTCCTAGAGAGTTTAATAAAATATCTTCATATCTATGATCCGATGTCTTATTCCAGCGAAATCTAAGTTTTTCTTAGTATGTAAATGAGTTGTTAATATCTATGGGTCGGACACAGATATCCCTGAGAATCTGCATCCAGAGTTTATTATAAATAAAAGGGGGACGTTACTAGTCAGACATGTAATGACTGACAGTCTGCTCTTATATTTACACACCTCTGCAATGAGATGAGAACTAACACGGTACAGCAGAACTAACACTGTGATGAAACAAAATGTATTTCTGTTGTACTAACCCATTTGCAGCTGCAGTCCATAGGGCTTCTGCTTTTTTGTCACAGGCAGCATTGTGGTGTGAGGGGCAGTACAGCAGAGCTGACGGCACTGAAAATATGTTTGCAATAAGATAAGGCTCAGCTCTGCTGTACTGTGTGAGTGTTAATTGGGCACAGCTCTGCAGCTGAGCTAACCGCACTATGAGAGGACAAGTGCTGCTCCAAATGGGTGTACCGAGAAAAGTTCACTTCTGGTGTACTGTTCTGATCTTACTGCAGAGCTGTGTGTGATTATGAGACCAGACTATCAGTCATTACATCTCCAACTGGTATTGACTCGCCCACCCCAGGGCCTTAGGTGACTCGGTGTCGGGCCGGACTAGTCCGGGGTAGTCAGCGGTGGCGGGGCCCGATTCCGTGACCCTGGTGGAGTCAATTAAAGTGTGGAGGTATGGGGGTAGATGATAAAGTTTATATAAGATTCGTGACGCCACCTGTGGTAATTTGCAGCTATGGAGCAGCTGCTGCTGGAAGGGACCTTCGGGGCTGATGTTATGGCAGCTGAGGTTTCTTGCTCTCCACAAGTAGAGCGGGTACCCCGGGGCAACCTTTGGTGCTTGGTAGAGTCTATGGTGTTTGTGGACGAGGTGCAGAGTAAAGCAGATGACACAGGGCTTGCAGTTAAGATGTTTACTCACTGTTCAGTTCAATGCGGTAGCTAACCGGTTACCCACGGAATGCCAGGATCCGCTGTCAGGGACCTCCGCCGATCCCGAATAGTTCAAGGGTCAGTACCGGTGCACCCCTCTGTGTCCTTTCTGGCTGTCTCTTAAGCGCCAAACTGCTATGCTGTCTTGCGCCTCCGCCACAGGGCCTGTACAAAGGTGGCTGACCTCAGTCGTATCTTGCTCACCTTCACCGGTGATCTGTGGCGGGTTGTGGCCCTGGGCGCCTGCAACGATCTCCCAGGCCTTCGGTTTCACTGAAAATAATGTCTTCTTTCAGTCTAGGGACCGTCCCTGTATTGCAGCCAGATCCCTCCACCCGATCTTTTAGTGGAACAGGTCACTGGACAATTGCCCTTCCGTGGCCTTGGAATCCCTTCGTTCGGTCTCACCTGGGCCTAGCAAGACCCCAGGATCTCCACCAGGAACCTCCTTCTTAACTCAGACTCCTCGACTCCCTCCTCCTCTCCTCACTCTCTCTGACAGACTGCCTGAACTTGAACTTCCTGATTCCTCTTTCTACCACCTGTCTCCTCCCACACTCCCTCTGGCGAGGCCCCACCCCTCACCATTGGGACCAGTGGATGGGACTTACGGCCCCATGACCGGATCATCTATGGGGTTTTTGCCACTATCCCTGACCCGGTGTATGCCTACCAATTGGTGTGTGCAGGTTCTGTCTGTGAACCGGTAGATGACCCCATTCTTACCCGGGATGGGATACCACACCTCTGGCTTAGGTTCAATATCTCTGTGGCGACGGAAGCCTCAGGGGCGCCACAGTATCACTCCCTTTAAAGGCAGATTCTCAGTGAGATCTATGTCCAGCCCATAGATCTTAACAGGACAGCATGCTGCAGGAGTTAAGAAACAAAAAAACGTGTGTTTCTCATCTGTGTGCATTGTTTACTCCTACTAAAGGGTTTATTGCTCTGTGATTAACATTGGTGTGACTCCTCTGCACACCCCTTGCTGTGATTGACACCTCACAGCTAGTGCACAATCTCTGAGAGCCTGGTGTGGGTGGGGACAGCTCCCAGCTCTGCTACACTCAATTCTGGGATAGTGAGAAGAGCTACACCCTCTAATCTAAGTAAAACATGGTTAGTTTCATAATCTCTCTGCCTACATTATGCTGCTCTGAGATGAAGTAGCAAAAAACCTGGTGACTGATTCCCTTTAATTGATTGGATCATGTCTAGCATATGTGGAATCAGAATAGATGGAGAACGGCTTGTGCAACCTAAATTCCAAAAAAGTTGGGATCCTGTGTAAAATGTAAAGAAAGCAAGAATGCAATGATTGGAAATCTTAGTCATATTTTAGATCTAGCAGTTATACAGAGCTCATGAATATGCTGGACTACATGGCAGCACACCAAGTAGTCCTGTAATGATAATCTACTGCTGATTAAACATATGTTTTATCAAAACTACACTAAGCAGCCCAATAAGCGACATATCGCTGGAATCAGGATCTCTGTCTACATTATGCTGCGCTCAGATTAGGTGGCAAAAATCTGGTGACAAATTCCCTTTAATTGTGCTGCTTCGGCTGGTGTACAAACTGATTAGCTTGGTGCCTATAGTCTAAGCATAGCCTGCCTGGGAGGGTCCAATGTTTTTCTTAGTGGCAGCAGCCTACATCCAACATCCATGGTTTCATGTGTTCTCCAATGAAACTACAAGGTGATACGGTATGTACAAATACGGGTGACACTAATCTAATACAGGGGGCCACGGTCAATTGTAAAGCGCACTTTATTACATGGCTACATAAAGCTACAGATATGGCTACGGATATACAGTATATCGCTACTTTTATTGTTTGTACTTTATTGTATATCAGTTTTGTAGCACACTGCACAGTGCCATGGAAGATGATGGTGCGGTATAAATAAATGATAAGCTCTTAGTTGGATATGACGGACACATAAAATGTATGAGAGTAGGACAGCGCACATTACCTCCCTCTCCCCCAGGAGACACATAAGAGGACAGTGATGCTGGTCCCTGGGTAGGCTGGCTGTGTGTGCCGGCTGGAGCATGTGACTGCTCTTCTTACATTGCCATGGTGTGGCAGCAAGCATCAGCTGTAAGGAGAGCAGCCATGGAGGCTGCCTGACAGACACAGCCAGGGACTATCGCTGACAGGAGCAGACATCTCCCGCACATCTCCACAAGGTAGGCTTGCTTTGTTCTCTATTATGTCCCCATGGCTATTAATACAGAGACCTGCATTGTCTGCCCATGTATATAGCCCCTTGCTGTATATGACTGGGCGACGCTTTG
This sequence comes from Anomaloglossus baeobatrachus, assembly GCF_048569485.1. Classification (NCBI taxonomy): domain Eukaryota; kingdom Metazoa; phylum Chordata; class Amphibia; order Anura; family Aromobatidae; genus Anomaloglossus; species Anomaloglossus baeobatrachus. Next base: position 133,617,890 of record NC_134353.1, read on the forward strand.
CTATAATCAGGTGGAAATGAAGCAATTGATTTTGCAGTATTCCTCTGAAGCTGATTCATTGATACATCGCTTCTCCATTAATAATGCACCCTTTTCTAATCACCCTTCTATTCTTTGTATTGTGCATTAGATATAGCCATGCACATACCACAAGGGTCTGTAATATTTCATGTGATTGAATGGGTTACGGGTTTTTGTGTGTATTCCAGGCCAGGGCCCTCCTTCCCTGGGGTGAGCATTGTAGTAGATCCAGCTGTGGTCCTGGGGCAGTGACAGCTGCAGATGACAGCAGTGGTTTGTGTCCCTTATATATGGGTGGTCTGGTCATTGCCCGGCTAACCTTGGATCCTGACACACTCCTTTGTGTCTATAGCTTTGTTGTAGTACCCCGGCTCTATTATCCCCCAGCAGCTTTGCTATGTTTGTTCTTTGCATCTTTGGTATACTCAGCAGTATTCCTGCATTGTCAAGGCTAGATCCTTATGCCTTTGTCCTCAGACTAGGGAAACACTACCCGGCACTTGTCCTCTAAATGTACCTACAGCAGCCATTTCTCATCCTATGCAAATCGCACAATTTTCAATTTTGTAGCTAGCTATTGCCTGTAAATGTTCCTTTATATTTCCATTTTCTGTCCCCTCTTCTTACCCATACCGGTCTCAGTAGGTGTCACATCTAGTATTTGGTGTTTGTCATTAGGCCAGATGTTAGGTGCCATCCACTATAAACAAAGATACATTCCATTACATAAGGTTTCTTTCTCGTTACTACTGACTTGTGAAGGATATAACCCATTGGCAACAAACGGTGTAGGGTCTCCTCTACATTGCCATTGCTATGCTGTTTTTTTCATTTTTGCTATTTTGTAAAATATTAATCGCTTCTTAAAGGGGTCTTCCTCACTAAAACATAGAGGTGAATGAGTAATTAATAGGTGTCAAAACTTTTCTATGTAAGCCATACAATGGTTTGCTACTTGATCTTGGGTACCACAAAAGATAGGGCATGGTTTTGGCGGCACAGTGGCTCTCTGGTTTTGGCAGCACAGTGGCTCTCTGGTTTTGGCGGCACAGTGGCTCTCTGGTTTTGGCGGCACAGTGGCTCTCTGGTTTTGGCGGCACAGTGGCTCTCTGGTTTTGGCGGCACAATGGCTCTCTGGTTTTGGCGACACAGTGGCTCTCTGGTTTTGGCAGCACAGTGGCACTCTGGTTTTGGCAGCACTGTGGCTCTCTGGTTTTGGCAGCACAGTGGCTCTCTTGCTTTGGCAGCACAGTGGCTCTCTGGCTTTGGCAGCACAGTGGCTCTCTTGTTTTGGCAGCACAGTGGCTCTCTTGCTTTGGCAGCACAGTGGCTCTCTTGCTTTGGCAGCACAGTGGCTCTCTTGCTTTGGCAGCACAGTGGCTCTCTGGCTTTGGCAGCACAGTGGCTCTCTGGTTTTGGCAGCACAGTGGCTCTCTGGCTTTGGCAGCACAGTGGCTCTCTGGTTTTGGCAGCACAGTGGCTCTCTGGTTTTGGCAGCACAGTGGCTCTCTGGTTTTGGCAGCACAGTGGCTCTCTGGTTTTGGCAGAAGAGTGGCTCCCTGGTTCTGTGCCTTGTGGCTCTGATCAAAGAAATCACCTGCATGGAGACTATAGCCTTCCCGTGTTCGCATGGGCTCCTCCGGTTACTGCAATGATCCAAAACGTGCTGATAGATCCATTTGGATTTGTATTGTGCAACCAATGGGGGCAGGGATTCATGTGCACGATCCCTGTACTGCGCTGGAGAACAGGTTGGCACAATATAAAAGAATAAAGTAAATACATATTTACATATGAATCGCCCATAGTGGGTCTTTTTAGCTCTGTATGGACAAATGGTGCATTTCGATGAGTGGATAAATGGCAAATGACTATCCGTAGGAAAGCTCGTACCCGGTTATCGGCTAGTGAAACCATGACTCTGATCAACCGACAAATGAGTAAAACGGTGATTGGGTGATTAATGCCGGCAAATAAGCAAAGAAGGTGCCGCCAATAATAATTTTATTTGTATAGTGCCATCATATTCTCCAGCACTTTACAATACCAGTGCCATGTACCGGCGTCACAATTAGCGACCTCACTCTCCCCATCATTGCTTGTCAGCCTGTGGACGACTATACTGGCGATCGTTGCTCGTTATGACGCATTTAATTAGCACGTATATCTGCACCGTAGCTATGTATGCACTTGCTGCATGTAAACAAAGTACACCCCTTCTACACCGTCCGTTACCGGAGATCAGTAGTCGGGGACCACATTTAGGAAATGACTCTTCTATTGTAAACCTTTCTGTATTCTCTATAGAACAGAATATATTTTACTATTTTGGTTAAAGAGGCCTCCATTAAAGAAAAGCAAGATATTCAGTCCACCCCTGAGCTGTCTTGTACCTTGAAGATGTGTTGTATACCTATGTCCATACAAAGAGTTAAAAGAAACCCAGTATCAGCCTCCTTGCTTTGTGAAAATTTAATGCCTCCTCAATAATGGTTAGGAAACTGATCTGCAAGTGGGAGTGCTGACGGGGGAAGGGCAGATTATAGAAAGGGTAAGTGCTGTTTATGGCTGCAAGGCGCCTAGTAAATATTCCTCAGCTAATTTTCAATTCATTAACCTGTCAGCCTGATCTGTGTCCCCATAAATGCCGATAAATAGGGGTTACTGTGCGCCAAATATGTGGCTGGTGTTTTGTGCTCATAATCTGCTTCACATTGCCATACGTTGGATAGTATCATCACTATGGCATATTCTGCAGATAGTTAATAAGTATGTATTATATGTATTAAACACTCTTATTCTATTAGAAGCTGCAGAAATCTGCTATAATCCCAGTTATATGTGGATCTGATCGCCTAACATACAGCAGCACAATCATGCCATCTGTCAGCAGTGAAAATACATTGTGTAGGCTCTTTTCTCTTCATGGATCCCTTTGTACGTGTGAGTATATAGGTTATTTGAAATAATGTACCATATGATAAGAGCAGGGATAAGACTGTCAGAGGTCAGGCATCAAAGACACAATGTAAACTCACCCCTCCTCTACCATGTGTAATAATTCTGCCCTCTTATAAAGCAAAGGATCATTTAGTCCCCCTCAGTACCCTGTGCCTGCATCCGACTACCCCCTCTATACTTTATAGCCACGCCCCCCTTCCAAGCCTACCTGTTTTCACTGGTGTTCCAGGGACTTGCTGGATGTTCCAGTGTCTGGTGCCTTCATCACACAACGCCTGGGACTACTAGACACATCAACACCATCAAACTCAACACCTAAATCTGTTGGGGAACGTTCATACACAGTTTATGTGGATTTTGAGGCAGCTCTACTTCATAATCCCGCTCAAAAACCCCCTTAGATCTACTTCATAACTGCGCTCAAAAAAACACTTAAAAATTTCTTTTTAATTTTCCTTGACTTGGATTTTAAAGTGAGTCCGCCGTAAAAATCCAAGTCAAAAACTCTGTGAACCTAGCCTTACAGGAGCAGAAAGTAAGTTGTTCAATTTTCAGTTGACGGTGAAGTCCATTTCTTTTTAGGACTTGCAAAAAGTCGAAGATGGCAGTATCTTGACGTTTCTGGGCCCATAGCCATTAGTGAGGCTGCTATAGAAGCATTTCATCTTTGTTTTGCCCATACTGTCTGGACTTTAAAGAATTGCTTGATTGAAAAATGGATATGTTAGGCGGGAAATTGGCAGTTATGTAAACTGTACAAGACATTCTACTATAGTCCTGTGTTTTGTGGGTTTCTCTTGGCTGCTCTAGTCTAAAATGTTCTTATAATGTTGTCTAATATAGTAATATGACTATTAATTTAGGGCTCTACACACAATTCTGGGTATTTCAGTTGATATCATTCACGGTATAACACTGCACTGCACACTTCATTGGAAGTCTTAGGCGGGCTTTGCACGTTGCAACATCGCACGTGCGATGTCGGTGGGGTCAAATCGAAAGTGATGCACATCCGGCGTCACTTTCGACATCGTAGTGTGTAAATCCTAGATGATACGATGAACGAGCGCAAAAGCGTCGTTATCGTATCATCGGTGTATTCTCCGACATTTCCATAATTTCGCTGCCGCGACAGTTATGATGTTGTTCCTCATTCCTGCGGCAGCACACATCGCTGTGTGTGAAGCCGCAGGAGCGAGGAACATCACCTTACCTGCCGCCGGCGGCTATACGGAAGGAAGGAGGTGGGCGGGATGTTTACATCCTGCTCATCTCCGCCCCTCCACCGCCATTGGCCGCCTGCCGTGTGACGTCGCTATGACGCCGCACGACCTGCCCCCTTAGGAAGGAGGCGGGTCACCGGCCAGAGCGACGGTCGTAGGGCAGGTGAGTGTATGTTAAGCTGGCGTAGCGATAATTTTCGCTACGCCAGCTATCACAAGATATCGTACCTGCGACGGGGGCGAGGACTATCGCACTCGACATCGCAGCATTGGCTTGCGATGTCGTAATGTGCAAAGCCCGCCTTAGAATGAGTAGCTGGAGATAGCTACCCATAAGGAGAGGTAAGGAAAGAAGAAAGGTGCACGCTAGGTATGAATGGGAAAGCAAGTGGCAAAGCAGCACTGCCCACCCTTTCTGGTTGTGCTAATGATGGGTACAATGCTACTATACGTTTGTGTGGGGTATAGGAGTCTGTTTTCATCCTACTGTGTCCTTCCTAGTGGAACCTGGGAAAAGTAGAGGATGGCCTGAAGAATGGTAGTTTTTTTTTGCCAAAACGTGTAGCCTTTGTTGTTTCTATAAAATCCAGCCTGTACTCATTACATTCAGGGTAATACACTTCTTCAGATACCGACGATAAGCATGGGGTATAGCTGCAGCAGCAAGGTGTTCTCTTCACAGTTGATTTTTACACAATTCTTTGTGAATGGCACCCTTAAAATATATTGCATCTTACTTGGGATCCATGCGATACAGATTTCTTAGTCATGGACTGTGTGTGATGTATGGACTATGTAAGAGTAGATCTCAGGGGTTACTTTTGTGAGAGGGAGGGTGGATTAGTCATAATCGTTTTATTTCTTGACTATTCTGGTATACATTGAAATACATTTAAACCTGTTATACCAAATTCTTTGCTGCTACAGAGGTGACTGTTGTATAATCACATGGGATTAAGGTTTGAGATCAAGTTGGTACTTTATGGGTGCTTTAAAGAGAACCTGTCAGGTGCAATATGCACCCAGAACCACAAGCAGTTCTGGGTGCATATTGTTAATCTCTGCGTAGCAGTCCTAGCATCTAGTAGCATAGATAAAGAGATATTTAGAAAAAGTATTTCTAAAGATTCTTCATTATATGCTAATAAGGCCAGCGACTAGTCTCAAGGGCATTAGCTCACTTGGCTAGTCGGCCCCCTTAAGCATGTAAGCACGCCCCTGTGGACGTGATAACATGCTAATGAATGCGCAGCCTCAGAGGAATGGTTGCGCTTACCTTTGCTGCCACCGCACCAAACGCTGCAGACTTCCGGTAACACTATGAAGCCAGGTGTACACGTATCGGCTTCAAACTGGTGTAGTGCCGGGGACATCTGAACATGCGCACTGACCATATGCTCAGCGTTCTGAGGCGGTGCAGTGGACACAGATACGCGCCTCACTGCCGATGATGACGCTGAGCAGTGGGCATTGAAAAGCATGTTAGCACACCCTTGTGGGTGTGCTAACATGCTAAGAGGTTGGAATTAGCACAGGAACGAACGCCCTTGCGACTAGTCCATGCGCTCAGTAACATATTATAAAGGATCTCTAGAAATACTTTTTCTAAAGATACCTTTATCTATGCTACTAAATGCAGGAACTGTTAGGCAGAGATTAGCCATATGCACCCAGAACTCTTGGTTCTGGCTCCATATTTGACCTGACAGGTTCCCTTTAATCTCCGTTACAGAAAGGTTTGCTAGGATACGAGTAGCCAGCAGTAAACTGCAATCGGATTGTAATTCTTCATTGCTAATAGTGGTTAACAATCATGCTTCCACGTATCATTGGCATTGCTGCCAGCATTTCGTTATCTAATCCCTACTCTGAAGGTGCAGATGATCTGCCACAATCTAAGACCTTAGGAGATGACCGTGTGGAGACGAGCAGCATGACCAGCAAAAATACTGTTCTTTGTTCAATTAATTCAGTTATTCCTCCAATGAAATATCACTCCTGACACCTTACTGGAGTAAAGGGTACTTTACACGCTGCGATATCGGTACCGATATCGGTACCGATATCGCTAGCGAGCGTACCCGCCCCCGTTGGTTTTGTGTCATGAGCAAATCGCTGCCCGTGGCGCACAACATCGCTCGGACCCGTCACACTACTTACCTGCCTAGCAACGTCGCTGTGACCGGCGAACCGCCTTCTTTCTAAGGGGGCGGTTCGTTCAGCGTCACAGCGACGTCACTAAGCGGCCGCCCAATAGAAGCGGAGGGGCGGAGATGAGCGGGACGAACATCCCGCCCACCTCCTTCCTTCCTCATTGCGGGCGGCCGCAGGTACGTTGAGGTTCCTCGTTCCTGCAGTGTCACACATAGCGATGTGGCGATGTGTGCTGCCGCAAGAACGACGAACAACCTGCGTCCTGCAACAGCAACGATATTTGGGAAATGGACAGCGTGTCAACGATCAATGATAACGTGAGTATTTTTGATCAATAGCGGTCGCTCGTATGTGTTACACGCAACAACATCGCTCACGAGAACGGATGTGTGTCACGAATTCCGTGACCCCAACAACATCTCCTTAGCGATGTCGTTGCGTGTAAAGCGACCTTAAGTCTAAGAAAATATGGTGGACTTATATTGGCATGTTTGTGAACATATTATTATATTGACTTGAAATACACACGTTGTAATGTGCAGTGCCTTGAAAAGTATTCATACTGTTCTTTTTCACATTTTTTTCATGTTACACTTACAAACTTTAATGTATTTTATTGGGATTTTATTTGAAATACAAACACTAGATAACAAGTATTTGTGAACTATAAATGAAATGATTCATGGTTTTCTAACTATTGTAACAATATAAATCTGAAAATTGTGACAAACACTTATGTTCAGCTCCCCAGAATCAATACTTTTGTAGGACCACCTTCCGCTGCAATTACTGCAGCAAGTCTTTTGGGGAATGTCTCCACCAGCTTTGCACATCTAGAGGCTGACATTTTTGCCCATTCTTACTTGCAAAATATCTTATCTCTAGCTCAGTGAGATTGGATGGAGGCCTCTGAGCAACAATTTTCAAGTCTTGCCACAGGTTCTGAATGGGATTTTGGTCTGCACTGACTGGGTCATTCCCACACATGAATATGCTTTGATCTAAACCATTCCATTGTAGCTCTGGAAGTATATTTAGGGGTATTGACCTGCTGGAAGGTTAACTTTGCCACTGTCTCAAGTCTTTTGCAGCCTCTAACAGGTTTTCTCCAGGATTGCCTTGTATTTAGCTCCATTTATCTTCAACTTTGACCAGATTCGCTGTCCCTGCTAAAGAAAAATCCCCACAGGATGATACAGCCACCACCATGTGTGATGGTGGAGATGGTGTTTTCAGGATGATGCGCAGTGTTAGATTTCTACCACACATAATGTTTTGCATTTTGCCAAAAAGTTCTACTTTGAGCACTTTTTTCCACATGTTCCCCCTATATGACATGTGGAAAAAAGTTCTCTTATCATATGAGACCAAAGTAGAACTTTTTGGGCAAAATACTATTATGTGGCAGAAATATACTTGCTACTTAGTATTGGTATATCTTATAAAATCCCAATCAAATAAAATTGACTTTGTGGATGTAGCATGAAAAATGTGGAAAATTTCCCAGGGTATGAATAATTTTTCAAATCACTGTATATTGGATATATCCTATTTAATGATCACAAGTACAAATTGCAGATTCAAGAATGATACAAATTAAGCATGAGTGCAGTTGATACATCACGTTTGATACAAGAGTGTGTCCAGTTGCCAACAAGTGTACTAGGTTAAATCATGATGTGACAATTATGAGCTGATACATGCTTGTGACTTAATTACCTGTATTACTTATTGGTCCTGATCACAGTAGTATCATGACTTCTGTTATAAAAGGAAGCCATAATGCTATGTAGGATCCAACAATTATGTCGAACCCCAAAAACTTTTTCAAGAACATCTGGTTTTCCAACAGTTTAGAATAGTCACTGTACAAAACATGGCTATGGGAGAACCCACAAATTTTACCTGTCATTGCAGTACGTTTCCCATATTTAAATGTCATATTATCACAAACTTTGAGAAAAGTTTCTAAGGGAAGAGAAGCAGTTGCCTTGTGGATTGTTAAAGTGAACCTGCCAGGTGCAATATGCACCCAGAGCCACGAGCAGTTCTGGGTGCATATTACTAATCCCTAACAGTCCCTGCATACACTAGCATAGTTAAAGAGATCTTTAGAAAAAGTATTTCTAAAGATCATTTATCATATGCTAATGAGCGAGGGCACTAACCCACTGGGCGTTAGTTCCCCTGGCTAGTTGGCTCCATTAGTATGTTAGTACGCCCTTGTCGGTGTGCTAACATGCTAATGAATGTGCAGCGTCAGAGGATGATCTCACTCATCTCTCCGCTGCCACCGCATCTGACGGGGGATTTCGGCTCAGTGCGAATGACCCCGGAGTTTGGGTCATGCGCACTATAAAGCCAGGTGTATGCGTCCCGGCTTCAAACTAAAGTAGTGCGCATGACCCAAACTCCGAAATCTTGCCCACTGAGCCGAAATCCCCAGTCGGACGCGGTGGCAGCGGAAAGGTGAGATCATCCTGTGACGCTGCGTATTTATTAGCATGATGGCACGCCCACAGGGGCGTACTAACATGCTAATTGGGGCGAGTGGCCGGAGAACTAACGCCCAGGGGAGTAGTGCCCTTGCTTATTAGCATACGGTAAAAGATCTTTAGAAATACTTTTTCTAAAGATCTCTTTATCTATGCTAGTGTATACAGGTACGGTTAGGCAGGGATTCGCAATATGCACCCAGAACTGTTCATGGTACTGGGTACATATTGGACCTGACTGGTTCCCTTTAATCCTTAAACGGAACCTTCATCTGGGTCTTGGTGCTTGAGCCACAAACATCATGAATCGGACCCCGGTTGCATTGTTGCAGCCCTGTATGTTTTAAGCCCACTTTACACACTACAATACATCTTACAATGTGTCGGCGGGGTCACGTCGTAAGTGACGCACATCCGGCATCGTAAGGTACATTGTAGTGTGTAACAGCTACATGCGATTGCGGATGAACGGTAAAACGTTCATCGCACGCACGTCGTTCATTCCTCATGAATTGAACGTCAGGTTGTTCATCGTACCCGGGGTAGCATACATCGCAGTGCTTGACACCACGGGAACGATGAACAGATCTTACCTGCGTCCTGCGGCTCCCGGCCAGCAATGCGGAAGGAAGGAGGTGGGCGGGATGTCTCCGCTTCTATTGGCCGGCTGCCGTGTGACGTCGCTGTGACGCCGAACGTCTCTCCCACTCCAGGAAGTGAACGTTCGCCGCCAGATCCTGGGAAGGTGGCGTGCAGAAGGAAAATATCCACCCCACCAATGTCTAAAACCTCCTCCTCCACATGAGAGAAGTCGGCAGGAGCCTTTATCAGATGGTGTTTATATACATGTTCTCTTACAACCACCCAAACGTCTATGTGATCCACATGAATATATAAAGATAAAAGCTGGAAATCTCTTCCATTGGAATACATGTACACTAATTCCTTCCAGCCAAAGGAAATCTAACCTGCTTCTAGACTTCATACTCTGGAAAATCTTGTATCATAAACTATTCTTGGTGGTACTCCTTCCATCCTGCTCCATTATTTTCTCCTCTCCTGAAACAGCCCTCTTGTGGAGCGACTATACATGATAAAGGCCGTTGGGCCGAAACGTCCACCATCTTTTGTCGCCATCAAATAATCACTTTTTTGCAAAGAAAAAAACTTTTTGTCTTCATTTTATCAACAAGAGAGTGCAGCGTCTATTATATAATACCATGTTGATATGACATAAATGTCCCAGATAAGACAGCTCCTTCAATCATAGTCAAGCAAAGATTTGCATGCCCCTGGTTCTGTGTCCACAGGGATACGTCCTGGCAGCTGTAGCAGGGCACTGCAAACGTCCTCAGCTGGCACTTAGGTGCCATCCCATCTACAGGGTTCAGCAATCCCTATAAGTATTTTTTCTATAGAGGAAAGTCACTGAATATCATGGTGAGTAATGAATAATGGGAAATGTAGATTATGAGCAATCTGTTATTTTATGGCTATGGACGCAACTGCAGAAATATAACGGAAGACCATTCATAAAGTGCAAATGATAATCCTGACTGATCTATAGTGGGTTAACAGTTTTCTATAAGATTACCAAATTCTGCAAATACACTGCTGTGTAAAGCGAAGTCATGCTGACTCTGTAACTGGTGTAACCTTTCCATCAGGATATGATCAATACTTCCTGGCCTGCACCTGAACTAATGAAAGCCACGTGAGACTGTTGGACATAAAGTGGCAGCTTCTAATGTGGCACGTACATCACCAAGCTTCCGTAGTCCGATCAGAGGGACAACAACCCATCAGATATGTCACTTGTCTGTTATCCGCTAATGTGTTAATACAAAAGGAAATGTGTTTTATTCTACACAAATCTATCACTCACTGATTTGCATTGTGTAGTCTCCTTGTCCTGGAGCCGGTGAATGACAGGGGTGGGAAATATCCATCACGGCTTTTTTAGATGGGCTGATAATTAAAAAACAAGAATTGATGAAATCATCAGATCCTGAGGAGTCACAGAGAAATGGGTCAGGAAGACCTGAAGACATTAGTTGTCCACTGTATTAAAGTTTGCACTTATTTGTTGTGGATGTGAAAGGTTTTTCAAATCCTTGGACTTTTCTACAAGATCCAGGTGAAACTTTTATGATACCCAGGACAACCCCTTAGGTTAAGTTACTACCATGAGTTTTTACTGCAGCTTTTTACAGTTCCACAAAGTGGATGGGATTTATATAAGTAAGCTGAACTAGCCAACATCAGTGGGATCGGGCAACAGTCTAATCCTATCCTACTGTATCCTCACCTATCCTTTGTAGACTGTGAGCTCTCGCGGGCAGGGTCCTCTCTCCTCCTGTACCTGTCTGTGTCTTGTATTGTTTGATTATTGTACTTGTCCCTATTATGTATAGCCCTTTCACATGTAAAGCGCCATGGAATTGATGGCGCTATAATAATAAATAATAATAATGTGTATGGCGACCTCCTGACTCTTCCATGACAGATCATGTCTTTGGATAGAAGGATCCAGCCTGCTGGATTTCTGGGGTTTTTTTAACCAAAATTTTTTTATTGTAAATTTCAAAATATAATTAACACACAAATATGGAGTTAACAAACCCCAAAACTTGTATCCCACCCACCCAGCAAACATTCAATAAGTACTTAAAGAAGTGGTTCACCCATATTTAATATTTGCTAGATCGATATTATGTTGAGAAACTATGTTTCTCTCAAATACCTTATGTTGGCAATAGTGCCTGTGAGCGGCGCTATTGCAGTCCGCTGTCCCCAATCATTTGACCCCTGGGCTCCATGACATCGAGGATCCGGTGATGTCACGTCAACTTCAATTTGAGAGAAACATTGTTTCTAAACATAATATCGATCTTAAATCTGGGTGAACCACCCCTTTAAGACATGTATTGAAGAGTCACAGCTCTTTTGAAAGAGAAGAGATATATTAAGTATACAAGCAAATGGAGGTTATTATAATTCCTAGTAACGATGGATCTTCAAGCAAATCATTCACTGTAAAATTTTGTGAGTACATTCAACAGGGTTCAATTCCCAGCTTCCGTTTAGAACAGGCCAAGGCAAAATCTGAACAGGTCCTAGACGCTGAACCTGAATCATCAATCCACGGGGCTATATTTTGTCAAATTTAAAATACAATTCCTTTTCAAGTATATCTCGTTTTCTAAGTTTATCAAACCGGTTTATTTTGTTAATAAATTCTGAAATAGTTGGAGTTTGGTCTGAGATCCAGTGTTGAGCGTTCAGTTTTCTAGCCATGAATAACATACGGGATACAGCTCGCTTTCCTTCCTCATCTACAGTCAGATGTTCAATATATCCCAATATACACACGAAGGGTGTGAGATGTAGGTCAGTCAGATATACTCTGTTAATAATTCCAACTACCCCTCTCCAGAAAACATCCAGGTTAGGGCATGACCACAACATATGGAGCATGGCAGCATAGTCTGCCTTAGGCCCCCTTCACACGCACGTGCCTCTGGTATGTGCTAGGTCCGTGCCCGCATGTACCGGAGACACGGGCACACTTATACCCATTAACCCCTTCACCCCCGGCCACTAAAACACCCTAATGACTGGGCCATTTTTTGCAATTCTGACCAGTGTCACTTTGACAGGTTATAACTCTGGAACGCTTCAACGGATCCTGGCGATTCTGAGATTGTTTTTTCGTGACATATTGTACTTCATGTCAGTGGTAAATTTAGGCCGATATTTTTTGCGTTTATTTGTGAAAATTTAGGAAATTTTGCAAAAATTTTGAAAATTTCGCAATTTTCAAATTTTGAAAATTTATGCCTATAAATCTGAGAAATATGTCACACAAAATAGTTACTAAATAACATTTCCCACATGTCTACTTTACATCAGCGCAATTTTTGAAACAAAATTTTTTTTTCGTTAGAAGGGGTCAAAGTTCATCAGCAATTTCTCATTTTTCCAACAAAATTTACAAACGAATTTTTTTTAGGGACCACATCACATTTGAGGTGACTTTGAGAGGCCGAGGTGACAGAAAATACCCAAAAGTGACCCCATTCTAAAATCTGCACCCCTCACTCTGCTCAAAACCACATCCAAGAAGTTTATTAACCCTTTAGGTGCTTCACAGCAACCAAAGCAATGTGGAAGGAAAAAATGAAAATTTTACTTTTTAACACAAAAATGTTACTTTAGCCATAAAATTTTAAATTTTCACAAGGGAGAAAAGAGAAAGTGCACCCTACAATTTATTGTGCATTTTCTCCTGAGTACGCTGATACCCCATATGTGGTAAAAATCAATTGTTTGGGCGTACGGCAGAGTTCGAAAGGGAAGGAGCGCCATTTGAATTTTTGAACACAAAATTAGCTGCACTCTTTAGCAGACGCCATCTCTGGTTTGAAGACCCCCTGAGGTGCCTAAACAATTGAGCTACCCCACAAGTGACCCCATTTTGGAAACTAGAGCCCTCAATTAATTTTTCTAGATGTTTGGTGACTACTTTGAACCTCTGGGGGCTTCACAGAAGTTTATAACGTTGAGCCGTGAAAAGGAAAAAAAAATTTTTTACCACAAAACTGTTGCTTCAACTAGGTAGCTTTTTTTTTCACACGGGTATCAGGAAAAAATGCACCATAAAATGTATTGTGCATTTTCTCCTGAGTACGCAGATACCTCATATGTGGTGGAAATCAAATGTTTGGGCACATGGCAGGACTCAGAAGGCAAAGAGCGCTATTTGAATTTTTGAGTGCAAAATTAGCTGCACTCATTAGCGGACGCCATGTCGGGTTTGAAGACCCCATGAGGTACCTAAACAATGGAGCTCCCCCAAAAGTGACAGCATTTTGGAAACTAGAGCCCTCAAATAATTTTTCTAGATGTTTGGTGTGCACTTTGAACACCTGGGGGCTTCACAGAAGTTTATAACGTTGAGCCGTGAAAAGAAAAAAATAAAATTATCACTAAACTGTTGCTTCAACTAGGTAGCTTTTTTTTCACAAGGGTATCAGTAAAAAATGCACCATGAAATTTATAGTGCATTTTTTCCTGAGTACGACGATACCTCATGTGGTGGAAAGTAATTGTTTGGGCGCATGGCGGGGCTCAGAAGAGAAAGAGCACCATTTGACAGCAAAATTGGTTGGAATCATTAGCTGACGTAATGTTGCATTTGGAGACCCCCCTGAGGTGCCTAAACAATGGAGCTCCCCCACAAGTGACCCCATTTTGGAAACTAGACCCCTCAAGGAATTTATCTAGATGTTTAGCGAGCCCCAAGGGGCTCCACACAAGTTGATAATGTTGAGCCATGAATACAATTTATTTTTTTTTCACCACAAAACTGTTACTTGAACCACGTAGCTTTTTTTTTCACAAGGGTATCAGGAAAAAATGTACCATAAAACGTATTGTGCAATTTCTCCTGAGTACGACGATACCTCATATGTGGTGGAAAGTAATTGTTTGGGCGCATGGCAGGGCTCAGAAGAGAAAGCGTACCATTTGACAGCAAAATTGGTTGGAATCATTAGCGGACGCCATGTCATGTTTGGAGACCCCCTATGGTGCCTAAACAGTGGAGCTCCCTCACAAGTGACCCCATCCCCTCAAGGAAATTATCTAGATGTTTGGTGAGCCCCTTGCACCCCCAGGGGCTCCACAGAAGTTGATAACGTTGAACCGTGAAAATTTTTTTTTTTTTTTTTTTTTACCACAAAATTTTTGCATCAACCAGGTAGCTTTTTTTTTTTAAACAACGGTATCAGGAAAAACTGCACCATAAAACGTATTGTGCAATTTTTCCTGAGTACGCAGATACATCATATGTGGTGGAAATAAATTGTTTGGGCGTATGGTGGGGCTCAGAAGAGAAGGAACACCATTTGACTTTTTAAACGCACAGACGCGGTGCGCTGATCGACCGCTGCAGGACGCACATTCGGATGGGATACAAAAAGCGTCGGTGATACGGAAAAAAAAGAAAAAGGCACGCCAAAAATTGAGCAGGGATGCCGATCCGTTATGTGCATCCCTGATCAGCGCTCGGCGGGACGCACGGACAGATGCGATACAAAAAGCTTCGGGGATACGGAAAAGAGTCACGCCAAAAATTGAACAGGGATGCAGATCCGCTATCTGCATCCCTGATCAGCGCTCGGCGAGACGCACGGATGGATGCGATACAAAAAGCGTCGCGGATACGGAAAAAGTCACGCCAAAAATTGAGCAGGGATGCAGATCCGCTATCTGCATCCCTGATCAGCGCTCGGCGGGACGCACGGACAGATGCGATACAAAAAGCGTCGGGGATACGGAAAAGAGTCACGCCAAAAATTGAGCAGGGATGCAGATCCGTTATCTGCATCCCTGATCAGCGCTCGGCGGGACGCACGGACAGATGCGATACAAAACGCGTTGGGGATACGGAAAAAAAAAAAAGTCACGCCAAAAATTGACCACGGATGCAGATCCGTTATCTGCATCCGTGATCAGTGCTCGGCGGGACGCACGGACAGATGAGGTGTAAAAATGGACAGGATACAGGGAAAAAAAAAAAAAAAAAAGTTATACTCACAGTACCCAGAGGAGTAGCAGGAGGAACAGAAGGCAAGCGAGATAGACAGCTGTACAGGAGCAGCAGGCAGGACGTTGGACAGATCAGCATAAGACCCAGAGATGGAGGCAGATGTGATCGGGCCAGTGAAGAAATCGGACGACCCGGTGAAGGCAGGTAAGAGGACGTCAAGAGGGGAGGGGGAGAGCAGAGGGGAGGGGGAGAGCAGAGGGGGTGGAGAGCAGAGGGGGAGGGAGAGCAGAGGGGGGGGAGAGCAGAGGGGGGGGCGGGAGAGCAGAGGGGGATACCGGAGAAGCAAGGAAAGAAGGAAGGAAGCAGAATAGAGATGACAGAGGAGGCAGGCAGATCGCAGGGGGAGCAGATCGGGATGTCGGGGGGCAGATCGGGGCGTGGGGGGGCAGATCGGGGGGGGCACGGGCAGGGGCCATAACGGGAGCGTGCAGGGGCCATAACGGGAGCGCGCAGGGACCATAATGAGAGCGCGCACGGGCTGGAAGAAGAGTGCAATACTCACGTGGAGCAGGCAAGAAGACGGTGACATTAGCGGCGGCAGCGGTGGCGTGGTACCACAAGTACCAGCCACTCCACGCTGCAGACATGTTGGGGGAGGCTCCCCAGACCAGCACAGGCCTGGGGAGGGCGGCCACCTGCAGATCAGACCGCCCCACTGCACACTGATTGGAGCGATTGCGCGTCATAGCACGATCGCTCCAATCAGTGCTGCAGGGGCTGGGGGCGGCATGTTTGAGATCCACCTATGATCTGCTGTAGCTGTTACAATAGATCATAGCAGGATCTCATAGTATCTCACTAATTCGGGCATTATTTTTGCCGAAATCAGTGCGAATGTTGTGGTTGGCGGTTCAGATTTGAACAGCCAATCACAACGATCGTCGATGGGGGGTTGCGATGCCACCCCCCCTGGGGTCAAGCAAAGGTCCCCTGCTGTAAGAAACAGCAGGGGACATCATTTGAAAGCCGTTGCTATGGCCACGGCAATCAAATGAAGTTTAGGCAGTAAAATTACGTCCCTGGTCGTTAAGTCACGTTAAAATAGGACGGAATTTTTCTGTCCGCGGTCGTGAAGGGGTTAAAATCTATGGGTATATGTGCACGCAC
Organism: Anomaloglossus baeobatrachus; assembly: GCF_048569485.1. NCBI lineage: Eukaryota > Metazoa > Chordata > Amphibia > Anura > Aromobatidae > Anomaloglossus > Anomaloglossus baeobatrachus. The sequence continues at coordinate 133,634,464 of NC_134353.1, forward strand.
GTGTTCAGCCATTGGCCCGTGTCTCTGTGTGGCGCAGACGGGTGCCTGTGTGCTCCATACGGAGGCATGTCCGTTTTTCTCTGGCAGCACAGGTGTCACGCGGCCCGCACCCGTACCACACGGATGTAGTGTGGATGCGGTCCCACGTGACATGCGCCGGAGAAACACACGTGTTATTGTAAAAATAAAAAAAACACATACTCATCTCCACCAGCCCTGCAGTCTCTGACACGGCTGTCACCTGCATCTGTTCCCCCGTTGAATTTGAACAACGCATATTCTTCACTGGGGGCCGGAAGCAGCGTCAGCGGGGTGTGGCCTGTGCCGGACACTGTCATTCAGCACCACAGACAGCTCCGGAAGAATCAGGTAAGGCGGGATTTTCCATGGCACATGGGGAGCAAACCACCCCTTTAATACGTCCGTGAAAAACGGTTCATTTTTTCACATGCGTGTGAAGGGAGCCTTACAGGGAGGGCAGGAGGTCTGGTCTGGCTCCAATCATAAAAATGTAGGTGTTCAATATACTTGATGTATTACAGACAGCTGTGGTAGTCTGTGAGCTTCTCCCAAGGATAGGCCAGGGACTCCTAGTATTTCGGCCCATTGATTATCTTCAACTTTAGCTTGAGTGCATTGTGTGTTTCACTAGTATTCTATCTAATATATCACTATACAGTGCTGATATTAATCCAGATGAGCCACTTGAAAGTGCTATTCTCTGTACTATCCTGTTATGTTGTATCCTCTGACCCGCAACAGTACTTTCCGCTAGGTATGCATACCTTAATTGTAAGTATTTATAGAATTCTTTATTATGTAACCCAAATTCAGTTTGTTGTTGAGAGAATGTTTTAATCCATTCTCCATCTAGCATTTGTATAAGTCCCGTCAGCCCCCTCATGATAAATGTATCAAACCCCTCCAATTTGTTTAGACTAGGAAGCCAGGGGGTCTTCCAAACAGAGGTGAACTGGGAAGCCTGCTGAATGTTCTGTGCCTTTTTAATCTTTTCCCATGGCTTATGAGTCTGTTGGATTTCTAATGAGTGATCCTTTTGTTCTCCAAGAAATAAGTCACGACCAGAGGAGTCTCACAACACTTCTTATGTAGAGAACACAGAAGCGCTTGGCCAAGCTCAGTCATCCTGTATATAAGGGAGTTGGTCAAGATAGCTGTCGGCCAATGATAGTCCTATCTAATGTGTATGGGGGCCTCAACTTGTGAATCCACGTTTCACTTGCATGGAATTCCCATTGATAACCTTTAAGGGTACTTCTCACATAGCAAGATCGCTAGCGAGATTGCTGCTGAGTCACGGTTTTTGTGACGTACCAGTGACCTCATCAGCGATCTCGCTATGTGTGACACTAAGCAGCGACCTGGCCCCTGCTGTGAAATCGCTGATCGTTACACACAGTTCTGGTTCATTTTTTCCTCGTTGCTCTCCCGCTGTGAAGCACCCATTGCTGTGTTTGACAGCAAGAGAGCAACGATCTGAATGTGCAGGGAGCCGGCGTCTGGAAGTTGCGGACGCTGGTAACCAAGGTACACATTGGGTAACCAAGCGAAGCGCTTTGCTTGGTTACCCGATATTTACCTTGGTTACTAGCGTACGCAGCTCTCAGGCTGCCAGTGCTGGCTCCCTGCACTCGTAGCCAGAGTACACATCGGATAACTAAGTGAAGTGCTTTGCTTAGTAACCCGATGTGTACCCTGGCTACGAGTGCAGGGAGCCAGCGCTAAGCGGTGTGCGCTGGTAACCAGGGTAAATATCGGGTAACCAAGCAAAGCATTTTGCTTAGTTACCCGATATTTATCTGGAGGAATTCTGGACTTACACCTCCTGAATATGTACCAGAATACCAAAACCTTGCAATAAATGTCCAGTACTCGGCTTCTTATGGTTTTAATTAAATTTATTTTCCGCTTTTTGGCAATAACTTTATAAATACTCAATTGAATTTTTTTCTATAGTACTGGGGATTCTTAGCTCTCACTACCTCCCTTTCTGCAAAGGTTGCTTGATTAGAGAAGCTTTCATCCCAGGAGGGCTAAAATGGAGTAGCGATTGTAAGTAAAGGCCACGTCTCACTAAACAACATCGCTAGCAACATCGCTGCTGAGGCATGACTTTTGTGACGTTGCTAGCGATGTTGCTGTGTGTGACATCCAGCAACAACCTGGCCCCTGCTGTGAGGTCGCTGGTTGTTGCTGAATGTCCTGGACCATTTTTTAGTTGTTGCTCTCCCGCTGTGAAGCGCACATCGCTGTGTGTGACAGCGAGAGAGCAACAACTGAATGTGCAGTGAGCAGGGAGCCGGCTTCTGCGGACGCTGGTAACCAATGTAAATATCGGGTAACCAAGGAGCCCTTTCCTTGGTTACCCGATATTTACCTTCGTTACCAGCGTCCGCTGCTCTCACGCTGCCAGTGCCGGCTCCCTGCACACATAGCCAGACTACACATCGGGTAATTAACCCTATGTATACTTTGGCTAGGAGTGCAGGGAGCCAGCGCTAAGCGGTGTGCGCTGGTAACCAAGGTAAATATCGGGTTGGTTACCCGATATTTACCTTAGTTACCAAGCGCAGCATCGCTTCCACGCGTCGCTGCTGGCTGGGGGCTGGTCACTGGTTGCTGGTGAGATCTGCCTGTTTGACAGTTCACCAGCAACCCGTGTAGTGACGCTCCAGCGATCCCTGCCAGGTCAGGTTGCTGGTGGGATCGCTGGAGCGTCGCTTAGTGTGACGGTATTTTAAGAAGTGTCAAGGACGTCTAGGTTACAATGGTCATCTGTTGTGTTTCTCTACAAGGTGTGATGTGTCAACCGGCTGTAGTACAAAGGGCCGGTATGTTTTGCAGAAGCGTGGGTGCTCTGCAATGTGAAATTGGCTGGGACCTGTGGTTCCACAGGATTGCATTACATGCAGAGCCATGGAAGGGTGTGTGATGCTGATTACACACTCCTTACCACCTGTGGGTGTGGCTCCAGGGGTTAAAATAATCTTGTCTCTGAACCTGGGTGGAGTGTGTCTAGGGCAGTCTAGAGAGAGACTGGCTCTAGACTTCCAGTCTGTGTGCTGGAGATGAGAGAGAGTCAGCTTTTGTAAGCTGCAGAACAGGAAGCTGAGAGGAGTTCAGACCTGTGTGGAGCGATAACACAGGTCTGTGGCCCACCTGAAATAGCAGGGCGAGGTATAGTAAGACCGTCTTCTACGGCAACCGGTACCTGTGTGACGTGGTATCCTATGGACTGTGTATAGCCTGGCTGTGTCCCGGAGGACGTTTACCTGTTCAGCGATGACAATAAACCTGTGTTGATCAGACTTTTTGGGTCACTGCCTCTTTGTCGCTCTGGGGGACCCCCACCCCGCTACATTATGGTGGAGAATGTGGGCATGCGGTCTGGTTGATAGGGGCAACGCAGCCTTGTTGTTAAGGGCAACGGCCTAGGAAGTATTGCTGTGGATCGGTGGGTCCACGAAAATTTTGTCTGCGCACTCAAGCAGCTGGCGGTGGATCGGCGGGTCCACGAACAGGGACAGCGTGCTCCAGCTGCTGGCGGTGAATCAGCGGGTCTGCGGGGTTCTGTGCTGCAGTGGTGAGAGACCAGTAACTGGAGGTTCCAGGTCAGCCGGAATTGCGAGGCCCTGCTTGGTGAGCAGTGATACACCACAGGCTGGAGATCCTGGTTGTACGGGCGGTACAACCCAGAAAGGTTAGTGGTTCTCCAACCCCCCCCCCTGTCTTTGACCACCGGGTATTACCCATTGGAGCGCCCCTCCTGTTCCTCTTCTCGTTACAGCATGGAGGGGCTCCTGAACCAGCTGCTGCAGAGCCAGCAGCACCAACAGCATGTGCCAGGAGGTCCAGTGACAGCAGTGGGGGCTGAAAGCCAAAAAGAGGGAATGGTCCCTGCGGACGTTGTGGAGGAGCTGTACCAGTTCCTGGTCCGGGGACAGCAGGAGCTGTCGGTGTGTAGCGATGTCGCAGCCATGGACCAGTTTGAGCGTTCCCTTTGGGGGCCAGTATGGACACTGGGTGCCCAGGGAGATAAGGGCGAACGGTGTGAACTGGGGGCTAAGGACATTGCATGGAAACCGCAAAATGGGGCGGAGTCCCAGAAGGGAATGGTTACTCAAAATGGGGCGGAGTCCCGAAAGGGAATGGTTACCCAAAAGGGGGCGGAGTCCCAGAAGGGGGTGGTTACCCAACAGGGGGCGGCGCCTCAGAAAGCGCTGATAACCCACAAGGGGGTGGAGCTTTCACAAGCCGAACAGGTGGACTATAGCAAGGGGCAATGGGGTTCGCCTTACCTATGTCCTACCTGCGGTATAGGCTATCCATCAGATGTGAGGCCACAGAAGTGCTCCGTGGACTTGAATGGGCTACGTGTGTCTGGTCTGTTAGACCCGGGGAGCCGGCTGACCTTAGTGAGACCCATGCCCAATCTCCATTTTATGGATGGTAGGACAATAGAAGGAAGCTGTGTGCATGGGACCACTAAAGAATATCCTCTGGCCAGAGTGATGATTCAGACGCCCGACCGTATGGGGCGCCCAGATGTGGGTGTGGTTCGGGATTTGATCTATCCAGTTATTATAGGACAGGACTTTGAGTTGTTTACGGACTTATGGAAGACAGAGGCCAGGACCGATTGCACAGGAATGAGTCGGCCCCCGCCTAAGACTGCCTGTTTACCGTATGAGGGTATACCGATCCCCTGTGGTATATTGAGGTGCAAAGAGGAGATGGCACCTCCAAATAAGGACTGTCCAGAGTTAGGGGTGACCAAGGGACATGGAGGGTCTCCCCAAGTTAGTGACGTGACGTCTCCAAAGGGAAGTGACAGTCTGACCATTAAAACCCAAGTAGTTCCAGGGGAGGAGATTGACACCTGGTTAAGCGGGGACATGTTAGTCCAGGACACTAGGGGGAGTGACGATGACTCCAGTAAAGACACTGACTCTAGAAAGGGGACAAACGAGTACAGTGTGGTACAGATGGGCGAGAAGGGTAAAACATCCTCTCGAAGACGTAATAAGCGCCGAGAGGGGGCACAGTGTATTCCGTCTGAGGGTGCAGAGAAAGTGACATGCCTGGGTAATGAAGACATGGTGCCAGTAACAACTGCTACGGTAGAGTCAGACGGTGATATCCTACAAAAGAAAGAGGAATCAGAGACGGAACTGATACATTGTAACGACAGAAATCAGCAGGGTGAAAATGCAGAAAAGGAGCCAACCAAGGACGTAATGGGGGTGGGCCCTATGATTTCCCAGTGTGAAGCTGATAGTCTGTCAAGCGAGAGTGGTATTGGAAATGTAATCCTGGAGAGTGAGGGGGAAGGAATAATCCCCAACAGTCATGGTGAGCAGACTGGTGAACTACCTGGTGCTGGGGTGGATGACAGTGAATTCAGCCCCAAATCTCTAAAATGAACAGCGTACCATGTTGAAGGGTGTGACACCCGGGCTGAGGGTGACACTGCAGAGACCCCAGAGGAGGTTGAAGGTAATGCAGTGAAAACCCAAGAAACAGCTGGCGCTGAAGGGAAGAGAGCCTCTGAGGAGGTGAAAGCTGGACCAGAGGTCTCATCCAGGACTGAGAGGCTGCCTGACCTGCTTGGTAAAACCAAGATGGAGGATATAGAGAAGGTCGTGAGTAAGAAGAGTAAGAAACCCAAAGGTTCTGAAGCTGAGGCGGGTACACTGGCGAGCGGTGACGTGCTGCCAGAGAAACTGATAAATCGGGACAACAGTGGTTCGTGCGATGAAGCCATGGAGAAGGAGCCGACCCTAGTGTTGAAAGCTGAATCCTCTCACGCTTCTGAGCGAGCCGACGAGCCACCTATCTGTGAGGCGGCTGAAGGTGAAGCAGCTGAGACCCAAGAGAGGGGTGACTATGACAAATTTGCACCCCATGGAAAGGCCGGAGGGGTAAAGGTGGAAGAAGCCTCGGAAAAAGTGTGTCGTAGACCAGAGAGGTCCGCAAGTGAAGACTCATTCAAGAGCATGAGCAAAGACCATCTGCAACAAGAGATACTTCTTAGGCAGGCTACTAAGAGTCGAGTAAGGGAGCTGGAGAAAGAAGTGGCAGAGCTCTGAAGTCGCTTGGCAGAGTACCAGTCCAGGTCCCAGGTAGCCTTGGAGCAGATGGAGCAGCGAGTGTCGATCCTGACCAAACTTCTTGAAGCAGGGGAGGCCCAAAGAGAGCTGACTCTGGAAGCTAAACTGGACAAGCATGTGGAAGCAGCAGGGAGGAATGAGACTTCTGTCGTCAAGTGCATGATAGATATACCTGAGGACTTAAGAGAAGCGTGTGCCACCGAATGCATGCATGACGAATTTAAGAGAGCTGTGGAAGCGTGTGAGGTCTACTGTACCCCAGAGGCTGAACAGTTAGTGATATTGTCCAGCACTGAAATTACTGGGCAGCGGGTGGCTATTCTAAAGGACATGCACTTCAGATGTGTTCGTATGAAGTGGCAGGTCCAACTGCAAAATGAAGAAGCCACTAGACAGCTAGAGTATAAAAGGAAAGTGCAGAGTCTGGCGGAAGATATCGTCCAAGTACCCTGGGCTCTGGTGGGGAGAGTCCTTGGAAAAACTGGACGAGTCATGCAAGACATGGTGAATAAGTCGGGATTGGTGAGATTAAGAATCCCTGCTGCTAACGAGAGCAAGATACCCAGGGAAGCTGGTATGGTTCCGTTCATCTGTGTCGGGACTGTAGAGAGTCTTGGAAACATTCGAAGCCTTCTTGAATATCGGGTACACCATGTACGTGACATGGAGCGGTTGAGGCAAGAAAACCTGAAAATTGAGGAGCAGCTTCGCCAACTGTGTGGGGGACGGCAGCCGTCTTCCACCCGTTGTTCAGGGGAAAGAAGTGGAAGATGGCGTGTCGGTCCAGTAGTTAAGGCACGCGATAAAAGGAATCGCCGACAGTGAAGTAACCTACGATGTACTGTAGATAGTGGCCGCTATGAGCTTAGAGTTCCCGACAGTAGCCCTGGGGGTGCACGAGTAAGCCTAGGTTCGGACAAGACTGTAGGTTTGACTGGGGATGTGTCTCTCCCTGACCCCCTCCCAGGGTCACCGTAGTAGAGAGAATGGTCCGGAAATGGGACGTCCTTTAACCCTTGGTTGACAAGACAGGGTTTGGTGACAGTGTCGGGCGATGTCTCAGGGACTAATGCTCTTGGGCACCTTGGACGGCCCTCTCGACTGGTGGGGCATGGCAGCAGAGATGCCCTGTCTCGCGGCCCCAGGTCGTTGGCAAGTGTTCTCCCCTACGGGTTTGAACAGAGGGGGAGGGTATGTGATGTGTCAACCGGCTGTAGTACAAAGGGCCGGTATGTTTTGCAGAAGCGTGGGTGCTCTGCAATGTGAAGTTGGCTGGGACCTGTGGTTCCACAGGATTGCATTACATGCAGAGCCATGGAAGAGTGTGTGATGCTGATTACACACTCCTTACCACCTGTGGGTGTGGCTCCAGGGGTTAAAGCAATCTTGTCTCTGAACCTGGGTGGAGTGTGTCTAGGGCAGTCTAGAGAGAGACTGGCTCTAGACTTCCAGTCTGTGTGCTGGAGACGAGAGAGAGTCGGCTTTTGTAAGCTGCAGAGCAGGAAGCTGAGAGGAGTTCAGACCTGTGTGGAGCGATAACACAGGTCTGTGGGCCCACCTGAAATAGCAGGGCGAGGTATAGTAAGACCGTCTTCTACGGCAACCGGTACCTGTGTGACGTGGTATCCTATGGACTGTGTATAGCCTGGCTGTATCACGGAGGACGTTTACCTGTTCAGCGATGGCAATAAACCTATGTTGATCAGACTTTTTGGGTCACTGCCTCTTTGTCGCCCTGGGGGACCCCCACTCCGCTACAAAGGGTACAAGGAAAACTGCAAACAGTAGATATGGAGGAGCTCAACCCTCTGGAGTCAATATGTCTCTTGACATTTACGGCATTTCCTCAACCGATGCTACAAATGTCTGATTGATGTGGATTCAAGGACCTGCATCAATCTGCAGAATGGGGCTCAATCTTCCATCTCCACCAGGAATGACTTCGGGGAGTCGAGTCGAGTTTCAAGAAATGTTTGAGCAAACGCACAATGTCCGATGCTCTATGTCTAGAAATTTGTGCGGAAAGTCAATTCTGCAAATGTTAAAACCACATTTCTAGAACTGTTTGCTCACAAGTGAGGTCTCATGTATTCACCACAAACATCTTTTCTCAGCAGGAGTTCTTTTATTTTAACTTGCTAATTGGATTAGATGTATTTAACAGGTAAATTGTAGTTAGGAGTATAGCCCCCATCACATTTAAAGACTTAAGGTCCAGTCACACTAAGCAACTTACCAGCGATCCCAACAACGATAGGGATCGCTGGTAAGTTGCTAGGAGGTTGCTGGTGAGATGTCACTCTGCGACGCTCCAGCGATCCCACCAGGAACCTGACCTGGCAGGGATCGCTGGAGCGTGGCTACACGAGTTGCTGGTGAGCTCACCAGCAACCAGTGACCAGCCCCCAGCGCCGCGTGGAAGATGCTGCGCTTGGTAACTAAGGTAAATATCGGGTAACCAACCCGATATTTACCTTGGTTACCAGCGCACGGAGCTACACGTGCAGAGAGCAGGGAGCAGCGCACACTGAGCGCTGGCTCCCTGCTCTCCTAGTTACAGCACACATCGGGTTAATTACCCGATGTGTGCTGCAGCTAAATGTGCACACAGCAGGGAGCAGCGCACACTGCTTAGCTCTGGCTCCTTGCTCTCCTAGCTACAGCACACATCGGGTTAATTAACCCGATGTGTCCTGCAGCTACATGTGCACAGAGCAGGAGCCGGCAGCACAGGCAGTGAGAGCGGCGGAGGCTGGTAACAAAGGTAAATATCGGGTAACCAAGGACAGGGCTTCTTGGTTACCCGATGTTTACTGTGGTTACCAGCCTCCGCAGAAGCCGGCTCCTGCTGCCTGCACATTTAGTTGTTGCTGTCTCGCTGTCACACACAGCGATCTGTGCTTCACAGCGGGAGAGCAACAACTAAAAAATGGCCCAGGACATTCAGCAACAACCAACGACCTCCCAGCAGGGGCCAGGTTGTTGCTGGATGTCACACACAGCAACATCGCTAGCAACGTCACAAAAGTTGTTCGTTAGCAGCGATGTTGCTAGCGATGTTCCTTAGTGTGACGGGGCCTTTACCAGCAATCCCGAAAACGATGCGACCTGATAAGGGTCGCTGGGAGATCTCTGCTGAGATGTCACACAGTCAGACATTACCAACGACTCAGTAATGATACAGGTCGCAGTAGCGACCTGTATAACGATCTCTGCTGTCAGTGGGACCCTGTCACACAGTGTCAAACACAGCGATGCGTCCTGCCCAGCAGGACATCACCTTTGAAGAAAATGGTCCAGGACATTCAGCAATGACCGGCGACCTCACAGCAGAGGCTAGGCCGTTGCTGGATGTTACACACAGCGACATCGCTAGCAAGATCGCTGTTGCGTCACGAAAAACCGTGACTCAGCAGCGATGTCGCTTAGTGAGATGTGGTCTTATGTTCAGACCTTTACTTACTAACAGGATTCGTAGATAGTTGGTAACAGCCCTGAATCTTCGCACTTTTTGAAAGACTTAATGTCCTTCTTCATTGGACAGATGAGATGATGCCACTTCCTTTTCATACAGGTCAAAACAATTGAATTGTAGTAAATTTGTGTATTCAATGTGATAAAGGGATCTCAGCTCTTCCATTTATTTTCAGAGACATATCAGTTGTATCTACTGTATCAGTGTGGCTGCTGAAGTAGCATATTTATGCCTTGTTGTCCTTCATTGCTGAGGTCGAAAAGTAAAGAAGACTCTGCTATATGGAAAACCAGTCCGGGGTGTGGGCTGTATCCATGTATTCTATGGCAGGTAGTATCAAGGCTTAAGTGTTGCCATCTCCAGGAGGAATGGTAGGGACTGTTTGATGTTTTCAAGGTGCTGAGCGCTACACTTAGTATGTCTGATAGACATGGAAACAATATGTCATGTTCAGTTTGTAGGCCAACAGTCAAGGAGGTTCTCTAAAGGCCCCGTCACACTAAGCAACATCGCTAGCAACATCGCTGCTAACGAACAACTTTTGTGACGTTGCTAGCGATGTTGCTGTGTGTGACATCCAGCAACAACCTGGCCCCTGCTGTGAGGTCGTTGGTTGTTGCTGAATGTCCTGGACCATTTTTTAGTTGTTGCTGTCCTGCTGTGAAGCACAGATCGCTGTGTGTGACAGCGAGACAGCAACAACTAAATGTGCAGGCAGCAGGAGCCGGCTTCTGCGGAGGCTGGTAACCAATGTAAACATCGGGTAACCAAGAAGCCCTGTCCTTGGTTACCCGATATTTACCTTTGTTACCAGCCTCCTCCGCTCTCACTGTCAGTGCCGGCTCCTGCTCTGTGCACATGTAGCTGCAGCACACATCGGGTTAATTAACCCGATGTGTGCTGTAACTAGGAGAGCAGGGAGCCAGCGCTAAGCATTGTGCGCTGCTCCCTGCTCTGTGCACATGTCGCGGGCGGGGAGGAGGGTGTCGGCACACTACGCTCACCCCTTCTACTCGGGTCCGGCAGCTGCTCAGTGGTGGCTCGAGCTGTAGGCCGGATCCCGGGGTTCCTCGAGCGACACTCCTCGCCCGTGAGTGAAAGGGGGGTTTGTTGGGTGCGGGGATTGGTATAGTTCGTGACGCCACCCACGGTTGTGGTGATTTCACCACCGCTGCTCACTTCGGGGGTCCCGGGGATGGTGATGCGGAGCAGCCAGGTGTTGTGTTGCCCCTCCGTGGGTAGGGGTTGGTGATCCCGGTGATGGGTTGTGAGGTGCGGGGCCTGGTGGGCGCAGGGACGCGGGGGCAGCGCTGTGCCTTGCGGCACTGTGGTACTCACTCAGCCTGAGACTTGGACACAGTTTGTACGGTAAACCAAACGGCTGGTAGGACGGTCCCACAGACGGCTGCACCTGCACTCCCGGTAGGTGACGGTGATGTCCCTCTTCCTTGCACCTATGTTTGACTGATGGTAGCGGTGGATTCCCTCTGGTTACCCGCTCCCCGGCTGCAATCTGGGCCGGAGGAGCTCTACACTTTGCCCGCAGGCGCTGGCCCTGAGAAACTGGTGCCTTGGCGGTGGCGGTGTCTCTCTGCTTCAGGTTGGGCTGTTGCCGTCAATCGGGACTTGGTTGCTGGGGGATCTACGTCCCCTTCACTGACGGATTCGGCAAATTTGGCGACTCCTAGCCTTGCCGGGGTCCGAGAGGCCCCTGCCCTGGTGCTGACTGTCCTTCGGAACACTGCTCCAGACCACCGGGCACACAGCCAACGGGGTCCTTCCAGGAACTTCCAAACGGTCCCCCTCCAGACAGTCACCGCCGTCGCTGACCTTGCTGTTCTGGCCCTCCACAAACCTGGGCCCTCAGGCTTTGCACACTCTCTGCTCTGTCACCACTTCTTGCTTTCCTCCTTTACTACTCTTCTTTCCTCCACTTTCACTTCTCTGTTGTTTACTCAAGCCCTGCCTGGGCTACTCCTCCACTCCTTCCACTTCCTCCTCCCTGACTCATCTGCCTGGTACTTCCTGCCTCCAGAGCTGTGATCTCCTTGGTGGGCGGAGCCAACCGCCTGGCCCACCCCCTGGTGTGAATCATCAGCCTCTGGAGGAAGGCAACAAGGATTTCTGGTTAGCTGTGATGTGCCTACCTGGAGTGTGGGGTGTGGTGGTGTTGTGACCTGTGTCCCCTGGCTTGCCTAGGGAGGGCGACACACACATTTAGCTGCAGCACACATCGGGTTAATTAACCCGATGTGTGCTGTAACTAGGAGAGCAGGGAGCCAGAGCTAAGCATTGTGCGCTGCTCCCTGCTCTGTGCACATTTAGCTGCAGCACACATCGGGTAATTAACCCGATGTGTTCTGTAACTAGGAGAGCAGGGAGCCAGCGCTCAGTGTGCGCTGCTCCCTGCTCTCTGCACGTGTAGCTCCGTGCGGTGTTAACCAAGGTAAATATCGGGTTGGTTACCCGATATTTACCTTAGTTACCAAGCGCAGCATCTTCCACGCGGCGCTGGGGGCTGGTCACTGGTTGCTGGTGAGCTCACCAGCAACTTGTGTAGCGACGCTCCAGCGATCCCTGCCAGGTCAGGTTGCTGGTGGGATCGCTGGAGCGTCGCAGTGTGACATCTCACCAGCAACCTCCTAGCAACTTACCAGCGATCCCTATCGTTGTTGGGATCGCTGGTAAGTTGCTTAGTGTGACTGGACCGTAACACTGTCATGTAGTTGACTAGCCTTGTAGAAAGATAAAAAGCTGCTTTTGAACAGTAAATCCATAGTGATGAAGTGAAGGTCCTTTCCCAGAAGATAGCAGTCCTGAGAGTGGATTGTCCTCCATGTTGTCACCCTGCATATAGCGCACACAGATGATAGATCCTGGTGATATGATGTCCTGCAAGCATGATAAACTCTTGTTAATAATTAGATTCATGATATTTCTTGTATCTAAACCGAAACATCACTAAATTTGTTTATGAGGCTCGTCTGATACTTTTCTGGTCCCCTGCGATACAAGTGTCAGAGATGGAGCTGATGAAAGCTCCCCTGAGATGCTTTTCTGCTGCTTCACTTATACAACAAGATTTTTGCTGCCCTGACACAAACCTTATAATTATCTAGTGATTACTTTCAAGTGTATTTTTTTTTTACTGTAAAAAAAAAATCAAGGGAGGAGCGATGAGCTTTATCCAAGTTTAGTGCGTAAATATTGAGATTCTATAGTATATGACAATTTAGTGCCACGGAAGAAGCATTTCATCAAATATCCATGCTGTAGTCCTTTTTACCTTTATTGTTCTTTTTAAGTAGCCATATCAGGGCAGATCTAAAGGACCCTGTTCACATTAAAGTCAGCCGAATCTGCTGCTTTCGGTGGAACCTGCCAACTATCTAATGTGTATTAAAGCCTCCTGGCTCTTCCTAACAGATGAGGTCTGGGGAAAAAAGTTTTGGATATATGGATTTACAATGCTCAATCGTTTTGTTTTCCAAGGAGATAAGCTGCCGCCAAAGGAGTCTGGCAGTGGCTTAATGTGCATTTACACTGCAAGATTATTGTGTCCTAGGCTGTTGACCACCCAAATAATAACCAAAACACATATTTGTCAGGTAAAGAGATTTTTAAGCAAGATTCAAGCAAACATATCTAAGAATATTAGTAATAATAATCTTTATTTCTATAGTGCCAACATATTCTGCAGCGCTTTACAATTCAGTGGTTTATAATACAGTAAAAACAAGTAACAGTTATAAAAGATACAATAATTAGGGCAAAAATAAAGACAACATAGATATGTTTTTAGGAAATGTCTGAAGCTGAGTAAGTTGTGGTTTGTCCTAGTTTCTTGGGGTAAAGCATTCCAGAGGATTGGTGCAGCTCAGGAGAAGTCTTGAAGCCGGGAGTGGGAGGTTCGGATTAGTGCGGATGCTTGTCAAAAGTCGTTTGCCGAGCGCAGAGAGTGGGTAGAGTGATAGACAGAGATGAGGGAGCAGATGTAGGGGGGTGCTACACTGTGGAGAGCCTTGTGGATGAGAACAAGCAGTTTGAATTGGATCCTGTGATATATGGGCAGCCAGTGCAATGATTGGTACCGGCGGAAGCATCCAAGTAACAATTAGCCAGATAGGTGACCCTGGCTGCTGAATTAAGGATGGACTGTGGAGGAGAGAGTCTAGTTAGGGGAGGTCAATTAATAGAGAATTGCAGTAGTCAAGGTGGGAGTGGATCAGGGCCACGGTGAGGGTTTTTGTTTCCATGGTTCCATGTTTCCATGGTGAGAAAGGTGCGGATTCTAGAGATGTTCTTGAGGTGCAAGATATCAACCACTTTTGTATGCATTAAAGTTAATCTGTTACCTGTTTTTTGCCATCTAATCTGAGAGCAGTATAATGTAGAGACAGAGACCCTGATTCCAGCGATGTGTCATTTAGTGTAGTTTTGATAATTGTTTTGTTTTATCAGCAGGAGTTTATCACTTACAGGTATTCATATTTACAAGCTCTGAATAACCCGTCCCACAGTACTGAGGGGCAGCTTTAGGTGTACACTGTGTATAGGTAGAAAGCTGCCAATCAGTGGTGTGGACGGGGTTATACAGAGCTCAACATTCAGAGAACTGGCAGATCTGTAACAGATAAAGCACTATTCTCAAGATGACAGCAAACAGCCAAGTAAGTGACACATCACTGGAATCAGGGTCTCTGTCTCTACATTATGCTGCTGTCAGATAGGGCAACAAAAACCTGATGACAGATTCCCTTTAAAGGATGTTTATTTCATATGAGTCTCCTTTATATGAGAGTATAAAACTAACAGTTCTGATATATGTATGCTGTTTGCGGCAGCTTTCTTTTTTGAGAAATAAAATGTAGTTTTCCATAGATAGAATGCTAGACTATCCATCCGTATGTTATAGCTCCGCCAAAACTGGGTCATGCACAATAACTGTGATTAACACTGAAGCAAAGCAGAAATGCTAAAGAACTACAAGCTCAGTGTTTGGCTTTTAATAGAAAAGTCAAATTTACAAAGTATTCCAGTAATCCCATAGATGATAATAAATTTACTAATTAGCAATTATTAATTTATAAAATAATCCTATAGATCATAAAAAAGAAGCTAAATGATCACTATTATTAGGGTCTGATCATACAAATAACGTATCAAAGCAAAAACCCATGAAGAATATCTTCTCTTTATTTTGTCTTGCTACCATACTTCAATTCATAGGTCCTATCCCATTTAACAGCTGAGCCAGAATTCTGGCAGAAAACTGCTTCAGATGTTGCAATTTTTGGCGCTACTCCATATGTAAAAATGTAGCAACTTTTGGCGTTTTTATGCAATGTCCGACCACCAGCTCCACCAATCTTTGCATGGTTGATTCCTGCTATTTAACTACTTAAATGCAGCTGTCCATTTCCAACAGAAGCATTTGAAGGGGTTATTCAGGATTATTTATTTTACAATGTGCCTAAGCAGGAGCGTACATAGTATTTATGGCGCTTCATAGCAGAATTTCTAATTGGGCCACCCCCCCAAAAAAAATAAAAATAAATAATATTTGGCTGGGTCACAGAAGAGCCTACTTCACAACTTTCCAGCTCTTACAAAGTAATTTTCCACCTGTTGAAGCCTCTAGATTCCCATTTTAATGCAGCCATAAAGTATGATGGCAACAAAAGTGCCCCACAAACACTATGATAACCCACAGTACCCTCCACATGAACAGGATGACGACCCTACTGTATCCCCCTTCAACTACCTTGACAATGAATGGTGAACCCGGCCGACACAGCAAGATCCCCAACTATGACCCCCCCCCCACACATCCTTCCACGCAGTTTAATACATATAGTATAATGGCCCCTACTTTCCCTCCAAATTGTATAATGGCTCCTACACAGCCCTCCGCACAGTATAAATAGACCCCACACAAACCTTCATACTGTATAATTACTTGCAAACAGTATAATGGCCCTCAAATAACTGTAGATAAAGATTCCCTCATAGCCCTCCAAAAAATATAACGGCCCCAGAAAGCCTTCATATAGTTAGTATAATGGCCCAGGCCCACACAGTCTTCCATGTAGTAATGGGCCCCATATAGTACTCCATATAGTATAATGCTTCCCAATAGTCCTCTATAAAGTATAATAGGCCCCGCATAGTCCTTCATATTGTCTAATGCGGCCCATAGTCCTCCATATTGTATAATGTACCCCATAGTCCTTCATATATTATAATGCACTCCCCATAGATATCCATATATTATAATGCATTCCCCATAGTCCTTCATTTTTTAAAATGCACCATCAATATTCCTTCATATCGTATAATGCGCCCATTAGTCCTCCATATATTATAATACACTTCCCATAGTCCTCCATGTATTATAATGCACCCTATATTACTCCATATAGTAGTATGCAGCCCCCATATTCCTCCATATAGTGTTATGAAGCCTCCTTATGTGTTATGCAGCCCCCATATTCCTCCATATAGTATTATGCAGCCCCATATTCCACCATATAGTATTATGCACCCCCCCATATAGTATAATACAGAACCCATATAGCATTATGCTGCCCCATATAGTAGCAACAGTCCCCATATTGTTTAATACACCCCCTTAGTGATCTGGCAACCGTGATTAAATACATACTTCTCCTCGTTCCCCCGATGCTACGGTCTCCTCAGCATGTGTCCACTGTTCTCATACCCTGTACATCTCAGCACAGCGGCGCACAGTATTGATGTCATCATGCTCCACTGTGCTGACACATCAAAGCGCCTCAGACACAGTGGGAGAATGATGATAGAGGAAGCACTCCACTCCCTCTCTCATCATTGCTTTCAATTGTATCGGCATCTTGACAGAACAGTGGCTTCTCTTCCGCTCTGCTGACAGGCAGTGACTGCTGACCATTGTCTAACTGCAGGAATCTGGCTGTCAATCAGCATCACACCGTGGTTATGCTCCATCAACGGAGCAGCCCAGAAGAGGAAGATCTGCTATGTGGAGCAAGTGAATCACCAGCAGTCAGTGAATCACCATTTTTTCCCCAACAAAATAAAAACTAACATCTGTGGTATCACCACATTCTTAAAAGTCCAATCTATAAAAATATAAAATCAATGTAACCCAAAAAAAGCGCAGTGTGCAGCGAGTGGCGTATTAGGACAGCATGCACCCATTCAAGTCTATGGATACTTGGAAATCTTGGGGACTGCACTCTCATCCAAATGCAGTGTGACTTTCGTACACTCATAGAATGGAGAAGATAGATAAATTGTGTTCTCCATCTTTTCCTGACAGTGTGCTCCATTTCTCAGGCACGAAAGAATTGAATCACACTCGGATATAACTATTATAGTTTGATGTAAGTGTCATTTTCATAATTGGCCCGATTCTCATGACAGAATCTACGGCCGTCTGACCGAAGCCTAAAGGTGAAACCCGAAAAACATGTCAGAATTGTATTTTGTTTATCTCAATTGGATTCTTTTTCAGGTTTTTCGACATTATATGGTCAACTACATGGAATTATACAAAATTACAACTCGTCTTGTAAAAGAAAAACAAGCTCTCATCTGGCTATGCAGATGGAAAATAAAAAAAGCTATGGCTCTTGACAGAAGGAGGAAAAAAAGCACAAAAGGGAAGTTATTAATAGATAAATAAATTAGGTTTTTGTATAATTTTTTTTTAATTTTTATTTTATGGCAATATTTTTTATTTATATTATGATCTTTATAAGAAAAAAAAGAAGCAATCCTCAAATGTCCACACTGGCCAGAGGGGCTTTCTTAAGCAGGCTTTATACACTACGATATTTCTAGCAATTGCTAGCGATGTCTTACGCAAAAGCACCCGCCCCCGTCGTGCATGCGATATCGTTTGATCGCTGCCGCAGCGAACATTATCGCTACGGCAGCGTCACACGCGCTTACTTACCTGGTCGGCGGTGCTGTGACTGCCGAACAATCCCTCCCTCACTCAAGGGGAAGGTGCGTTTGGCGTCACAGTGACGTCACCGCGACATCACTAAGCGGCCGACCAATCAAAGCTGAGGGGCGGAGATGAGCGGGACGAACATCCCGCCCACCTACTCCCTTCCTCATTGCGGGCGGGACGCAGGTAAGGTGAGGTTCCACGCTCCTGCGGTGTCACATGGAGCGATGTGTGCTGCCGCGGGAACGAGGAACAACATCTTTGAACAACTATTAACAATTTTTGGTTTTAGGACGACCTCTCCATGGTGAACGATTTTCACCACTTTGGAGGACGTTTAAGGTCGCTGGTAAGTGTCACACGCTGCGATACCGTTAATGACGCCGCATGTGCGTCACTAACAACGTGACCCCGACGACAAAACATTAACGATATCGTAGCGTGTAAAGCCCCCTTTAGACCCATACTTCCTGTATACTTGAGAAATATATCTATATTTAACACAAAAGATTACGGTAAATATTTCTTTAAGGAATTGGTAGGTGCAACAATATTGTGAGAGTAAACCACAGTATTTATGCCCATATCATCTGATCAATGTAGAAGATATCTTCTAGTGAGTCCTGTCTTCCTAAAGAAACAGAAGATCTGACCTGCGTTCCTTTGCACTGAGATTATGGAATTTACCAGCATCCTGAAGATGACATCATGATCACAACATCAGGTGGTGCTATCCTTGTTCGCCAGGAAAGACATTATTTGTTTTTCTCATCCTCTTTAAATATACACATTAGGCCTAAGCCACACGGCGAGAAAATCGGTGCGAGTGGAGTGCGATAAAACATCGCATTCCCCTCGGACCAATTCTAGCCTGTGTGACAGCACACATGAGCGATTATTTTCTCAGCCCTAATCGGACCGAGAAAACAATCGCAGCATGCTGCGATTGTAATCCGAGACTCTTTCTCTCGCACCCATTCAAGTGAATGGGGCGAGAGAAAAATCGCACTGCACTCGCGGTACACCGGTGTACCGTGCGTGCAGAGCGAGAATGTCTATAGCCGGCTACACAGGCGAGAGGGAGAGAAATCCCTCCCTCCCCTCCTGAGTGCCGGCCCGCCCCCCGCAGCTGAGGTCTGCTCGCACGAACGGACCTCAGTTGCAAGGACACAAGCATGAGACTCGGCTCTGCTGTACTGCCAGCACGAGCCGAGTCTCATGCAAGGGGATCGCAGTAGTCCCCGTGTGGCCCCAGCCTTACTGTAACTTTCAAGCATGTTGGCATAAATATGTAAAGTCTCCTAGTCTCTTTTACCTAATCTTCACAAATGTACTTAAAGTCCAACTCTACCATATTTTATTTCCTTTCTAAAGTGGTGCATTAAATCTAAGTCCTCAGTCCCCTGTCTAAGGCCGGGGCCACACGGGGCACTAGTGCGATGCTCGCATGATACGTGGCTCGCGCTGGCAGCACAGCAGGAGCCGAGTGTCATGCTAGTGTCCCTGCGACTGCGGTCCGACTGTGCGAGCGGACCTCAACTGCGGAGGGCGGGCCGGCACTGAGGAGGGGAGGGAGGGATTTCTCTCCCTCTCTCCTCTGTAGCCGGCTATTGCGATTCTCGCTCTGCACACGTGGTACACTGGTGTACCGCGAAAACAGTGCGATTTTTTTTCTCGCCCCATTCACTTGAATGGGTGCGAGAGAAAAGAGTCTCGCATTACAACTGCAGCATGCTGCGATTGTTTTCTCGGTCCGAGTGTGCTGACACACAGGCTAAAGTTGGTCAGCTATCAGCTTGAAAATTATCCAGCTATATTTGGTCACATAATTAATTAACTCACCCCTATTGTGGTGGCCGGAGCTGCTTCTCTTTGATGCGGCTGTGATGTTCGGTGATATTGATGTAATTGTTTCTCACAACTGCTTTTCCAGGTTTGTCTCGGTCTGGAGCGCAGTCAACTCTTTGTAATAATAAGATTGGTAAATCATATACATCACATAGGAGATGCTAGGACTTCTGTATATACATCACAGAAGACATGGGGCACATACTGTATATATCACAGGAGGTGCTGGGGTTATATACAGCACAGGAGGGTCTGGAGCATCTACAGTGAGGGAAATAAGTATGTGACCCCATGCTGATTTTGTAAGTTTCCCACTTGAATTGCAATGGAAATACAGTATCATTGGTTATTGCCTTTATATCACAATATGCTACAGTAGCTATTTACATGATAACTTAAGACATATAAGCTTTGTGCCCAAGATGGGTTTTTGTGTTTTTGATGCTTCATCAAAAACACAGCATTTTACAGTTCCAGCAAAGTGGATGGGATTTAAAGAAGTCTCCTTCCCGCTGTCCTTCTTTTTACTCAGCGTAAACTGACCTGCGGTGCGTGTTTCAAATCTGCAACATGTCAATGTCTCTTGTGGGTACACACTGAGTTTTCTGTGTGGAATTTCCCCATGGACTTGCATTAGATGCGGACAATCTACAGATCAAAAAAGTACATGCAGTTTTAGCACCTAAGAATGTGAATACCAGGAAGTTTCAAAAACAAAGCCGCTTTATTTAAAGCATGAGACACCAAACGGAGACAAAAAACACAGCATCAAAAATACAATAAAAACAGCGTCAAACCGCAGACAAAAATGCAATGAAAAAAACACAAGTAAACTAGTGTGAACAAATTCTGCAGCGCCAAAAACACAACACTGATAGTGATAATGTAGCCTTATATCGTCATCATGTCAAAGAGCTATACGCTGCTGCGGAGACTTTGACCAGAGGAAAGGAAGCATGATGTAGACAATGAGTACAATTCACATGTGAGTGACTTACAACCCTTGGTGACGCACGTTTCTTCATTGGATTGCTACGTACACATACTTATCTAGTGGAATATGTTCATAGATTACTTTCTGCTTCTGTCATTTTTCTTATAAAAAACTATTTACATCACAAGAAATGATAATGTAAAAAAAAAACCTTAAAGGGAATCTTTGGGCAGGTTTTTGCTATGTCAGCTGAAGACAGCATGCTGCAAGGGTTAAAAGAGAGAATTCAGGAATGTCTGTCTTGTCAAGATCAAATCTGTAGTTTATTTGTTATGTTTGTTTGAGCCTGGTGTGGGCGGAGACAGCTCTCAGCTCTGCTACATGGCTAAATCTAAAAATTCTGATTGTGTGAGAACGGCTGCAGCCAGTAATCTAAGTAATACATTGCTACAGTCAGGATCTCTTTGCCTACATTATACTGCTCTCAGATGAGGTTGCAAAAACCTACTGACAGATTCCCTTTAAAGGCGTTTTCCAGTTTTGGAAAACACCTGTCCCCTGGCTGAAGTTTGTCTTAAAGAAACAAGCAGTGCCTTACTTACCATCCCCATGTCCTGCACTGAGTCTCCACTGCTGCTCCTCATATCCATTATCTGTAGCACTGATGTCAAGTCCCCAGCGCTGCAGACAATATCTGAGCCCAGTGGCTCAAACCAAGAAGACAGGAAAAGCTGCTGAGTTCACTGATTGCCCGCAGCGCTGTCAACCTAATGTTAGTGCTGCAGACAATAACCGATATAGGGAACAATGCCGGAGACTCGGGTAAACCTGGGGAGGATGAGTAAAGCTCTGTTTAAAAGTGGTTGTGTCTTTCATAATCTGTAGGACATACTGATGTCAAAACTGGTCACCTGCTGTGCAGTCCTCTTTATCCCTTATATAGATTTCATAGCAATTACATTAATTACACAAATGACAATTACTTTCTTAGGAGATCTGCATATCAGTTGTGATAATCGTCTAGTAAGGGTGCAATGTTTTAGGCACAGAACTCTGTGTTTCCTGTGAGCCCATGTACTTTGCTTATTTCCAGATTCATTTTTGCGATTTTCCTATTTTGCTAGCTATAAATGTACAGAAAGTTGAATCAGTGCCATGATGGAGGCTGGAATTCTACATATAGTTGTGGATGATTGAGAGACGTTTGCAGCTTTTTATAGGAGGCTATTCACTACTAGGAAGCCGGAAGTCATGTAAAAGGAAAGGAACTTTCTAGAGATAAGCAAATACTTTTAAATTCTAATTTACCAGTTTTGCTGAATTTTCTTGGAAAGTTTGGTTTGCTACCAATCAAAAGTATACAAAAGCCTCCTATTGTCCTGAAAATGTGTATTACACTCCTCAGACTGTATCTAATCTCTTTTAAGCTCTTTAACACAAATACAGCCTTAATAATATCAAAGTGACTGTCCTTAACTGATTTGGCTATAAGTAAATTGATGATAATCGGTAGTAACCAACAACCTGTTTCTCAAACACTAATCTTCACTGCTGTATTATCACACATCTGTATAGTCATTATTTTATTGCTTTCTCTATGGTAAGTTGTGAGCTATGATGTCCTCTCATTATCCAGATTCACCACAATCAGTGATTGGAAGCAAAGGGTGGTACACGCGGACTGGGCCATAGTTAACAGTGGGGTCAGTACTGGGCCCTTTTCTTTTTAACATATTTAGAAATGACCTTGTAGGGGGGCATCCAGAGTGGAATTTCAATATTTGCAGATGAAACTAAACTACAATATAATCAATACAAAGATGTGGCGCCCTGGACAAGTCAGGGGCCACAGGTAACAACACACACACACTCCCACCCCCAGCAGTTCACAGCAGTCATCCCCAGTGAGACCTGATTTCTTCCTCGGGTTCAGACAGACACACCAGGTGGGCGGAGTCAGGCAGATGGGCACACCCACCGAGGAGTTTAGCTGGCCTGAGGCAGGAAACAAGCCCAGACAAGTCCAGGCAGAGGAAGAGAGAGGAGGTCTGCAGAGAGGCAGACGCAGACTGGGGCCTAGGTTGGAGCCTAGGGCCCTCGTGTAGCAGTCAGACAGATGGTAGTGGCCGCCTGCAAGAGCCGGGAAGACAGTCTGGTAGAACCGTAGGTAGCCGGGGCTGGGCGGTGGCCCACCGGTACTGAACCGGGGAGCCAGCTGGAAACCAGAGCGCAGGAGGAGCGTACGGAAGGTGCAGTAAAGGACTTACATTACCAACCTGGGGTCAGGGGAAAAACACCGCAGCCGTCTGTGGGACCCGTCCATCCAGCCGTTTGTTTCATCAGAGACTCCGTGTGTGTTACTGGCTGAGTGAATACCACCGTGCCATGCGGCACAGCACTGCCCCCGCGACCCTGCACCTGGCCAGGCCCCGTAACCCGCCTGCCATCCATCCCTACTCCCTCACCGGGCCCCGGGACAACCAATCCCCCTACCCAAGGAGGGGAGGACTAACATCCAAGCTGCTCCCTGTCATCGCTCCCGGGATCCCCGTCCAGAGCAGCGGTGGTGTCACCAATCTCACCACAACCGTGGGTGGCGTCACGGACAATATCTAATCCCCACAATCAAACTCCCGTTTTCACTCACGGGCGAGGAACGCCGCTCGAGTCCCCGGGATCCGGCCCACCGCTCGAGCCACCACCGAGCAGCAGCAGCCGCAGCAGCGGCCGGACCCGAGCAGTGGGAGAGCGCAGCATTCCCTGCTCCGCCCGCGACAAAGACATAGGAGGATAATTTAATATTACAAAAGGATTTATGTAAGATGATGTCTTGGGCTGAGTAATGGCAACTCAAGTTTAATATTCATAAATGTAAGGTTATGCAATTGACAGAGGAAATAAAATTTAGAATTATGTCATTCATTTTAAAACAATGGATAAAACTGTCAATAAAAAGACTTGAGTGTATGGGTGGGTGGCAAACTCAACTTTACTGACCAGTATCACGCAGCTGTTGCCAAGGCTAATAAAATAATGGCATGCATTAAAAAAGGCATAGATGCTCATGAGAAGAACAGAGTTGTGCCCCTAAACAAGTCACTAGTGCGACCACACTTAGTTTACTGTGTACAATTTTGGTCTTTGGTGTATAAGAAGGACATTGCTCAACTAAAGAGGGTGCAGATATCAGCAACCAAATTTATTAAAGGAATTGGTGGAATGTAATACCAACACAAGCTATTAAACTTGGGGTTATTCAGTTTGGAAAAACTAAGCTTAGGGGCGATCTTATTACAATGTACAAATACTTTATATAAGGGGACAGAGACCTGTCTAATGGTCTATATACACCTAGGCTGGCATTGGGGACAAGGGGCATCCACTATGTCTAGAGGAAAGAAGGTTTAATCATAATCACAGCCGCAGATTCTTTACTGTAAGAACAGTGATACTATGGGAATCTCTGCCACATGATGTTGTCACGGCTGATTCATTTCTAACATTCAAGTGAGGCCTGGATGCCATTCTTGAAAAATATAATATTACCAGTTATGTGCTCTAGATTTTGTGATTGAGCATTTGTCCTTGGTACTAGTCTGATTGCCGAATATGGAGTCGGAAAGGAATTTTTCCCCTAATATGGAGCTTACTTTCTGCCCCATGAGGTTTTTGCCTTCCTCTGGATCAACATGTTAGAATATAGGTTGTACTCAGTGAACTTAAGCCTACCTTCAACCATAAAACAAACAATATGGCTGCTGCATTCCCTGCTTCTGCTTATTTACAGGCTATGATAGTCCCCCCCTTAGTGTCTGTGCTATACCATGTGAAAGCTAAAAGTTATTATGGAAAAGTCCCAAGGTCTTGAAATTCTTCGTTTGCAGACATGGTATTCTGCAGTTTTTGAACTGGTAGTGAACATCTTAGGATTTTCGCATGAAGAAAATCGTAAATTGTTTGAACTCCTAAAAATCGGACATCATTTTGATTTTGCAATGAATCTATTTATTGATTCAAAGAATGTTCTGATTTCCGCAAATGCAAAAAATGTTCTTAGACTAAACATTACTATTTGTTAAAAATGATTCAATTGAAGTTAATCGTCTCCACATTCCCACATTAACAAAAAAGCCAATTGACTACTGGGTCCATTTGGTTAGTGCCTGAAACTTAATAAGGTTTAGATTAACCTTCATTAAACCTCCAGTGTTACTTCACGGAATTGTATAATTTCCAAAGAACTTTTATATTCTTTATTGTCCTAATATCGGAATCACTGTATTTAAAGGGAACCAGGCACCAGAAAAAAGCAGTCTAATCTGAAGGCACCATGTTATAGAGCAAGAAAAGTGGAACAGATTGATAAAAAGATTGTGAGAAAAAAATGGTTTTTTATAATTTAAACCTCTGTTCTTTCAGTGATTTTCATTCCAATAGGCAGTTTTATCAGTGACTGACATAAGAAACATACAAAAAAAGCGAGAGCAGAGGTTTAAATGATTGAAACAAGGGTTATACGGACTCTTTCCCTAAAAAACTATATATCAATCCGCTCAGCTCCTCCTGCTCTATAAAATGATGCCTGAAGACTAGACTGCATTTTCTTGGTGACAGGTTCCCTTTAACACCTTTGCCCCAAAACCTGTTTTCACCTTCCTGACCAGACCAAACTGTACCATTTTCACCAGTGTCACTTTATGAGGTAATAACTCTAGAACGCTTGAATATATCCCAGCTAGTCTGAGATATTTTTTTTTATGACATATTGTACTTCGTGTTAGTGGTAAATTTTGGTCACTGTGATTTGTGTTTATTTATTAAAATATTGATAATTTGACAAAATATTTGAAAATTTCACAATTTTTAAACTTTGGATTTTTATGCCCTTAAAACATATAACGTTTCTGTGTGATATAATTAATAACATTTACCATGTGTGTACGTTATCTACTTTACATCATCGTAAATTTTGTAAAAAAAAAAAAATTGGTTAGGAAGTTAGAAGTGTTAAAATTTTCGGAGCAACTTCTCATTCCCCAACCCCCCAAAAAAAAATAAAAATTTCAAAACAAAAGTTTTAGTGACCACATCAAATATGAAGTGAATTTGAGAGGGTTATGTGACTGAAAATACCCAAAATTGACACCATTTTAAATATTGCACCCCTACCTTTTATTAACCCTTTAGTTGTTTCACAGAAATTAAAGCAGTGTTGTGCATTTTTTTTCTGAGTACACCGATACCGCATATGTGGTGGAAAACTACTGTTTGAGCGCACGGCAAGACTTGCAAAGGAAGGAGCATTTGTTTTTTTGGAGTGCAACATTGACTAGAATAGTTAGTGGACACCCTTCACGTTTGAAGAGCCGCTGACATGCCAAAACACGAAATCCCCATAATTGACCCCACTTTACAAACTACACCCCTCAATGAATTCATCTATGGGTGCCGAGAGCATGTTGACACCACAGGTGTGCCAAACTGAATTTTATACCATTGGGTGAAGAAAGAATAAGTACAATTTAACCACTAATGTTGCTTTAGCCTGAAGTTTTTAACATTTAAAAGGGGTAATATCAAAAACTTGACCCCAAAGTTTGTTGTGTAATTTTTACTCCGTACGCGAATACCATACAAGCAATCAGGAGCTACTTTTAGCACAGTGGAAAGGTCAGAAGAGGGGGAACACCATTTTATTGTTCAGACTTTTGCTGTCATGGTTTGCGGTTGGCATGTCACATTGGCAGAGCCCCTGAGGTGCCAGAGCAGCAGAATTCTCCCATAAATAATCCTATTTAACAAACTAAACCTCTCAATGAATGAATCTAGGGTTACAGGGATCATATTGAAACGACAGGCGCATCACCTAATTTTATACAATTGGGCCGTGAAGAAAAAAAATAATTTTTACCACAAAAATTTGTTTTAACCCCAAATTTTACATTTTCACACATGGAAATGGGTAAAAATTACACCAAAAATTGTCACACAATTTCTGATAAATGTTGCAATACTCACATGTTGTTGTACAGTACTGCTTAGCCGCACGGCAAGACTTTGGAGGGCAGGAGTGCAATTTAACTAGAGTACAGATTTTCCTAGAATAGTTGCAAACTCCATATACAGATCCCCTAATTACCAGAAGAATAGAATTCCACTCAAATGACCTCATTTTGGAAAATATATCTCTATGGGAATTTATCTACAGGTGTAGTGATGATTTTGACTCCATGGGTGTTTTCCAAACACCAATGGATTTTGCTGAGTTAAAGTTGCTAATCTGCCATTGTATTTCCTGTTCATTGTAGTGCCCAGTACATTTTAGTGCCGGTACATTGTGCCCAACACATGCTTCTGGTGAAACACACCCTGTAAATTTATTACCTAGTTTCTTCAAAGCGTGCTGATATACCCCGCATGTGTTCAGAAACCTTTGTTTGGACAAACGGCCAGGCAAGGGAGGGAAGGAGAACTATTTGAATTTTGGAACAAAAATTTGGCTGAAATAGAATGCTGGCACCTTGTCGCATTTACAGGGCCCCTAAGGTACCTAAACTGTAGAAACCCCCCACAAGTGACCTTAGTTTAGAAACTACATCCCTCAAGGATTTTATCCAGGGGTATAGTGAGCAATTTGAACCCACTCGTACTTCACAGAATTTGATCACAATAGGTGTTATATTGATAATTTTAATTTTTTTGCACAAAAATGTTGCTTTAGGACCAAATGTCTCACTTTTGCAAGAGGTAACACCAAAAATGTGACCACACAGTTTGTTTCCCACTTTTTTATGAGCGTGGGCAAAAAGTCAAAAAGTTCTGTTTGGACAAAGAGAAGGGCTTGGAAGGGAAGGGGCACTATTTGAATTTTGTATTTCAAATCTGTTTTATTGATGAAACTGTTGTCAACATACAAACATATCATTTGTGCAATTACAATACATAAGCATCATTTTCTCAATGCCGGGATAACATCCAGAAATTGTTACATTACTAAATTTCTTGGAATTCTTCAAATTATCTTTGTGCTATTACCATACAACCACTTGTAAATTATAGGTCAGAATTTTACTTCTTTTGACTTCCCGTATCCTAATATACTCATTCTCCTTGTGTGTCTATTGTCTTATGAATTATTGATAAATCTTTTCATATAAAAAATGAAACTAGAAAAATGCAGATTAATGTTCAGAAAAGAAAGAAAGAAGAGGAAAGATATAAGCATAAAGAAGAGGAAATTAGAGAAAAGGGGGGAGGGGGGGGAAGCAAGAAAAGCAAAGAAAAAAGGGGGGGGGAAGGAATGAGACTCCCCACCGTTTCTCAGCTCAAAAAGCTCGCCAAACTCTCCACAAACTCTGGGGACTCCATGAACATAATCCATGGTCTCCAAACTGTAGTAAATTTTTCTGTGTTCCCATTTAGTTCTGCTGTCAGCTCCTCCATTCTCTGGAGGTTTGTCATCTCCTCCAACCAATCCAGCACCGTAGGGCATCTAGTCTGTTTCCAAAATCGTGGGATAATCATACGGGCAGCCGCCAGGCAAAATCGCAACATGTCCCTTTTTTGTGTTTTAATAGCTCCTGGGAGCATAGAAAGAAGGGCAACCTGGGGGGATTTTTCTATTTCACCTCCGCTCATCTTTTTGTACAGGTAGAACACTGAGTCCCAAAAGGGTTGCAGCTTAGTACAGCTCCACCATATGTGTAGCATTGTACCTGTGTCTGTGCCACACCTCCAGCACACATCAGACACAGAGGGAAATATAGCATGTAATTTAGTCGGGTAATGGTACCACCTTGTGAGAATTTTATAACTTTTCTCTTGAGCGGCGCACGCCAAGGAAAGCTTGTGGGTCCACAGGTACGCTCTGCTCCAATCGTCCTCTGCAATATCCTCTCCCAGTTCCTCTCCCCACCTACAGACAAAGTGAGGTTTATCCACCCTATTTCTCTGGTTCAGCATTTTATAGATGAGTGAGATGCCATGTCCAGGTGATGACCCCTGTAAAAATATTTTCTCAAAAGGAGTAGGGGGTGTCCTCATCCTTCTCTCCCTGTCCTGGTACGAGAGGAAAGATTTCAACTGCATATATTCCATCCAGGAAATCTCTCTCCCTGTGGCCTGCATGGAAGTATAAGTTGGTAGGGTGTGTCCCTGGAGCACGTGACAAAAACGGGTATCATCCGCCCGAGTAAATCCCCCGAATCTATGGGAGTGGAGTCCTGGGGGGAACTTCTTATTACCGAATACGGGGGTAAGTGGGCCCTGCTCCTGAGAGAGAGATCCCTTTTTTATCTCTCCATCCCACATCCCCATCGCTGTCCGCGTGAACTCCATTCCTTTCGCTATCTGGATCCTACTTTCTTTCTCTAACCATGGAAGTAAATGTAAGGGAGTTCCCAGTACATCCTGTTCAATCACCACCCATTGTTTCGAATTACCATGAAAATGCCAGTCCAGTAATCTCGTTAGGATAGCTGCCTTGTAATATAACTGAAAATTTGGGAGCCCCGCCCCCCCCGTCACTTTTGTGTCTGGTCAGAGTTTTAATTCCTGTTCGGGGTCTCCTGTTCCCCCAGACAAACCCAGACAAGGCTGTCCGGATCTTGGAGAAGTAACTTAGCGGTAGCTGTATGGGTATTGTCTGAAACAGGAACAGGAACCTCGGTAACACATCCATTTTTATCGCGTTTATACGCCCAAACCACGTCAATCTCTTTTTGTCATATTTCTTTAAGTCCCTGATTGTCCTTTCTAATAAGGGGAAAAAATTGTGATGTACAATTTTTGCTGGATCCCTAGGTACTATAACTCCCAGATATTTTAAAACTGACGGTTGCCACTTAAAAGGGAAGTTTTGTGATACTCTCGCAAGGTCTTCTGCCGATAAAGTCACGTTCATGGCCTCTGATTTGGAAAAATTTACTTTGAAGTTGCTTAAGTTGCCAAACTGTTCGAACTCCTTAAGCAAGGACGGGAAGGATATGTGTGGTTGGGAAATGAACATGAGAAGGTCATCCGCGAATAGAGCCAGCTTACGGCTCTCCCCCCCCGCCTCTATCCCGTGGATGCTTGTGTTGTTTCTCAGGGCGACCGCAAGGTGCTCCATGACTATGACGTATAAGAGGGGCGACAGTGGACATCCCTGTCTCGTTCCATTGTGGACCAGAAAGGATGATGATAGAAACCCATTTGTCCTGACTTTTGCTGAGGGTCTCGTATACAGGGACGCAATTCTACCCAAAAATTTCTGACCCAAACCCACCTGTCTCAAGGCTGCCATCATAAAGCTCCAACTGACCCGGTCGAAGGCCTTCTCCGCGTCCACTGAAAGTAAACACATGGGGAGAGACTGAGCCCTCGACCGAGCCATCAGGAGGAACAATTTGTTGGTGTTGTCCCGTGCCTCCCGGCCTTTTACAAATCCCACCTGGTCTGTATGTATTATCCCAGGCAGGGACAGGGCAAGTCTGTTGGCAAGTGCTTTAGAGAAAAATTTCAAATCTAAATTAATCAGTGAGATGGGTCTGTAATTTGTAACCAGCAAGTGGTCCTTTCCCGGTTTGGGGATAACACATATGTGTGCTTCAAGAGACTGCGCTACCCACTGGGAGTTTTCAGATATGGAGTTAAATACTTTGGTCATGAACGGGGATAACTGAGTCTGAAAAATTTTATAGAACTTGGGGGTAAACCCGTCCGGACCTGGGCTTTTGCCTGAAGGAGAATCCCTGATAATAGATGCCATTTCTGTCTCTGTAAAGTCTGCTTCTAGGTTTTCAACCTCAGTATTGGGTATAGTCGGCAGGGCTGTTTTAAGTATGTAATCATTTATTTTAGTCTCCAAAGCTTCTTGTGGCATATCCCCAAATTTGCCCCTTATGTTGTAAAGGTCACTATAATATTTTTGAAACTGCTCCGCTATGTGGATTGGGTTCTGAGTCAAAAGGCCGTCCGATTTTTTGATCGTAGGGATGTGACTGGGGTCCCCCCTCGGATGTAATAACCTAGCTAGTGGTCTGCCACATTTGTCCGCATATTCATACATAAATCTTTTTAGTCTATTCCTGTGGCGCTCGTATTGTCGGTCCAGAATGGATTTAAGTTCCTCTCTGTTTTTAACTAGCTCTGTCAGTGTCACCGGGGATAATGTCTGCTTATGGATCTTCTCTAGGTCTGAAATATTCTGAAGTAGAGACAGAATGGTTTGGGCTCTCTCCCTCTTAATCCTAGCCCCATGTTTGATCAGAATCCCTCTCAACACACACTTTAGTGTCTCCCATTGAACAGGTAGGGTAGTAGTGTCTCCTGAGTGTATCTCCAAGAATTCATCTATTGTGTTCTGCAGGTCTTTCAAGCATCCCTGGTCCCTCAGCAGACTATCATTCAACCGCCAAGACCACGGCCTCCCAGGCCCATCCGGCATAGTGAGGCTCAAAAATATGGGGGCATGATCTGACCAAGAGATACTGCCTATAGAGGCCTGTATCTGCCATGTCAGGGCCTTCTGACTTACAAGGAATAGGTCTATGCGGGTGTATGAAGAGTGAGCCGGGGAAAAATATGTGTAGTCACGGTCTACTGGGTGTAGTGTTCTCCATACATCCACTAATCTGAGTTCCTGTATACAACGTTTAACCTTCGTTAGTTTCCTTATTGAGAGAAAGTTATGTCCCGACGTTGTGTCTACCTTAGGGTCCAAAGTGAAGTTTAAATCACCGCCCACGATCACGGTCCCTTCTGCGAATTCATCCAGTGATGACAGGAGAGAGGAGCAGGTCGTCGCCGGATCTCTATTCGGTAGATACCAATTGACAATGGTAAAGATGGATGAGTTAACATTAATTTTCAGGAATATAAATCTTCCCTCCGTGTCCACCCGTGTATCTAGAACTGTGTGCACTAGGGACTTATGGATGCCTATGGACACTCCCTTGGATTTTGACTCTGGGTTGGAACTGTGGACCCAGTTAGTGTAATATCTGTCTCTAAAGATGGGGAGGTGGCCCGTTTTAAAATGTGTTTCTTGGATCAATAGTATATGGACTCTTTTTTTGTGCATGTCAAAAAATATCTGGGAGCGTTTTTGCGGGACATTAAGTCCCCTCACATTTAGTGAACCCCAATTAATCTGCGTCATTTCAATGCGGAGGAACGGTGGGGACTCTAGGGATAGGTTCGGGGATTAGGGAGAGAGAGAGAGATGTGCAGGCAAGTAGGATAGGAAGAGCAGGGAAAAAGAAGAGGAAATAAAAGAGAAGAGGTAAGAAGGTCGAGAATACAAAAGAAACTACCAACAAAGCAGTAGAAACCAAAGGCAAGGAGGTCAGAGTGCCTCCCGCCTGCAAGGTTACAGCAAGACCCTAACGTCGGGTCTAAAAAGACTAAAAGTAACTGTATAGGTATAAGAGAATACCAAACTGTCTAACCTAGGGATGGTGAGACTACGCCACTCCTTTATGGCGTGTTATCCCAATCAGGGAGGGAACTTTCTACAAAGGAGCCCCCTGCCCCGGACTAACAATAAGCAATTATTCAACTTAGTTTGTCAGCCAGAGCCCTATATAATGTGAGGACACAAGGTCTAGAGAGAATATTGTGCTATACACCGTCAGGGGGTGCCCCCCCGCCCCCTCTTCCAGGAAGGCGGGAGGGAACCCCCCCCCCCTCATAATCAGAAAGACTTAATCCCCCTGGCAAAAAAATTATAGCAAAACTGGGAGGTACATTCTATTGAGAAACAACCCAATGAATTTTTGTTTATGAACCAATAACTCCTTAAACATCAGACTGGTCTTCCTCTTCGAGGGCCACGCATCCGATCACCATCTGGGGCAGCACCCCATACCCCCATTGGAAACACCGGCCATTCCTCTATAGGCACCAACGGAATGTCCAGGGCTGCAGCAAACGATGGCATATCAGTCGGGTTCCTAAGAACATGCATTCTTCCCGCATGTCGGACCTGCAGGCGGAAACTATTTGAATTTTGGAACACAAATTTGTCTCTATTTGGAATAGATTGTTACAGTGGTACCTCGCTTAACGAGTAACCCACTTAACAAGAATTTCGCTTAACAAGCAAAGCTTTCTGTAAATTTGTAACCCGCTTTATGAGAAAGATTTGCTGTACGAGCGAAATCCTCACTGCACACATTTCCGGTTTCATACATCCACCGCACTCTGACCCGCACTTGCAGTCCACAAACACACACATGTACGCACAAACACACAAACACACACGCACGCACACACATACAGTATTATGCTCACCTTACCTTCCGTTCCACCGCCGGCCTCATGGTTCTTGTAGTTCCCGGGTACATCACGACGTCCTCGCGCCGAACTACAAGACCCAGGAGGCCGGCGATGGAATGGAAGGTAAGGTGAGCATATAATATAACATAATATGTGTACCTTTCGTTTCATCGCCGGCCTCCTGGGTCCTGTATTTCGCCGCTGCGCTCCAGTCTACGCTGTGTATCGGCATCCATAGCAACGAGGGAGGAACTTCCTGTCGCCGCTACTGAAAGGCAGCGCGCTGGCCAATCAGAGGCAAGTGGCTCTGCCTTTGACGTCAGCGCTCTGGCCGGGAAGTTCCTCCCTCGTTGTTATGGTAACGCGATACACAGCCCGGCCCCGTACCAGAGAACAGCAAGTCCCAGGACACCGGCGATGGAACGGAAGGTAAGGTGAGCATATAATATGTGCATGTGCGTGCTTGTGTGTTTATGTGAGTTTATGTGTGTTTGTGTGTGTTTGCACGTGTGTGGAATCACAGAATAGGGGACCAGGATGGGAAATTTAACGCATTGTGGAACGAATCGTTTGCATTGCAATGATTTCCTATGGGAAATCTTGTTTTGCCAAACGAGTAACTTGGTTAACAAGCACAGTCCCAGAATGGATTGTTCTCGTTAAGCAAGGTTCCACTGTATTTGCGAAGCCTGTGTGGTTTAAGTACAATAGAAATTCCCCCAAAAATATATTATTGGTAAATTATACAATATAATGTTTTTATGTATGGAGGTAGTGAGCAGTTTAATTTCACAATTTTTCTGCATCTTTTGGCAAAAAAAAAATCACACAAAAACGGTTTTGACGCTGTTTCGGTGCGGTTTTCTGCCAGGAGATGTAAATTTGGTTCTGAAATGTCTGCCCCAGAGTTTTGCACCAAATTTGAATGTCCTGGCAGAAAATCAAACCGAAATGGTACAAAAAAGTTTTTGTGCGTTTTTTTGCCAAGAGATGCAGATTTGGTGCTGACATTTATACATCATATTCCTGCACTAAATATGCATTTCTTGGCAAAAAAATTGCATCAATAATGCATCAAAATGGCATCATGTTTTGATGGATTTTTTTGACAGAAGATGCAGATTTAGTGCAGGAATATGGTGAATACATTTCAGCACCAAATCTGCATCTTTTGGCAAAAAAACACAGTTTTCTGCCGGGAGATGCAGGTATGTGAACTCCGTTCACCTTACGTAAGGTTACTGAGATCAATGAGGTCACCTTAGGTCAGTTTACCTGTGGTCACAGATGGTGTACCATGAGAACCTCCAGCTATGACCGCAAATAAACTGACTGATGTCACCACTCACAGGTGCGGATAAGTCAGTCTCTTCCTCAAGCTACAGCATGTGGACATGATCTGTGCTCGTATGCTGTGACTTCAGTATGTAGCAGAGCTGGAAACGTTATGGAACCTCGTGTGGATTACGTTGGAACTGGGTGTTTGTGGTTAATAAAGGGGTGAAAGAGGGTGTGATTTTTAGTATTTTATTTCAAATAAAGGATTTTTTCGGTGTTTGTGTTTATTTCTTTTCACTTATGGATTAGTAATGGGGGGAGTCTCATAGATGCCTCTCATTACTAATCTAGGGCTTAGTGGCAGCTGTGAGCTGTCATTAACCCCTTATATTACCCTGATTGCCAACATACCAGGGCAATCAGGATCAGCCGGGTAAAGTGCCGGGATTGTCTCAACTAATGGATGTGACAATTCTGGGTGGCTGCAGGCTTTTTTAGGCTGGGGGGCCCAATAACCAGCCTGAGAATACCAGGGTGAAAGAAGTTAAAAGACTTTATCATGGATGGGTATCAAAATTGAGAGGGACCACACACCGTTTTTTTAATTATTTATTTAAATATTTGTTTAAAAAGCCACATGAGGTCCCTCTATTTTGATACACAGCCAAGATAAGCACAAGGCTGGGGGCTGCAACCTGTAGCCATATGCTTCATCTGTGCTGGGTAAGTATAACGCACCTGCTCTCATCCCTCTAGCCCTTTCTAGCACCATTTTAAAGCTCATGATGTGGGTCCCCATAGACTTAGATGGGGATCGACGTTCGGGCAGATATCCAGAATTCTTTCTGGTCTGGATCCGTTTTTTTTTTGTTTTTTTTAATGTAATTAAATAATAGTACACTCGCCTAGAACAGTAGCTGAGAAGTTTATCTAATATAAAGGAGTAATCAAATGTATGTCAAGGATTGCCTATTGTTGGTGCAGCACAGCAGTTCACAAATTATACAAAACTCTAAATCTCCCTTTTCGATGTTTGATATAGCATTGTGTACACTTTTCTACAGCTATAGTCCCATTCAAATACTGTTAGCTCAGAGAGATGAGTCTTTTGAGCACTGATACAATCCAGTGTCTATATCTGCTGGACAAAGTTCGGCGTGAAACTAACTACATTTATGTGCACACTCCCATCATGATCACTGTGATGGGACCTGAGTTCAGGACTTACTGACCTGGGTGGGGTCATTGTAATGAAGCGAAATTATGTCACTGTAGCTGACAGCTGCATGGTCGAGAGGAAAGTAGAAATTCACCAACCGATGCATTATACCATCTTCGACTTACAGGAGGGCCTTCCAAATGCGTCACTGATACCACCTCCCAGGGCTTTCGTCTCCTCACCCTGTAGTAAACGTTGCCGAGACAACAATCTCCCTTGCTGGAGTAACTGGATTGGGACCATGTCTTTTGTTATCTGGAGTGATTTTCGTGTCACCAGCTCACATGGACCCCATGGATTTTGCTGGATGAAGATTTACATTTCCTCTCCCTTGAATCTCTCACTCTCCTGTCCCAAGATGGCTGTTCACACATTTCTTGACAGGCAGCTTTGAAAAAAGGGCTGGATGATTTCCTTTGTATACATAACATTGTCAGTTATAGATGATTTAGTGACAAAATTGTTTAATTGGTGGAAGAAGTTTGAATTTGATGGACCTGGGTCTTGGTTTCAAACCATGTAATTATGTATCTTCCAACTAGGTGCTGGCATCGCAGCCCTGAGGGTCGCCATCTGATTTTGTCAAAATCCAGTCTAAATCAGCAGAACATAGTCCATTTACAATAACACAAGTTTCTGTCAACAAAAGACCGTTTTTGTTTCTCCTCTCCATATGTTCCAAACAAGAGCGTGTATATAAGGGTAAAAAAGGAGACCGGAACCTTTTGTGGCCAGTGGTTAGTACTGCAGGCCACAATGTTCTCAATGTCCAAGCAGTACACTGCCATATACATTGGTATGAAAACATACCACCTGCTGTAAAAAGATTGTTAACATAAATGGTGCATCCAATTCCCAATCATCTCACATAGGTGATATTGACAATTTTCTCCTCTTACTGATGGAAAGTACTCGCTCCTTGGATCTTTTTGTATAGGACGAAGCTGTTATACGTAGAAATCTGGATTAAGTAGATTGCTACCGTTTTATACCAGGCCCTGGTCTTTTGCGTCACCAGATACCGTTGAAGCATCTGGTCTGACAGGTTAATGCCTCCCATGAATTTATTATAATCTGTTACACAGACCAGATTTTGCTTTTCTCTGGAGGTGCCGCTGTCTCTGACCGTCACGGTTGTGTCGCATACAGGGTGGTCAGCATGTAGACGTCTTTCCTGTCATTCCATTTCACTGCAAGAAGCTGGTCACTAGCCAATGAGCATGACGCCCCCTTCTCCAAACGTCTGGACACCAACTGTGAGGGAAAGTCTGTATTTTTCAGATTGTCCCACAGGCCCTGTATTTGCAGTGTGAAGGGATTTATAAAGGGGGATACTAGTAATATAATCTGTGTAAACATGGTACCCTTGATGTAAAAATGGAGTCATTAGCTTCCAGACAATTCTATCTGGGATGCCAATTGTCTGGGGGCAGTTTGGTGGGCTTATTTGGCTATCCCTACCTTTGTATATTAATTTGATACCATTTTTGCTCTCTTGGAGGAGATGAATTGGTGGAATGACAGACAGCCCTTGAAACCCATGAAGGACTTGCCAACTGTAACTTCTTTTCGGGATAAAGAAATTCAAAATGAACTTTTAGGAGGGAATCTATCTTGGGGAATTTGGAAATTGTAACGAGCTTTATATTGTGCTTGGGACATGACAGCTACAAATACAGGGGTACTATGGACAAATATTGTTGCCCAATAGGAGCGGAGAGTGTTTTGTATTATTTTTTACTAATCTCATTTTCGGGGTAATACTAAAAAATTGGGGGAATGTACGCCAGCTGCATAGTAAATATTCTGCAAGCCATTATTATATTTTTTCTATGCGTAACAAAAAAAAACAACAAAATCTAATCTAATACTAGTAAACCTAAACCTATACTAGCATTTTCTTTAGATTATTGTTATTTTATATACATTTTTTGTAACTTTTGAAAAAACCCTATCCCTAACGGCAAAGCTTGAAAGAAATAGAAATTCCAAAATTATGATAATCTAACTAGGGGGATGACATGGGAGGGGCAAGAATGATCAAGGGGGTGATAAGGAAATTGGAGAGGGATTTATTGGAATTAATCTAGAAATTAGATTTTTTTTCTTCACTTGACAGGACAGCAGCACTTGTAGTGTATCTCTCTTTTCTCCCAGATCTGCTAGAAGGGTAGAAGAGGGAGAGGTACAGCCCAAGTGATGTCTTTTATTTTTAAAATATTGAGGTTTTGATCACTTTGAGGGTCTATCAATGATCAAATGTCAGGAATCTATGCAGATTTTGGCATACACCCACCATTTTCCTTTGTTGACAAGGAGGAGGGAGGCTGAGGATGATGTTTCCGGTACCGAGATACGGCAGGCGGGGGGGGGGGGGGGGGTTGGGGACACCATTTCTCTTTCCTCCACTTATTTCTTTTTTTTTGTATATATATGATTGACGTTATTTGTTGAATAATGGCAATCACATGTAAAAACCGACACAGATACCCCCAGCAGCTGACACCCCGTTGATTTTCCAGCACTGAAGGACACTATACCCTTATTCCAGCTTGCTGTTTTAAAATGAGGATGAGGGAATAAGGCTCGTTAGTGGCAGCCATTTTTATGTGTATTGTTGCTCATTAAGGGGTTAATATCAAGCAGACTTTGAAAAATCATTCTGTCATGGAAAGTAAGTACGCAAGCATCACCAAGTAACAAATCTACTATAAGCATCATGTTGAATTTTGTTTCGCCACGATTTTTCCAATATGCAATTTCACTGTGATTTTAGAAAATGGCGTCAAAAACGGCATTACAAATCTATAGAATGTACATATCTAAAGAGGTTTTCCCATCTAAAGTAATGGAAGATACATCACCACTTCATGATTATGGGAAGTCCAACCTTTGGACCCCAATATTCCTTAGAAATTTAGGATGTGGACTGGTGTAGAGCAGCGCTGTGCTGCCTTTACTCTAAGCATTGGAGGAGGTCCTAGAGGTCGGACCCCCAGCAATTATGCAGTGATGGCCTATCCAAACAATATGGTACTATTTTGTCACAGGAGAAGACCCTCTTAATATCAGATCACTACTAATGGAACTGCTGTGATAATCTTAATATATTTGCTATTTTTTGGTTTCTTTACTTATAACCTTCAGTGTGAACACTATACCATGACATACCGTATTGCACCATATGGACCAGATTTTTCCATCCGAGTACACTACAGTTCAAAAATTTGGGGTCACCCAGACAATTTTGTCTTTTCCATGAAAAATCATACTTTTATTTATCAATGAGTTGCATAATGAATAGAAAATATAGTCCAGACATTGACGAGGTTAGAAATAATGATTTTTACTTGAAATAATAATATTCTCATTCAAACTTTGCTTTCGGCACAGAATGCTCCTTTTCAGCAATTCCAGCTTTGCAGACCTTTGGCATTCTAGCTGTTAATTTGCTGAGGTAATCTGGAGATATTTCCCCCCATACTTCCAGAAGCGCCCACACAAGTCGGATTGACTTGATGGGCACTTTTTGCGCACCATACGGTCAAGCTGCTCCCACAACAGCTCAATAGGGTTGAGATCTGGTGACTGGGCTGGCCACTCCATTACAGATAGAATACCAGCTCCTGCTTCTTCCTTAAATAGTTAATGCATAATTTGGAAGTGTGCTTTGGGTCATTGTCCTGTTGTAGGATGAAATTGGCTCCAATCAAGCGCTGTCTACAAGGTGTGGCATGGCATTCCAAAATGGAGTGATAGCCTTCCTTATTCAAAATTCCTTTTACCTTGTACAAATCTCCGACTTTACGAGCACCAAAGCAACCCAAGACCATCAAGTTACCTCCACCATGCTTGAGAGATGGCTTCAGGCACTCTTCCAGCATCTTTTCAGTTTTTCTGTGTTTCACAAATGTTCTTCTGTGTGATCCAAACACCACAAACTACGATTCATCTGTCCGTAACACTTTTTTCTAATCTTCCGCTGTCCAATGCCTGTGTTCTTTTGCCCATATTAATCTTTTCCTTTTATTAGCCAGTCTCAGATATGGCTTTTTCTTTGCCACTCTGCCCTGAAGGCCAGCATCCCGAAGTTGGCTCTTCACTGTAGACGTTGACACTGGCGTTTTGCTGTTACTATTTAAAGAAGCTGCCAGTTGAGGACCTGTGAGGCATCGATTTCTCAAAGTAGAGACTCTAATGTACTTGTATTGTTGCTCAGTTGTGCAGTGGGGCCTCCCACTTCTCTTTCTACTCTGGTTAGAGCCTGTTTGTGCTCTCTTCTGAAGGGAGTAGTACACACCATTGTAGGAAATCTTCAGTTTCTTGGCAATTTCTCGCATGGAATATTCTTCATTTCTAAGAATGAAATTAGACTGTCGAGTTTCACATGAAAGTTCTCTTTGTCTGGTCATTTTTAGAGTTTAATGGAACCAACAAATGTAATGCTCCAGATTCTCAACTAGCTCAAAGGAAGGTCAGTTTTATAGCTTCTCTAATCAGCAAAACTATTTTCAGCTGTGCTACCATACTTGCACAAGGGTTTTCAAGGGATTTCTAAACATCCTTTAGCCTTCTAACACAGTTAGCAAACACAATGTTACCATTTGAACACTGGAGTGGTGGTTGTTGGAAATGGGCCTCTATACACCTATGTAGATATTGCATTCAAAACCAGACATTTGCAGCTAGAATAGTCATTTACCACATTAATAATGTATAGAGTGTATTTCTGTTTAATTTAATGTTAGCTTCATTGAAAAAAATAATGTGCTTTTCTTTCAAAAATAAGGAAATATCTAAGTGATCCTAAACTTTTGAACTGCAGTGTATATCTATGTAGATATTACTGAATCTCTACAGTCCATCAGTGTACTGCCATCTGTTGTAACAATTGTGCCGTAAGATGTATAAATACGTGTTTAGATTGATATGAATTATGCCATGATAGCTGCAGTATCGGAGTACATTACGCCGTATCAGGTGCACAAAGGTCATTCAGTTTTCATTAATTTGCCCTTTGAGATAGTGAAGACTCATGAGCAGATAATCGCCATGGTAACGCAGGATATCGTTCGGGTTGTCAACACGTCTTGCAGCTCTCATTGATGCTATCTGACTGATAGGGGAAATAATTAGCTGATATTAAGAGCACATAAATTGCCTTGATTGCTAGAAAATTGGTGTAACAACATAAAGCCCTGTGTTTATGAGGCCTGTGTTGTTTACTACACGTAAAACATAAAGGTTACGAACATCTGTAATCTTCAAAAAGACGTTCACTTTTTACACAACATTGGGTACATTGATTTTTTTATGATTCCATGAAAAGTTTTCATCAATGTGAGAAATGAAAAAAGTTGTACCATTCATGCCTCACTTCCCATGATCAACAAAGGCTTCCATACTTTGGCCTGGAACCACTATACTGGCTTCACCCGAATAGGAAATCGTGTTTCTAAATATTTTAGGCCAAATAAAGAAAAGTTCCATTAAACAGCCCACAAGACTGACCTGTTCTCATTATTTCTGTAAATGGTAAAAAAAGTTTGGGGGTAGATCATGCATCATAATGGCAGCTTATAGAGTGTCAAGAAGGGATTATTCCCACAGTATTTTATTAGGTCTTTTTGGTCAATATCTACCATACCATATTTTTCGTTTTATAAGACGCATCGGATTATAATACGCACCCCAAATATAGAGGAGGAAATACGAAAAATAATTTTTAATGTTAAAATGAGGGTCCGTCTTATAATCCTAGTGCATCTTAATCCTAAGGCTCTCCAGGGGGGAACGGCGGTGGTGGAGCGGCTCAGGAAGGTCACAGGAGGCAGAGCAATGTTGTGGGCTCAGAGTGGGAGGTGGAGCGGCTCAGGCGGGTCAAAGATATTGCAGGCTCGGTTGTGTTGTGGTAGCGGATGCCATTAATCTGCCGGCAGGCTGTGGGAATGTCGTAGCAGCGGGCACCATTGATCTGCTAGCGAGCTGTAGAGGTGACACTGCAGTGGAGCGACTCAGGAGGGCCATAGGACAGAGGGCCACAGGACAGGATGTCTTGGCGGCAGGTGCCATTGATCTGACAGTGTGGTCTGTTGAATCGCCCACAGTTGATGAGCTGGACTTCAAGAAAATAGCTGCGGAGGCAGTGGGTGCGCAGATAAAACTCTGAGGCCATTTTCTTCAAGTCCATCACATCAATCTGCACATGCGTTGCCTCCTCGGCCAGTCCATCGTGTCAAAAGCGGGCGATTGAATGGAGCCCACAGTCAGCTCAATGCACCCGCTGCCAAGACACCCCAACCTGTGACCTTCTTGAGTTGCTCTACTGCAGTGACACCCCCGATCCTGTCCTGTGACACTGCCTCCTATGACCCTGCTCCACCACAGCGGCCACAGTAAGCCATATCCAGTTTGGAAGACCATTTTCATAGATTAGACACAAGCAGATAAGCAAGCCGAGCGTCCCACAGGCCAAGAAAAGCAGCTACAGATCCAGAATAAGCAGTAGTGAAGTTAAAAAGGGGTATTATCCTCTCCAAGATCCCAATATGTAATGGGTATAATAATATTAGCAAATACCTCCAATTAGAAATGTAGTATAGTTCTCCTGATATATCATCATAGTATCATAGTATCATAGTTTTAAGGTTGAAGGGAGACTCTAAGTCCATCTAGTTCAACCCGTAGCCTAACATGTTGATCCAGAGGAAGGCAAAAAACCCCAATGTGGCA
Organism: Anomaloglossus baeobatrachus; assembly: GCF_048569485.1. NCBI lineage: Eukaryota > Metazoa > Chordata > Amphibia > Anura > Aromobatidae > Anomaloglossus > Anomaloglossus baeobatrachus. The sequence continues at coordinate 133,676,293 of NC_134353.1, forward strand.
AACAAGTTCCAATGGGGAAAAAATTTCCTTCCTGACTCCACATCCGGCAATCAGACTAGTTCCCTGGATCAATACCCTGTCATAAAATCTAATATACATAACTGGTTATATTAAATTTTTCAAGAAAGGCATCCAGGCTCTGCTTAAATGTTAGTAGTGAATCACTCATTACAACATCATGCGGCAGAGAGTTCCATAGTCTCACTGCTCGTACAGTAAAGAATCCTCGTCTGTGATTATGATTAAACCTTCTTTCCTCAAGACGTAGCGGATGCCCCCGTGTTCCAGTCGCAGGCCTAGGTGTAAATAGATCTTTGGAAAGGTCTCTGTACTGTCCCCTCATATATTTATACATTGTGATTAGATCTCCCCTAAGCCTTCGTTTTTCCAGACTAAATAACCCCAAGTTTAATAACCTGTCTTCGTATTGCAGCCCCCCCATTCCTCTAATAATCTTGGTCGCTCTTCTTTGCACCCTCTCCAGTTCAGCTATGTCCTTCTTATATATCGGTGACCAGAATTGTACACAGTATTCTAAGTGCGGTCGCACTAGTGACTTGTACAGAGGTAGAACTATATTTTTTTCATGAACACTTATACCTCTTTTAATACATCCCATTATTTTATTAGCCCTGGCAGCAGCTGCCTGACACTGTCCACTAAAGTGAAGTTTACCATCCACCCATACACCCAAGTCTTTTTCTGTGTCTGTTTTACCCAGTGTTCTACAATTAAGTACATAATCATAAATGTTATTTCCTCTACCCAAGTGCATGACCTTACATTTATCTACATTAAACTTCAATTGCCACTTCTCAGCCCAATCCTCCAATTTACATAAATCTCCCTGTAATATAAAATTATCCTCCTCTGTATTGATTACCCTGCAGAGTTTAGTATCATCTGCAAATATTGAAATTCTACTCCGCATGCCCCCAACAAGGTTATTTATAAATATGTTGAAAAGAAGCGGGCCCAATACTGACCCCTGTGGTACCCCACTATGAACTGAGACCCAGTCCGAGTACGTACCATTAATAACCACCCTTTGTTTCCTATCACTGAGCCAGTTTTTAACCCAGTTACACATATTTTCCCCTATCCCCATTATTCTCATTTTATGTACCAACCTTTTGTGTGGCACCATATCAAAAGCTTTTGAAAAGTCCATATACACAACATCCACTGCATTTCCCTGGTCCAGGCTTGAACTTACCTCTTCATAGAAGCTGATCAAATTAGTTTGACAGGATCGATCCCTCATAAACCCATGTTGATACTCTGTCATAGGCCCCCTTCACACGTCCGTGAAAAACACGCACGTGTGTTACGGGCCGTTTTTCGGGTCCGTGTCCCGTTTTTGTGTCCGTTTTTATGGTCCGTGTGGCACCTGTGTGAATTGCGTATGCTAGCCGTGTTTGTGTGCAGAACGTCCGTGTGTGCGTGTGGAATTAACGTGTATGTGTACGTGTAATGTCCGTGTGTAATGTCCGTGTGTGTGATGCACAATGTCGTTTATAAATGTCGGCTGACAGCAGACAGAGTTGCGCGATGAGAATGAACTCGGGTGAACTTCACCCGACTTCATCCTCATACCGCGGCTCTGTCTGTGTCGAGTACTGATTAGCGGTCACCTGTGAAGGATTCACCGGTGACCGCTAATCCCCCGATTGACTGAAGTGTCCCCCCTCTCTCATACTCACCGATCCCAGATCCCCGGCGCTGCACGGCATTCACACGGCTGCGGCGGCTTTTACTATTTTGAAAAAGCCGGCCGCTCATTAAACAATCTCCTATTCCCTGCTTTCCCCGCCCACCGGCGCCTATGATTGGTTACAGTGAGACACGCCCCCACGCTGAGTGACAGGTGTCACACTGCACCCAATCACAGCAGCCGGTGGGCGTGTCTATACTGTGCAGTAAAATAAATAAATAAATAATTAAAAAAAAACGGTGTGCGGTTCCCCCCAATTTTAATGCCAGCCAGATAAAGCCATACGGCTGAAGGCTGGTATTCTCAGGATGGGGAGCTCCACGTTATGGGGAGCCCCCCACCCTAACAATATCAGTCAGCAGCCGCCCAGAATTGCCGCATACATTATATGCGACAGTTCTGGGGCTGTACCCGGCTCTTCCCGATTTGCCCTGGTGCCGTTGGCAAATCGGGGTAATAAGGAGTTATTGGCAGCCCATAGCTGCCAATAAGTCCTAGATTAATCATGTCAGGCGTCTATGAGACACCATCCATGATTAATCTGTAAGTTACAGTAAAAAAACACACACACCCGAAAAAATCCTTTATTAGAAATAAAAAACACACACAAATTCCCTCATTACCAATTTATTAACCCCGACAAACCCTCCATGTCCGGCGTACTCCACGGACCTCCAGCGTCGCGTCCAGCTCTGCTGCATGCAGGTGACAGGAGCAGCAGAAGACACCGCCGCTCCGGTCACCTCCACACAGCAAATGAGATGAGTAGCGCGATCAGCTGCTGTCACTGAGGTTACCTGGATCCAGCGGTGGCCGCGGGTAACCTCAGTGACAGCAGCTGATCGCGCTACTCACCTCATTTGCTGTGTGGAGGTGACCGGAGCGGCGGTGTCTTCTGCTGCTCCTGTCACCTGCATGCAGCAGAGCTGGACGCGACGCTGGAGGTCCGTGGAGTACGCCGGACATGGAGGGTTTGTCGGGGTTAATAAATTGGTAATGAGGGAATTTGTGTGTGTTTTTTATTTCAAATAAAGGATTTTTTCGGGTGTGTGTGTTTTTTTACTGTAACTTACAGATTAATCATGGAAGGTGTCTCATAGACGCCTGACATGATTAATCTAGGACTTATTGGCAGCTATGGGCTGCCAATAACTCCTTATTACCCCGATTTGCCAACGGCACCAGGGCAAATCGGGAAGAGCCGGGTACAGCCCCAGAACTGTCGCATATAATGTATGCGGCAATTCTGGGCGGCTGCTGACTGATATTGTTAGGGTGGGGGGCTCCCCATAACGTGGAGCTCCCCATCCTGAGAATACCAGCCTTCAGCCGTATGGCTTTATCTGGCTGGCATTAAAATTGGGGGGAACCGCACGCCGTTTTTTTTTAATTATTTATTTATTTATTTTACTGCACAGTATAGACACGCCCACCGGCTGCTGTGATTGGGTGCAGTGTGACACCTGTCACTCAGCGTGGGGGCGTGTCTCACTGTAACCAATCATAGGCGCCGGTGGGCGGGGAAAGCAGGGAATACGAGATTGTTTAATGGGCGGCCGGCTTTTTCAAAATAGTAAAAGCCGCCGCAGCAGTGTGAACGCCGTGCAGCGCTGCGCCGGAGATCGGGGAACGGTAAGTATGAGAGAGGGGGGGAAACTGACCGACAGACTGTGAGAGAGGGACAGACAGACAGAGAGACCGACAGAGAGACTGACCGACGGACTCAGGGAGATTGACCGACATACACAGAAATAGAAAGAATAGCCGACATCACTAGAAATAAAAACACCAAACGGACACGGACTATAGGTATATGCATACGTGTTTACTAACGTGTGTGCACATACCCATAGACTTTCATTGTGTCCACGTGTGCGTGCTCCGTGCAGATAACGGACATGCATCCGTGCCAAACGCAAACACATACGGATCACGGACACGCACACACGGACATAATGAAATAACGGACGTGTGACCACAATCATAGATTAACATTGGTGCACGTTTGGCCGTGTCTCCGGTATATACGGAAACGGACCAAACACGCACGTGTATCACGGACGTGTGAAGGGGGCCATAAGGTTATTTTTCTTGAGATACTCCAGTATAGCATCTCTCAAGAAACCCTCAAGGATTTTACCAACCGTAGAGGTTAAACTTACCGGCCTATAATTTCCCGGCTCAGTTTTTGTCCCCTTTTTGAATATTGGCACCACATTTGCTATGCGCCAGTCCTGCGGTACCGACCCTGTTATTAAGGAATCTGAGAAGATTAAAAATAATGGTCTATCTATCACAGAACTCAATTCCTGTAGTACTCTGGGGTGTATGCCATATCTGTTACCTCATGTGCAGGCCATTGCAGGACCTTAGGTATCCATGGTTACAACCACGAGCAACTAACTACATAACTAACTCTCACCATCTGAATGGACATAACTATGGATGCCTAAACTGCACATGAGGTAACAGATATGACTATATCTGGGTAATTACACTACATTTCTAATTGGAAGTATTTGCTAACATTATTATTATTATTATTATTATTACACCTACTATATACTGGGATAGGATCTTGGAGAGGGGAATACCCCTGTAAAGACTGTAGACACATAAAAAAAATGTTTTTTTTTACTAGAGGTGTGCAAAAATATTTGCAGGACCATGATCCAGCAGTTACAGTGGGTATGGAAAGTATTCAGATCACTTTAAATTTTTCGCTCTTTGTTTCACTGCAGTCAATTGGTAAATTCAAAAAAAGTAAAGGTAAAGATAAAGAAAAAAAGTTCATTGTTTTCTCATTAATGTACACTCTGCACCCCATTTTGACAGAAAGAAACCCAAAAACAGATACAGTGCCTACAAGTAGTATTCAACCCCCTGCAGATTTAGCAGGTTTACACATTCAGAATTAACTTGGCATTGTGACATTTGGACTGTAGATCAGCCTGGAAGTGTGAAATGCACTGCAGCAAAAAAGAATGTTCTTTCTTTTTTTTTTTTTTTTAAATTGTGAAAAGTTTATTCAGAGGGTCATTTATTATTCAACCCCTCAAACCACCAGAATTCTGTTTGGTTCCCCTAAAGTATTAAGAAGTATTTCAGGCACAAAGAACAATGAGCTTCACATGTTTGGATTAATTATCTCTTTTTCCAGCCTTTTCTGACTAATTAAGACCCTCCCCAAACTTGTGAACAGCACTCATACTTGGTCAACATGGGAAAGACAAAGGAGCATTCCAAGGCCATCAGAGACAAGATCGTGGAGGGGCACAAGGCTGGCAAGGGGTACAAAACCCTTTCCAAGGAGTTGGGCCTACCTGTCTCCACTGTTGGGAGTATCATCCGGAAGTGGAAGGCTTATGGAACTACTATTAGCCTTCCACGGCCTGGACAGCCTTTGAAAGTTTCCACCCGTGTCGAGGCCAGGCTTGTCCGAAGAGTCAAGGCTAACCCAAAGACAACAAGGAAGGAGCTCCGGGAAGATCTCATGGCAGTGGGGACATTGGTTTCAGTCAATACCATAAGTAACAAACTCCACCGCAATGGTCTCCATTCCAGATGAGCCCGTAAGGTACCTTTACTTTCAAAGCGTCATGTCAAGGCTCGTCTACAGTTTGCTCATGATCACTTGGAGGACTCTGAGACAGACTGGTTCAAGGTTCTCTGGTCTGATGAGACCAAGATCGAGATCTTTGGTGCCAACCACACACGTGACGTTTGAAGACTGGATGGCACTGCATACGACCCCAAGAATACCATCCCTACAGTCAAGCATGGTGGTGGCAGCATCATGCTGTGGGGCTGTTTCTCAGCCAAGGGGCCTGGCCATCTGGTCCGCATCCATGGGAAGATGGATAGCACGGCCTACCTGGAGATTTTTGCCAAGAACCTCCGCTCCTCCATCAAGGATCTTAAGATGGGTCGTCATTTCATCTTCCAACAAGACAACGACCCAAAGCACACAGCCATGAAAACCAAGGCCTGGTTCAAGAGGGAAAAAATCAAGGTGTTGCAGTGGCCTAGTCAGTCTCCTGACCTTAACCCAATTGAAAACTTGTGGAAGGAGCTCAAGATTAAAGTCCACATGAGACACCCAAAGAACCTAGATAACTTGGAGAAGATCTGCATGGAGGAGTGGGCCAAGATAACTCTAGCGACCTGTGCCGGCCTGATCAGGTCTTATATAAGACGATTATTAGCTGTAATCGCAAACAAGGGTTATTCCACAAAATATTAAACCTAGGGGTTGAATAACAATTGACCCACACTTTTATGTTGAAAATTTATTAAAATTTAACTGAGCAACATAACTTGTTGGTTTGTAAGATTTATGCATCTGTTAATAAATCCTGCTCTTGTTTGAAGTTTGCAGGCTCTAACTTATTTGCATCTTATCAAACCTGCTAAATCTGCAGGGGGTTGAATACTACTTGTAGGCACTGTATGTAGAAATTTGTACAAATTTATTAAACAAGAAAAACTGAAACATCACATGGTCATAAATATTCAGACCCTTTGCCCAGTATTGAGTAGAAGCATCCTTTTGAGCTAGTACAGACATGAGTCTTCTTGGGAATGATGCAACAAGTTTTTCACAGCTGGATTTGGGAATCCTCTGCCATTCTTCCTTGCAGATCCTATCCAGTGCCGTCAGGTTGGATGGTGAATATTGGTAGACAGCCATTTTCAGGTCTCTTCAGAGATGCTCAATTGGGTTTGGATCAGGGCTCTGTCTGGGCCAGTCAAGAATGGTCACAGAGTTGTTGTGAAGCCACTCCTTTGTTATTTTAGCTGTGTGCTTAGGATCATTGTCTTGTTGGAAGGTGAACCTTCGACCAAGTCTGAGGTCCAGAACACTCTGGAAGAGGTTGTCTTCCAGGATATCTCTGTACTTGGCTGCAGTCATTCTTCCTTCAATCGCAACCAGTCATCCTGTCCCTCCAGCTGAAAAACATTCCCATAGCATGATGCTGCCACCACCATGTTTCACTGTTGGGATTGTATTGGGCAGGTGATGAGCAATGCCTAGTTTTGTCCACACATACTGCTTAGAATTATCACCAAAAAGTTCTATCTTCGTCTCATCAGACCAAAGAATCTTATTTCTCATAGACTAGGAGTCCTTATTGTGTTTCTTTGCAAACTCTATGCAGGTTTTTATATGTCTTGTACTAATGAGAGGCTTCTGTTGGGCCACACTGCCATAAATGCCCGATTGGTGGTGGGCTGCAGTTATAGTTGACTTTGTGGAACTTTCTCCCATCTCCCTACTGCATCTCTGGAGCTCAGCCACAGTGATCTTGGGGTTCTTCTTTACCTCTCTCACCAAGGCACTTCTCTCATGATTGCTCATTTTGACTGGATGGCAGATCTAGGAAGAGTTCTGGGGGTCCCAAACTTCTTCCATTTAAGGATTATGGAGGCCACTGTGCTCTTAGGAACCTAGAGTACAACAGAAATTCTTTTGTAACCTTGGCTAGATCTGTGCCTTGTCACAATTCTGTCTCTGAGCTTCTTGGGCAGTTCCTTTGACTTCATGATTCTCATTTGGTCTGACATGCACTGTGAGCTGAGAGGTCTTATATAGACAGGTGTGCGCCTTTCCAAATCAAGTCCTATCACACAGCTGGACTGCAATGAAGGAGTAGAACCATTTCAAGGAGGATCACAAGGAAATGGACAGCATGTGACTTAAATATGAGTGTCTGAGCAAAGTGTGTCTGAATTCTTCTGAACACATGATATTTCAGTTTTTCTTGTTTAATAAATGTGCTAAAATTTCTGGGGGGGGGGTTTCTGTCAACATGTGGTGCAGAGTGTACATTAATGAGAAAAAAAATGAACTTTTTTGAACCTACCATATGGCGGTAATGAAACAAAGAGTGAAAAATGTAAAGGGGTCTGAATACTTTCCGTACCCACTATACATTGTTACTCCACTGCCAGACCAGAGCTCTGTAAACCTCCTTCTACCTGCCGGCATCACCGTTGTCTCACCTGATAAGATTGCCCAGAGTGACTTCATTGTTGTGACTCATGCATGATGTTGCAAAGGACCTACCAACCCAAAGAGGAGAAGGAGATGCCAGCGTATAAAAGGAGATTTACAGGACTCTGAGCTTGTAGCCTTGGACTACCAAGATGGCAGCTGGACTAGGACCCTACAAATGTTTTTGGTAAACTCTAATGTTTACATATGTTACTGGTTACCTATAGTTAATAAAATTGCACTCAGTCAGAAAACATCATTCCTTGATTCCTTTTCAGACTACCTAAAATGCAGTTTGCAGTCTGATCAAAATGTGAGATTTTGTTCTTGTGGGAGTGTCTCTCCCAGTAATATAGGCTGGATGTGAGGTCTGTCTGTATCCGAAGTGATGCTGTCTTCCTTGTATCCAGCCCGTATTCTCTCCACCCTCCCTGAGATACTTTCTTCCTTTTCCGCTGTATATCTGTGTACAAGCCCTTCTCCTCTTTCCTGCTGTCAGTAACAACGGGAGAACCGGGCGCGGAGCAGCCAGAATCATAACAGCTAAGAGCAGCTATGATGGATTTGTAACATTTTCTTTCAAAAGTGCTCAGCTACATAAAGCACTAACAGGCACTGCGACTGCAAAATGGTAGATAACAATGAATGAAATCTATTTGTGAAGTTGCTTATCTTTTCATGTAGAAATAAAATAAGCAATAAAAATGTGTCCGAGGTGTACATATACTTTCATGTCTCACACTTTTTGAATCCAGATATTAGGACGTGTGGTTGTTGCTTCAAACATCTCTACTTATTTCCAGATGGATAAGTTGATAGTAAAGTTGGAGAATCTGTAAATGTCACCAGACTATACATTGCACGTTGCCTATTTTAACTGGAAAATAAAGTGTCTGGTTCATACTTAGGGAATGAAAAATCTTTGCAATATCCCCAGGGGCTCTTGATTTTCCATTTGCCTGGTAATTATTACATTAGAAGTATGAAATATCTCATATACATGTACTTTACATATTAGAGTTTATTACGGTCTCACCAGAATGTAGTGGAGGTTAGCGAACAAGTCCCTGGATAGTTATTGTAGTAAAGACCTTGTCCTTTCTTTCTAGTAATAATGTCAGATTCCAATTAAATAGAAGTGCCATCTGCTAAACTAGAATCTCTCCGTGGTCTTTGTACCAAACATTTTATTGGCCTTTGTATTGTGTTCTATTTATTGGGCAGACTTCTTTATAGGCTTTACACAATTTACTGTGCAGTTCACAATACGAGTACCCAGTCTTTTATGTCAATGATAAACTATATTTGTTTTATGGACACATAAAAGATGGAGTCTGGTAGGAATTCAGAATAACTAGAATTATTCAGCACAGGAGAATCTAAAAACACAGCGGTTCTTATGTCTCTGGTTGGATGAAGAACTTCCATTCCTCTGGATTATGACTCATCTTCAGAGTTTCTATTAAATTGTTTGTGTTGCTGCATGCCACAAGATCGCCCTTCATGAAGAAGTATTGGACAAGATATTTATCAATGTTGCAGAACAAAGAAATCTGCCCATCGTCCACTAGGAGATTCCACTGCTGGAGTCGGGAACCTAAGAGCTCAGCCTTACTTTTGGGCAGATCCAAATCTCTAACAAGATTGTTCAAACGGTACTTGAAAACTCATCTGTTTAGAACTGCCTATAATCTCCAATGACCCCACTGCGTCACCACCGCCTCACCACCGTGCCGGAACTGCCGCCCGACCAACACCCCACCTACTGTCTCCTCCTCAAAATCCTATAGAATGTAAGCCCGCAAGGGCAGGGTCCTCTTCCCTCTGTACCAGTCTGTCTATTGTAATTTGCATATGTATTCTGTAAGTAACCTCTACTCTTGTACAGAACCATGGAATCAATGATGCTGTATAAATAAATAATAATAATAATAATAACGCGTGGTCCAGTTGAGGTTGCTGAGAGAAAGTCTGGTTCGTGAGAAGATGCTTCATGACACCAAGCACCTTCTTCTTCCTCACTTGACTCAACTGAAAATGTTTCTGGTGCTTTTGGAACCTCTGGTTCTGTATGTGGTACTGGGCATACTGAAGATGGACGGTTTGGATACTGTAAAGTACACGTATTCTTCCTTGAAACTCCTTTCCTAATGGAGGCACCATGCAGAAATAGCAATTGGTAGTGTGATTGGTTGGCTCTCTCCACATCACTGGGGCTGCAAAAGGCATAGATTGCCTCTTCCCATTTAACCAATGATATGATACACATCTATTGAAGCAGGTGTGTGGAGACCAGCTCTTGTCCTACAGTATTCTGCAGCCACAATACAAGTTGTAGGCTTTCCTTATTTATCATGGTAGTCAAGTTTCACCTTTGTGACACAAAAGTGACTTCTCCGCATATGTAGCAAAACCCAACCGCTTTGTCAAGGCAATAACAAAGCATATCTGAAAAGAAAATATAGAAATATGTCAATATGCTAAGAAACTTAGCTAAGAAATCCTAAAACTGTATACTTTACACAGAGAGCATTTATAAAATTAGGTGATGCAACTGAAATTAGGATTACGTCATTGGAACAGAGTTGGTGTTTTTTTGATTTGTCATCCTAAAATTACAGAATACTGAAGGCTCAATAGACTAAATAGAGGATCTAATAGACTAGCTACTAACAATGCAATAATGATTACGAAATAATGAAGACTCAATTTTGTTTTAATAATTCTGCCTGAATGGTGTCATATGTAATTACGACCTCCTCTGGATCTTGAAAATTACAGGCAATCAGTAAATTTAAGCATCATATTAGTTTACAGCACCACAAAATTAGTTAAGTTCAACTGTTTTCGTCTCTGAACCAATTTAGCTGTAGAATAGTGTAAATGGATTCTCCAGGTATCCTTCATGGTGTCTGTCATTTTACAGGGAGTAATAGCGCAGTATGCTGTGCTGACAGAATCTGTTACAGAGGCCCTGATGCCTAGGGGACAAAAGCCTAAAGCATCACATCACAAGGGCTGATGACGTCCGACCTTTCCAAATTCACTGCCATTTTTATGACCTATTTAAAAGTTTTCAGCCACCTCATAAAAACGTTGCTTTTACATACTGTACTAGGGCTCAGTGTTTTTTTATTTCGTCTTTTCAATCTGTACTTAGAAAGAAATACAATAAAACTATTGTTACTGTTGGTACGTATAGACGTTTTTTTGATGGATTTCATAAATTATGTGAGGATCTTGTATCAGATTATTAATGGTAAAAAAACAAAATCAAAAGGAATAACAGTCTGTTTACACAAGAAATGTAATTTCATATATAAGACGTAAGAAGACGATATCAATGCATATATTGCTATAGCGTGCAGTATCTCTTTACTGAGGTTAATAAAAGATGTGCTGAGCTGACACACTTAGGCCAGCACTTTGACCTTGCAGCCTTTATGAGAAATCGAGCATCAACCATAAGTGGCATGTTCACGTCTTACCTAAAAGGACGGCTCAGCAATGCTGCGGGATCTGCCGCTGTAGACAGATTCAAGCTTTGGAGGATGAACAGTTTTATTCTGCAAGAGTGAATCAATATCTGGACACATTTATTTCACTTAGTTTCTACAACTCTGCTTCAGTAAAGAGACAACTTTATGAACTCTTCACCAGCTTCATCATTTGAGAACATCATTGAACGTGTTCATCAACCATTTGCTGTTTTCCAGAAGTTTTCGTCTTGGTCTCGTCATCTCGAGCTCATGTGAAGCTCTTAAGAAAAACTACAGTTGAGAGAGAAGACCCATTTAAAGCTGCCCATTAGGGTTGGAATGTGTGTTCTCTGGGTTCTATGGACTGAAGGAGGCTAGTCCTTTTCATTTCTATGATGAATCTTGCAAACTGTCTTTTCATTGAGGAAGTAAACAAACTCTAGTGCCATATATTGGAGGTAGCAATCCGAAAAGTCAAAAGTGACACTTTATGATGAATCTTCAAAGTGGGTTTGTTTGTTTTTTTAATCCATGATCGTATTTTTGACAGCTTTATTGGTTGCTCTTTGCAAGGCAGGGGATATTGAGGCTGCTGTTAGGTTCCCACTCCATACAGAGGTGAGGTGCACCTATGGCTTCCATACACATTTGATAGCTATCATTCAGCCAACAGCTATGTCTCCAGACTTCCCCATGTACAGCAATGCTTTTCTTGGTCGAACGTTCTTGTGTTCTCGATCAGACAGATGCTACCAGACTCCTTTGGCCCTGGCTTATCTCCGGGGATAACAAAAGTATCTGACATTGGAAAACAAACTTGTCAATCTTCTCTTCTTTCTGACATCATCTGTCGGGAAGAATCAGGAGGCCCCCTATTACATATGAGACTATTGACCGATACTGCCAGGTTTGGATGCCTTTAGTCTAATGTGCATTGGGGCGATAAGTGATACTTGGGAATGTTAGATGCTTATGTGACGCCCTGGGCAAGCCAGGGGTCACAGGTCACAACATCATATGCACCCCACATTCCCGGCAGGTACATCTAAGCTAACCAAAAATCCTTGTTTCCTTCCTCCAGGGGCTGATGTCCACACCAGGGGGTGGGCCAGGCGGTTGGCTCCGCCCACCGAGGAGTTCACAGCCCTGGAGGCGGGAAAACCAGGCAGTTGAAGCCTAGCTGAGGTCTAGAGTGGAGAACAGCTAGGGTAGTGAAGGAGTAAACAGTGAAGTGGTAAAGGAGGACAGTAAGAGTGGCAACAGAAAAGAAACAGTTAAGGAAGTCTGAAGTTGGTCCGGGTGTGTGCCCCGGACTGAGACAGCAAGGTCAGCAGACGGCGGTGATAGTCTGCAGGGGGACTGCTTGGAGGTTGCTGGAAGGACCGCGGACGGGTGGTGACCCGGCGGTACCGGAGCAGTATACGAAGAACAGTCAGCACCAGGGCAGTGGCCTTTCGGATCCCGGCAAGGCTAGGAGTCGCCCTAATTTGCCAAATCCGTCAGTGAAGGGGACCTCTGTCTCCTAACAACCAAGTCCCGATTGAAGGCAACAGTCCGACCGTGAAGGGGAGACACCGCCACCGCCAAGGCACCAGTTTCCCAGGGCCAGCGCCTGCGGGCAAAGTAGGGCTCCTTCGGGCCAGATTGAAGCCGAGGAGTGGGTAACCGGTGGGGACCCATCGCAACCAAGAGACTTTACATAGGTGCAGGGAAGAGACCGTGACCGCTAACTGCAGGGAACAGCAGCACCGTAACCGTCCGAGGGACCCGTCCAACCAGCCGTTTGTTTACCGAGAACTGTGTCGTGTTTACTGGCTGAGTGAGTACCTCCGTGCCGTACGGCACAGCGCTGCCCCTGCGCCCCTGCACCTCCACAGGCCCCATACCCGCCTGTCCACCATACCAACCCCATCACTGGGCCCCGGGACAACCACCCCCTACCCACAGAGGGGAGAACCAACAACTTTGCTGCTCCCTGTCACCGCTCCCGGGATCCTCTTACAGAGCAGCGGTGGTGTCCATACAATCACCACAACCGTGGGTGGCGTCACGGACAATAAACTATCCCAAAAGCAGTCCCCTTTCACTCACGGGCGAGGAGTGCCGCTCGAGTCCCCGGGATCCGGCCCATCGCTCGAGCCACCGAGCAGCAGCAGCAGCAGGCCGCAGCAGCCGCAGCCGGACCCGAGCAGAGAGAGAGCGCGGCGTCCCCTCCTCCGCCCGCGACACTAAGAGTGGGAAATTCAAGTAAAAAAGAGAGAAAGAAGAGAATAAGGCACATTAGACAGAGCAGAAAGCCAAATATTCAGCTTAGCTACCTATAGGCAAAACAGAACTGCTCTTATACAGGACCCTGAGGGAAAATTAGCATATGAACTGAAAAATGGATAGATACAATCTACAGTCAAAAAGCAGAGGACACCACTCACTTCTTGCGTAGACAGTTTAATAATCCTTTCTCCCTTTATGTTGTGCTCCTGGCCCCTGTATAACAGCACCAATAATACTCACATCTACACTAATATTTTGATTGGGAATAGTGAGTAGTATTATCAGGTCCTGTTCACATTACAATAGTCATGTACCTTTAACATTTACATTGTGAAATCACCTGCCATATGGGTTGGGCATATCAAAATGGCTACATTAATTCAATGAAGGCTAAAATAGTGTTCTGTTGGCCTCCATTGAGCCAATCTGTGTCAGTATACTGCAAAATAATGTATGATTAGCATAGAAGACCATTTCATACAGTGGTATCTAGTAAGAAAAATATTTATATGTGTTTTTTTTACAATGAGATCCTCTGAGTGATGTTTCCCACTGAAGTCCTATATTGTCGGATATGCTGCAACCTTTAAGGAAAACCTTTACATATTGAGATCCATTCAACTTGTACCAAGAAAGATATGAGGGGAAGGAAGTACTGGAGTGCTGGCGTAAAAAGTTAACCACACACAATACGGGGATATAAGATGGGGTAAAATGATGCAGTGAGATGAAATGAGACTCCCTGTACCTCCCTCCCTGTAGTGTCAGAACCGATGGGGACACTGTGCCCACATTTATTAGATCTGTACAATCTATACGGAAATACACAGCGCACACAGAGAGGTTGGGGAATGGGTTACAAGACTCATCAACATCACCAACCATGGTAACTGGGCTAATGAGACATAGAATGAACGTAAGGAAGGGCTACAAGTCACATGTTAGCCATTTAAAGATTGTTGTGGAGAGACAGTGGCCAGGCTTCCTGATAGACCACTCTTGTGAAACTTGTATGGAGCCATGTCCTGTATCCTGTCCTGCTGTGTGACTAAATATTGCTTTCTTGCTATGAGTACAGTGGAGGTGGACTGTATATTACGTCCAAGCAGTATACAGCATGTGTTTTAATCTATGGTGTGAAGGAAGAACATAGGTAAATATAAACCCAAGATTCCATAAGATACTGTGTAAGAAAACATGTGCCCTGGAGGCGTGTCGTTGCTCAGGGGCATAACTTGCAGCGCATGGGCCCCAATGCTGGATCCTGGAAAAGTTGAGTAACAAACATCTAATAATTGTCAATGATCCGGCTTTTTTTCTGCAATTGCTACAGGCGACCTGCTTGTTCTTCCTGTGATGTGGTAGTGTACAATATTAAGTGCTACCCTTGGAGCCAGCAGACAGCTTTGTATCGGCACACGCTGCTGGCATTCCTGTATTGCCGCTACCATTGTTGTATATCATTGTTATGTGTCTTTTAGTGTGTAGCTTATTGATATCTTTTACTGTTTTAGATATCCATGTTTGGTTGTTTGCAGGTGATCACATTACCTGCTGGATAATACCATTCCTCAGCACCCACAATTAGAAACAGAGATTTCTTTAGAAGGCACTTAACAAAGCAAAAGATCTGGTTACAAACTTCTTATTCATGTGCAACTACTAAAAATAAATTATAGGAGGCAACCCTCATTTATAATGTGTGGAAACGCAAACACAACATAAATAAAATAAAGCCTAGATATGTAATACAAAACGATTGTGTGTCATTCACGGTTTACTGATAAGATTGTAATGATAATATAATCATACCTAGTGTCGCTACGAAGAGTCCAGTTGAGGTGCTCATACTCTTCAATTGAAAATCTGCCAAAGTGGCAGATTTCCGCAGAACCAGCCCACAATATGTTGTACATGTGGGATAATGTACAGTTGGATTTATGCTTAATCCATCTTTTTGCTGTTAAAGGATATACCCTGCCACCTGACATGAGTGGCAGTGACATACACATTTTACTATCTCGGCCAAACGTTTAATCTGTATGGAGGCCTCCAGACTCACCTTCTAGATGGAGATAAGGATCCAGCATGTCCAATTTTGAATGGCTCATCCTTTTTGTTCTTGGCAAGATAAGGCTAGTTTCACACTTGCGGCATCCGTCGCATTGTGTTGTGTGACGGAAGTAACGGATGCGTTGCATATAGTGGCACAACTGATGTGACGGATCCTGCAAAACAACGGAATACGTTGTAGCTTTTTTTTCAGCAATTTACTCAACTGAGCATGCGCAGTTGTGTAAAGATGGATCCGTCACAGGAATCCGTCAAATGATGGATTCTGCCGGATTCACCACCATAGGCTTCCATTATAAAAATGATGGACGCCGACGGAATCCAGCACATTGCGTTTTTTTGACGCTCTGGGAAGCGCAGGAAAACGCTTAATGCTGCGTACTTTCCTCCCGGCGGATGCAACGCAGCATCGGCCGGCGGATGCAACGCAGGACCATCATTCGCAATGCGTCGTCGATACAACTCTATAGGAAGCAGCGAAATCCGTTAACGGATTGCGCTGTTTTCCAAAACGACGGATTGCGACTGAAGGAAAAAAACGCAAGTGTGAAAGTACCCTGAGCCACCAAATCAGTTTGGCACCAGCTCTCTCAAAGAAAGCACAGAAATGCTCAGCTGAGGTAGCACTCCCGTGTATGGAGGAGTAGTAATAGCTGCTGGCCAAATGATCATTTACCCAGCAGCTATTGTGTATGGAGCCCCTTACTCCCATCTCCCAGTTCAGAACACATGCACGCACGTCTGAGCTAAGTGTACATATGAGGGTTTTTCAGTAAGGTGAGTTACTTTTTTGTTACCTTTTTGTGCATGCTGAAACAAGTCTGGACATGCAATAGTAGAGGTTCAGTCTGATAAAAGCACTGGAAGTGACAGGATGGTAGGTGCAGTACAGCGCGGCTCTACAAAGAAAGTGAGGGATTTGCAGCTTTGTTCCATGATTACATTTCTTAGAAAATAAGTCTTAAGAAATCTATGAAAGGATATCTGCTGTATATAGTAATGATGCACCTTCCTAGTACAAGGTAAAGTATTGGGCCAAGCAGTTTAAATGGGGTAGGGAGATCATTTGAGGACGGCCCCGTTCAGGTCGACCTGTCGATGCATCTTCAAAGAATATGGCCCATAAAGTGGAGGCCATAATTTTGGAAAATGTTTAGGTCAATATCACAGGATAATTAATTGTGTTTTGATAATGTCAATGGTCAGTTCCCGGTAGGTGACTTGAATGTCAATGACTGAGCAAAAAATATGTCGGAAGAGTGAGTGAACCCTCAGATGTCCAGATTAGCAGAGTCTGGACAGTCTTTAAATAAACCTTCGGTTTGGGACCAGACACCGAACTCCAAATGTCTAAGCGACCCAAACTTAAGTGTGATAAAATGGTGTTAATAAGGAATAGGGGGCTGCAAAAGGAGGCAAAGTTGGAATTAAAGCAGGACAATTATACTTACCGAGTTTCTGTGCAGCTGTCATACTGTTTCTGGGTTCGCTCATTAAATCTTATGAATATTCACTGCTTCTCTTGCTCACCCTCTGTGACAGAGTCTGTGATTGGTTGTAGTCAGACTGCCAGTGTGCCGGCATCTGTGATTGGTTGCGCTCACATTAGCTGTCTGGGTTCCCGAAATGGAGTGAATTTTTTTTTTTTAGAAAAAATGTCGTAGGGTTCCCTGTATTTTGATATCAAGTGCAGATAAAACAGTCATCTGGGGGCTGCAGCCCCAAGCTGTGTGCATCATCTTGGCTGTGTGTGTGAAAATACAAGAGACTCCATGAGGGATTTTTTATATAATTAAATTATTTTAAAAAATTACGTGGGCCCCCCCCCCAAAATTTTGATGCCCAGCCAAAATTAAATAGATGGCTGGGGGCTGATATTCTCAGTCTGTGGAGGTCTGTGGTTATTGGGCCCTCCCCAACCCATATTATTCCTGATTCTGCTACCTTCTAAGGTCACAGCGCGCGGTCACATTAGAAAACGCGACCTAACACTGCAGCGTCCGTGACATACTGACGGAGATGGAGCTGTAAGAGGGGTGATGAGTTAATCTGAGGTTACAGCTGTCGGTTCCCTTGGTACCTCAGGTGTGACCTCAAGTTAACTTATTTCAGGTGAACTCAAATCCGGTAATCCAGCATTGAGTTCAATGGTCTTTGATTTCTTGATTATTGACTTCAATGGTGCTGAATTAACTGTTCAACTGCCTGATTACCAGATTATTGACTTCAATGGTGTTGGGTAATCAGGTAATCCAGGACCATTGAACTCAATGCAGGATTACCGGATTGAGTTCACCTGAAGTCACAGCCGGGGTACCATGGGAACCGCCAGTTGTAACCTCAGGTGAACTTGTTGATATCACCATTCTTACAGCTGCAACTGCGTCTGTGTGTCCCAGACGTTGCAGTGCTTGGTCGCATTTTCTAATGATACCACACACTGCAACTTCAGATGTAGCAAAGCGAGATCGTCGTGAGAGGTCATGGTGTGAGTTACATCAGACCTGCAAAAGTGGTTTTTTTGGGTTCCTAAATTGGAGAAAGAGGGGTTTTTTATAAAATAAAAGATTTTTCTCTATTTTGTGTTTATTTCTTTTTACTTACACAATTAGTAATGAGGGGTGTCATAGACCCAGTGTCATTGTGCCAGTGCTCTGTGGCAGCTCTGATTTTTTGACAAATCACATCTAACATCAACCCTATATATTACCCCGATCACCACTGCTTCAGTACAATCGGGATGAGCTGTGTAAGCGTCAGAATTGGAGTATCTAATAAATGCGTCAGTTCTGGGGTAGCTGTGGGCTAATATTTTTAGACTGGGGAGGGCCCAATAACCAGCCTGAGAATACCAGCCTCCAGCTGTCTGCTTTATCTTGGCTGGGTATAAAAATTGGGGGGACCGCACACTTTTTTTTTTAAGTATTAATTTATTTTTACACTCCACTTCTGGGAGTCTGAGGGCAACCAATCACAGATGCTGTCACAGAGGGTGGGCGGGGGAACAAGTGATTATTCATGAAATTTAATGAGTGGACCCGGACGCAGTGTGACATCCGTGCAGAAACTCATAAGCATAATTGTCCTGCTTTAATCCCCAATTTGCTTCCTTTTTCCTTTAATTTCTATCTGGGAAGCCGAACCCAAATAGTCGTGTTCAGGGTCTGTGCACGGACCCCGAACTTTACAGTTTGGGTTTGCCCTTCACTAGTTGCCAGTAATTTAGCCAAAATTTAGACATGCTTAGAGGAATCCAGTAGACTGCTATTCTCGAATTGTTACAGGTGATGAAACACAGGTCCACCATTATAATCCTGAGACCAATTAAGAGCCCATGCATTGGAAGCACAAGGGGTCACCAACTCCAAATAAATTTCATGTCCAGCAGTCAGCTGGAAATATCATGGCAATAGCATTTTGGAATACAGAAGGCATTTTATTACTAAAATTCATGCCACACAAGACAACAATTAATAGAGACACCTATTTTTGAACAATGAAGGCTTTATGCAAATAAAAAAGAGAAATGCTGTGGGAAGTAGTTGGCAAATGTGTTGTTGCTTCACGATAGTGAATCAGCTTACAAATCTCGTAAATCACAAGATGCTACAGTGAATGCGGCTTCATGGAGCTTAAAGACAACCTGTTATCACAATTTAATGTTAAACTAAGGATATGGCCATAATGGGGCTGTTATTCTGAATTATTAGAAACCTATAGTGAAGAAATCTGCAGCCTGGTTTTTGTTTAATTCATGATAGAAGTTTTGTGCAATATCCTTTTCATGCATCGGGGTGGGACTGTGGGTAGGGTCTTCGACTCTGATGCGTCTTCTCCTCGTGTGTTCAAGCCTCTTTTTTTAAATTTCGCACTAGCACCATAGCAAGGGCGGTGGTTGTGCACATTCATCTCCCAATGGTTTTCACCAAAATGGCACTGCAGGTGGCGCATGTGCACACTGACATCCAACGATCTTCAGCAAAATGGTGTAAGCGTAGCACCCACGTGGCAGGGGTGAAATGTACTCTTCCCTGGGCCGGTGATGTCGGGTCCGGGATGTCACGGGTTGCTCTGCCTGGCTTCGTGGAACCAAGGTGTACAAAAAAAGGGGATGAGGATGGGTAGAGGAGGTAGTTGGGAGTTGTCTCATGACGCCATCTGTGGTACAGGGATTAGCTGCCGCTGCGGTCGCTGTCCTCTGGGGTGGGTGGTGTCACAACTAGGATAGTTCAGCTTCCCGCAGGTGAAGCTAGGCCCCAGGGAGGATGATGGAGGTAGTAGTGGCCGTTGGCGCTGAAGCTGGGGCGATGGCGCTGGCAATGAAGGGCGGACACAGTAGTTGCGGTTCCAGGTCTTTACTCACTGTCTGTCGGTTGCCCGGAAGGTGCCAGTCTCCACCGTGATGGGCTCCTGTTGATCCCGGATAAGTTAGAGGTAGCCACCGGTGTTTGAAAGTGTCCTTTCCTAAGGCATACCCCTTCAGAAGTGAGGAACCTGGGCTGAGCTTCCCGCTCCAAGCCTCTGGCCCCATGAATAAGAAAGAAGAAAGTGGTGTCATGTTGCCAGAACTGTAGTCCCGACTTGACTGAAAATTGTGTCCAGGTTGCTCCTCTTCTACCCCAAGTGGTGCTCGCCCCCCAGGTGGTTGTCCTGTTGACTGGGAAAGTCCAATGCTTTGTGATGGCCACCCCCATCCTACCCTAGTCTAGTGAGAAGGCACCTAAGCTGTATGTGAGGTGGAAATGTGGAAACACCGGTGATTAACCCCCTCCTTACCCGAGTTGAATACTGCACCTTAAGTGAGGTGTAGTACCCTGTGGCGACTGAAGCTGCAGGGTCACCACATCAGTATCGGTGCATGCGCAGGTTGAAATTTCGGCTAGTCACTGAGCAGAGGTCTGAATCTGTGTATGTATTGCAGATGGTGCAATTTTGCAGAAGACTGTTGGATGTCAGTGTGCACATGTGCCGCCCATGGCGCTACTTTCCTGAAGACTGCCTAGAGATGAATGTACACAGGGGCTGCCCTTACTTATAGGCAGTGCTAGCACACAGTTTAAAAAAAGAGCCTTGTACAAACACGGAGGGGTCTTGGCAGAGCCAAAGACTTTACTCACAGTTCTGTTCCACAGCCCCCACCCCCCACCAACGCATGAAAAGTATATTGCACCAAAATTTCTATCATGAATTAAACAAAAACTAGGCAGGGGATTTCTTCACTACAGGCATCTACAGTATTAAATACGTATAACAGTGGCATTATGGCCACATCTTTACATGTTAAATCATGATGACAGGTTCCCTTTAAGCATTCACTCTTCATTCCAGACCTGACTTCCAAAGATTACTTTCTGTTTTGGAATCTTAAGAAATTTCTGCATGGGCAATGATTTCCTACTGTAATGATACTGCAGTCAAAGAGGCAGAAACAGAGTTCTTGCTGTAGCGAGAAGCCTCCTTCTATTCTGAGCACATCCGATCACTGGAGACGAAGTGGAACAAGCGTGTTGAAGTTAAGGGGATTTACATTGAATAGTATTAAGTTCAATTTTCTCAGAAAACTTTGTTTTCATGTTTAGGTAGATAAATTATATTGAACACCCCTCGTATGTACAGAGGGTAAGGAGAGTTAGACGCTAACCAATTCCTTGTCTGATAGCTATCTAATGTGTATAGACAGCTTTAGAGAAGATGGTCATGAATGGAATACAGTGACAAGAAATGTAGCTGCGGCCTCACAGAATTAGTTAATTTCTAAGACCATCATGACATCAAAACTGCAATATTATAACTAAAGAAGAAATTAGAGATGAGTTAATTTTTTTCACATACCATGGTCAAGCAGCCATGTTGGTAGTTTGTGGCTGCCAGATGGGTGCCCTGCAAACTGCCTCCTAAATGCCAGCACCCCCAGCACATTTTCTATTTAGTAGACTTTGCACTATGTCACACTGCAATAATTATATCCCTCTGAGCCTACAAATCAAAAAAGATACTCGTAACAGTTATTTTTCAGGGCTCCCATGCAGTAGCCACGGACTACTGACGTGGCCACTGCACCAGGGTGCTGAGAAATTTTTTGTTCATCTCTAGTAGAAATAGTATGATACTCTGGGCTGGCGTCAGCACCTAGGCAAGTGTTGGGGCCCTGGACGACCAGGGGGACCCATTTGCCGTCTGCTGGGGCAGTGATATATTTTGTGGCCCTCGTGCTGAGTTCCGGGGGCTGCAGTGCTCTGGCCAGTAGCACACTGTGCGTGGTTACATCCTATCACACTATGCACCTGTCTGCAGAGGATTCCCAGTTGTTCCTCCAGGACCTGTGCGGGGATCAATGCTGGCTCCGCCTCCCTCTTCCTCTGCTGCACAAGGAGCTCTGGGCTGCTGGTAAGGTGCAGATGGCATTTAATATTGTGTACAGTGAGGGAGGTTAGGCTAAGTTCACATTTCCGCTAAAATCTATCAGTCACAATCCGCTGCTCTTGTAAACAGCGGAATCCGTTTAGCGGATTCCGCTGCTCCCATAGACTTGTATGAGCAGCGGATTGTGACTGATGATGCTGCGTTGCACCCTCCGCCCGACTGATCAGTCGTGGAACGACTGACCGCCGGGCGGGAGGAACGCAGCATGTAACGTTTTTTGAGCAGCGAGATCCGTCGGATTTCGCTGCGCATGCTCTCTGGCTTCCTGCACACGTCACCAGCTTTGGTTGGTTACCCGATATTTACCCTGGTTACGGTGCAAGGAGCCAGCGCTAAGCGGTGTAGGCCCGTAACCAAGGTAAATATCGGGTAACCAAGGTAAACATCGGGTGCTTTGCTGTTACCCGATATTTAGGCTGGTTACGTGTGCAGGGAGGCCGACACCTCCCCGCTCGGCCCCGCCCCCTCCCGCACTCCGCACATGTATGTACACACACACACACACACACCTGTCCCCAGCCATGCAGACAAGCACTGACACCCTCGTCTGGCCCCGCCCCCTGCTCGGCTCCGCCCCCTCCCGCACTTTGCATGTGCACACACACACATACATACATACATACATACATGCACATACACACACTCACTCACACATACACTTACCTGTCCCCAGCCATGCAGACCGCAGCACTTCTACTGACATCCTCAGCGCCTGGCCCCGCCCCCCGCTCGGCTCCGCCCCCTCCCGCACTCCGCACATGTATGTACACACACACACACACACACACCTGTCCCCAGCCATGCAGACAAGCACTGACACCCTCGTCTGGCCCCGCCCCCTGCTCGGCTCCGCCCCCTCCCGCACTTTGCATGTGCACACACACACATACATACATACATACATACATGCACATACACACACTCACTCACACATACACTCACCTGTCCCCAGCCATGCAGACCGCAGCACTTCTACTGACATCCTCAGCGCCTGGCCCCGCCCCCCGCTCGGCTCCGCCCCCTCCCGCACTTTGCATGTGCACACACATACATACATACATACATACATACATACATACATACATACATGCACATACACACACTCACTCACTCACAGATACACTCACCTGTCCCCAGCCATGCAGACCGCAGCACTTCCACTGACATCCTCAGCGCCTGGCCCCGCCCCCCGCTCGGCTCTGCCCCAGAACTCCGCCCCCCGCACACAACGGAATCCGACAAAGAATTCTGTTCTTTGTCATCCGTTGTACAGCGTTGAACAGCGCATCAGTCACATGCGTCAAGCGACGCATGTGACTGATACAAATCAACGGAAATGTGAACTTAGCCTTACTGTGATGGCAGGTGGCAGTTATACAGTCAGGGAGGGAATTTTTAATTAAAGTACATTTAGAAAAGTTATTTAAATATTAAAGAGATGCAAATTAAATATGAAATTAAAGATGAAATACAAATGTGATTTTTGGACCACCCCTGTAATCTGAGAGGTCCAGCATCAGTCTTCTGTAAGCCCATCATACCGTCATACTCTGTATAGATGTACAGGTGAGTTTTGGGCTCAGCATACTGTCTATAGGGGAGCTGTGGGGACATCATACTGTGTATAGGGGAGGTGTGGGGTCATGATATTGTGTATAATATAGCTGTAGGCCCATCATATTCTGTATAAGGGAGCTGTATCTGAGAGACTCAGAAGAATTGTTAATTGTTAAGTGAACATTTAAAGTGGACCTGTCAGGTCCCCTATGCACACATTTGCTAATCCCATGCTAATGCTAATCCCTCCCTGTATCTAGTAGCATAGATAAAGAGATCTTTAGAAAAAGTATTTCTAAATATCCTTTATGATATGCTAATGATAGTCAGCCCTCTTAGCATGTTAGTATTTCCACAGGGGCGTGCTAATGTGGCACCCCAGTGGTTCTGGGAGCCACAGTGGCGTTGTTCTCATCACTGGGGGCAATGCCATGCTTGAAAGCAGTGGGGAAATCTCTGCCAGGTACATTAACATGCAACACCAATTCCTCTTCCGGACCAATAGGGGGAGCTCATAACCTGTGTTGAAGGGAGCCTATCTGGACACACTGACCTGGAGAAGGGATTAGGGAGCAACAGGAAGTGAGACCTCAGAACAGTAGTACATAGCAAAGAGAACGGTCTTTGTCTGAGAGATGCTACCCAGCTCTCTAGGACCTAGCGCATCGAGCGGGACACCAGCGTCCCAGGCTACTGGGTGCTAACGGTCCAGTAGTAACGCCGGAGGGCAGAAGAGTTCACCTCCTCTGGCCCACCTAAAATCCGGAAGCGAAGTGGCAAGAAAGAGCCAGGAGTCACTGCCAAGAGGACATAAACACACATAGAAGAGGGACGCTGTGTGGCTTTAGGCCTCAGCAACCTACACATGTGCACAAAAGGAGGCTTACAAGTACCAGGCAGAGAGAAATTCCCCTGCTGCTTCCAAGCTGACCTGACCACTATCTCCTGGACTACACCAAATACCAGTAAAAGGTAAAAATAAACTCCAACCTGTGTCATCCAATGCTTGCCGTCGCCCTCAGCCCTGCACCCCCAACGTACTGTTCCATTCAACCATCAGCATATCCCTGGGGCCTAGCTTCTCCTGCGGGAAGCAAGACCATACTAACTGAAGTGACATCTGCCCCAGAGGACATCAACAGCAGCGGTGGCTATTACCTGGCCGCTTACCGCAGGTGGCATCACAATCCTAATAGACTTTCCTAACCTCCAACTACTACCTCCATCCTCCCTACCACCCTTCAATCATCCTTCCTGTACGCCTCAGGGCAACGGGACCGGGCCAGGTCACCCCGTGACAACGCAGAGGATCTACACCGTGGCCCGGCAACGAGTAGGTTAAAACACCTGCCCCATGGGGCGCTACACTAACATGCTCATCAATGCCCATTGCCCATTGCCATCAGCAGTGACGTGTGTACCTGTGTCCGTTGTCGCTGCCTCAGATGCCGGGTTTAGGCTCAGTGCACATGGTCAAAATTCATCCCACTTCCAGCCATGAGCACCAGACCTCTATGAAGCCGGGATGCATACTCTCAGCTTCATAGTGCGCATGACCAGAAGTGCTGGGACTTCTGATGTGCACTGCCCAGCGTCTGATGTGGTGTCGATGGACACAGGTACGTGCGTCCCCATAACGCTAGGCAGTGGGTATTGAATAGCATGTTAGCATACTAACATGCTAAGAGGGCAGACTAGTTGCGGGGAAATAATGCTCTTGCGACTAGTCCCTGTGCTCATTAGCATATAATAAAGGATGTTTAGAAATACTTTATCTATGCTATTAAATACAGGGACGGTTAACCAGGGATTAGCAATATGCATCCAGAACTACTCGTGCTTCTGGGTGCATATTGCACAAGACAGGTTCACTTTAAGGCTGGAGTCACACTTGTGAATGACTCACGTGTAATACGTGCGAGTCTCGCATTGCATCACCCAGCAAGGCCGCACACTCTCCGGACAGGAGCTGGTAGGCTGCATGTATTTCTATGCAGCTGAGACGCTCCTGCCCCGAGAGCAGCAGGCTGTGCCTGGTGATGCAATGCTAGACTCGTTCGTATTACACGTGAGGCACTCGCAAAAGTGTGACTCCAGCCTAAGAAGCATTATTGTTTTAGGTGCACTCAGTATTGTGACTGCTAAAGGTTCACAGGCGGCAATATTACTTTCTAAGGACAAAATGTGGACACTTTTCTAGGGCACTTGCCAAGGGCAATAATACTTTCCTGGGGACAATTTTGCCATTTAGAGGGCACAATGGAGGCATTATTACCATGTAAGGGGCATCTTAGTGAGCAATATTATGTGAGGCGGTAGGATGAACCCTGTTATTGTAGCACACAGCAGATGCAGTAATAGGGACACAAACGCCTGCCGCGGCTCAGTATTGGGGTATCAGTATGATGTGGAGTTTGTGCGGGTTGGGAATAGACGAGGATGGGGCTGTAAATGTGAGAAGTCAGATGTGTCTGTGTTGTAATCTCCGCAGATGAGTCCTGACTGGAGAAGTCATGTTGGGCTGGGCCAGATGAAAAAGACGAGAAAAGTGAACGGGTCCATTAGAAAGAACATTAGCTGCAAGCCACGATCTGTAACTGTAGTTATCTCTTATATGTACTGCAGGACTGATATCTACCACTATATGGTCACCGTATGGCGGTAATATCGCTGTTACCTGTTACTTTATACCTGGTTAGGGGCCCATTCAGATGTTTTTTTCCCCCCTGAGCTCAACCACTAGCAATGCCTCTATTCACTGCTGAACGCTGCAAGTGTGGCACCCCTATGGCTTAGTCGCCACAGAATATTGCATCTCACTTAAGATGCAGTACTCATCTCGGGTAAGGAAGAGGTTAACCACTCGTTTTCACTTACACAACACACACAGTTTAGGTACTTTCCCAGCTTAGCAGCCAATACTGAAATTGGGCTAAAGGTGGTCACCATAACAACTGTTTTTTTCCCAGCCACCAGTGAGTCATCAAGAAGGTGGGGGCAGCACAGGGGAAATGAGAGAGCACACAGCTTTTACCTTAGAATAGTCTGAGACTCAGAACAACACGGTCGCTGTGGAGAGTACTTGAGAGCTTCCACAGTTAGGAGCGGGCAGACTGGAAGGAGCAGGGGATGAATGTGGAGGAGCTGGCTGACCAGTAGCTCCTTCGAGTACCATTGTACCCCTGCCCTGTGGGTGCTACACAAGCACGGGCATTGAAATTCATCAGTGCGCGAAGCTAGCGTGCGTTGTGCTCCTGTCCCACAGATGAAGAGATGCCGCAGCACCAACCTCCTGCGAAGTGTATGCCCCCCATTGCTGTATACCCCACATTGCTGTATGCCCCCTAGTAACGTGTATGTTCCCAGCCCCTCCTGTGATGTATATACAGCAGTGTTATTCTGCATTGAGTGTGGCCATGCCTGTTAGTGATGGCCACAAATCAGTGCGACACAGCCACATGCCCAGTAGATGCTGGACAGGAGACAAGCGGAGGAGGTGAGTAAGGCTGCTGCTGACTTCCCCTATTAATAATATCTATATTGTGTCTGTGTGCATGTACAATGTGTATCTGTATGTCAGTGTATATGATTGTGTATAGATATATGTCTATTAATATGTAGATTTGTGAATTTGCCTTTAAATATGTATCTGTACGTATGCCTATGTGGCGCCCTGGACTAGCCAGGTCGTCACAGGTAAAATACATACACCCCCACCCCCACTAGACAGTAACATTAGCCAAACACAAAATCCTTGTTGCCTCCCTCCAGGGTCTGATGTCCACACCAGGTGGGGCGGAGCCAAGCGGTTGGCCCTGCCCACCGAGGAGTTCACAGGCCTGTAGGCAGGAAAAGGAACAGTTCAGTTGAGGAGGTTGAAGTGAGAGGAGTAAAGTGGAGAGTGTCTAGGTTTGTGGCCCAGGCACTGACAACAAGGTTAGCAGACGGTGGTGGCCGTCTGCAGGAGTGGTGGATCGACGCGGAACCGTAGGACCGGGGTCGGGCGGTGGCCCGCCGGTACCGACCGGGGAGCGAAGTGAAGCCAGCACACACAGGCAGGGCCATCGGACCCCGACTAGGCTTGGAGTCGCCGTCAACAGTCAAATCCGAGTGTGACAGGAACCCCAGGGGTTTCCTAACAACCAAAGACCCGTTAGAAGGCAACCGTCCGCACCGTGAGGGTATACAGCTACCGGCAAAGGCTAGAGACCCAAGGGCTAGCGCCTGCGGGCAAACGGGCTCCTCCGGCATCCATACACCGGGGAGCGGACTACCGTTGGGGACCCATCGTAGTCAAGATAGTACACAAAGGTGCAGGGAGAGACAGCCACCATCACCTGTCCGGGGAAAGACACTGCAGCCGGCTGCGGGACCCGTCCATCCAGCTGTTTGGTTTACCCGAGACCTTGTGCATCTCTTGCTGAGTGAGTACACCCGTGCCATCCGGCACCGCGCCGCGCTGTCCCTGCAACCCTGCACCTCACCTACCCTGCCTCCCCGTCACACCACCGGGCCCCGGGACCACCAACCCCTACCCACGGAGGGGGAAAACAACATCCCAGCTGCTCCCTACCATCGCTCCCGGGATCCCCGTCACCAGCAGCGGTGGTGCCCATCTTCACCACAACCCGTGGGTGGCGTCACGGACTAAATCCCCAAAACAAACTAACCCCCTTTTCACTCACGGGCGAGAAGCGCCGCTCGAGTCCTCGCATCTGGCCCACCGCTCGAGCCATCGAGCAGCAGCCGAGCATTAGCGAGCGCAGCGCCCCGCCGCCCGCGACACCTGTATGTGTATCTGTGTAGGCGTGTCTGTGTGTGCATGGGGCCCACTGAGACTCTTTCGCCAGGGGCCCACAAAAACCTGGAGCCAGCCCTGATGATATTAATGCAATATTAGTTTTGTGGTGAAGAGTCCATGACATTGCTATGTAGCTCCAAATTAAACTCGTATAGTGCTGCTGGCTGCAGCGTACCACTAATAACGGCAAACCACTTGGCCACTATGGGGCCTCAGCCCACATTTGTCATCACACTTTCAATGGTATCTGCATGATGCACAGATACAGTTGAAGGCAACAATGGAACAGGGGGATGTCAGCTCCCTGCTTCATTATTCACTCTGTGCATCTCAGTTATGAGTCTCAGCGGCCGTGATGATGTTACTACATTGTGTCTGCTATGCAAAGCTTGAGACCAGATACTGCAGAGACAGTGGGGGAACGGGAAGAGGTGAGTAGTTGATTTTTATATTATATTAGAAATGGCTACTTGTATGGGGCTATCATTCTGGGTGTGGGGATATATTGTGTTGAAGTGACATACTGTAGGACCCTCATGCTGTATTTAGTTTCATATGGGGCCATCAGAAAGTTTTGGGAGCTTTGTGGGTCATCAACTACGGTATAAGTTGGGGGGACTGTGAGTGTGAGGGCGATCATACTATGTGTGGGGGTGCTATAGGTGCCATTATACTGTATGGAGTGTTATATGCGGTTATTATACTGTGTGAAGAGCTTTATAGGAGCCATTATACAATATGGAGGGCTGTGGGGGCTATTATACTTTGCATTGAACCATTATACTGTGCAAAGGCAATTATACTGTTTGGAGGGCAATGTGGTGGGCATTATACTGTGTGGAGGACTTTGTGAAGCTATTATACTGTGTGTGGGCAATTGTACTTTGTTGAGGGCTGTGTGAGCGCTTTTGTATTGCGTGGAGAGCCATTATACTTTGTGAAGGCAACCATGCTGTCTGGGAGATATTATAGTGTGTGGAGGGCTGTATGGAATCCATTACAGTGTGTGGAGGCCTGTGGGCTGTTATACTGTGTGGGATTCTATTATACTGTTCAGAGGCCAGTATACTGTGTGGATGGCTATGTATGGGGTAATTATACCTTGTTGAGGTCTGTGGGGGACATTATACAACGTGAGAGCCATTGTACCGTTTAAATGGCTGTGTGGGGATCATTATACTGTGGAGAGCTGTGTAGGTGACATTATCCTGTGTGGAGATCTGTGGGGGCCTCATACTTTATACGGGTCCACCATACTAGGCCACGTACTTTATACGGGTCCATCATACTAGTCCTCATACTTTATATGGGTCTATCATACTAGACTGTGTGTGCCATTATATTGTGGTGTTGGACTGTGGGTGCTATCATACTGTGTCACGGGACTGTTGGGGAAATCATACAGTATTGGGAGCATTTTTGTTGGTGGAGCACCCCACAGGGCCTGAGGGGTTACTCATCGCCGGGCTGGTAAAGGGTCAGGGAGATGTCACGGGTGGCCTGCCTGTTTCGTGACCCCAAGGTGTCCACAGAAAGGGGAAGTGGGGATGGATGGGATGATTTTGTGATGCCACCTGCGGTACACGGCCAGGGATTAGCCGTCGCTACTGTCGCTGTCCTCCGGGGCGGATGGTAATAGGTAATAGCAGCAAAGATGGTTTCTGCTCCCCACAGGTGGAGCGGGCCCCGGGGAGGATGATGAGGGGAGTAGCAATGGCCGTTGGCACTGCAGCGCTGGGCGCCGGCGCCGCAGTAACAGGCTGTCCAGGTGTCTTTAATCACTGTTACGGTGCTGTCCCAGAGTACCGGTCACCAGCCATGATGGGCCCTGGTCAGTTCCGGATCCTGTCAAAGGGCGGACCCGGTGCAGTGGTCGGTGGACCCTTCCTGCTTGCGCCTGGGTTGTTAGATCCCCGTGGCCTGAAGTTACTAGTTCTTGACTTGTTGTCTCCCGTCCCATATGCAGGTGCCGCGGGTTTGCTGTCGGGCCGGACTGGTATCTCAACTCTGGACCCTATGTAGCACTGTGCTCCGGGAACTTTAGTGGCAAGAGGGACGTACAGTCCCCTTGTCCCACAGATTCTGGTGATCCAACCTAAAGAATGGTTCACCCTAGGGTTCTGCACCCTGTGCTGCGCTGGTCCTGACGGAGCAATTAAGCTCTCCCCTCGGCGACCGTCTTGACTCCTGTGTCCAACTAGAGCCACCGGTAAACCCGTGTGCTCTCTCCTGCTGGAGAACTGCTCAACTGTCATGTCGGCTCCTAATTCCCCCTGGTGGCCGCTCCTCTCCCGAGTCCGTGTCACTAGTGGGTGGCTGCACCGCCTACTTAGCCAATTTAGGGGTTGAGGTTTTGAATGTGGGAACCCAATTAAGATTTTTGCTATGGAACCCCATGGTTTTTATGCGGGTGGCCCTGCTAACAGAAAAACATCTGTTCCAAACCTATTTTCAAAACATCATATGCAGGTGGAATATATTTACCTGTTGTCACTAGACCCCATGATTGTGTCGGAAGATCTTCTTGTTCTTTGATCAATCCCATAAAGAAAGTTAATACAGATATATAGTCAACAATGTTCACATCTTCCGACCCCACAACCCATTTGCTGTGTAACCTAAAGGACAACAGCTTTACCACATCTTCTAGACTCCGTCAGTGCAACGTACTAATCTTAAAAGGACCAGTGAGGGGTCGGTGCCTGGAACCGCAATTATTTATTTTGGTCTCCAGGTGTTTACTTAAAAGATCACAATAAATTTAATAAGTGCAGCATTTCTATGGCAGCGCCAGCCGTGGTTATTACAATGCAGTACAGCGGGGTAGAGATCTGCTCAGAGATTACCTATTGAATATTTCTCCGGATACGCAGCTTGTGACCACCAGTCAATTATTTCTCTTTTTAGGCAAAACTATACATAGACCGGCAATAATTTAACCCAATGCATTGTAAGGTACTAAGCAGTACAACTATTTCAGGATATGGAAATCAATAAATCTAAGAATTATAAGACATGGCATCAATTCAGCTTTTACCACCCACTTACAGAAAGCCCTGATCCTGCATCTCAACAATTACTGCTGTTACATTTATTACAAAATCAACAACTGAATGTCTTCTGGGCTATTTTATTTTCTGTAAAAGATGGAGATTTTCATGCTGTGTTTCATTGTAAGAACAATTAATGTCCACTTTGATTTTCAATTTTTAGGGGGTCGCTTAATTAGGACGTCACTGCTGAGAGCTATGGCAGACAAAAGCTCCCACTCTGGACTCAGTTTACTGGTTTTGTGTTCCAGCTCACTAATTTTCACAGACACTGTGATGAAATTGGACTCAAAATATAATGAGGCTATTGATTTAATTTTTATTTAAAAGAAAAAAAAATCAATGCTACACATAAAAATAATAAAATTTGTACCCAGTGTAACAAAGAAATATACTTCAATCAGGTATCCTTTATGTCAGAAATGGAGAAGGAAGCCAGTTTCTTTGATGAGGTATATTACAAAGTTTCTTATTTTCAAATATGTGCCCAGACTAGGAGATAATTGTGGTTCAAGAGCTTTTCCCATTTACTTACTAAAAAATATAACCATTATGGAAATAAACAAATAATACATGTGAAAATTCCTAATAACATTTTACTAATCTTTTTAATAGTCGACAGAGGAAAATAATTCTCCAGGTAAAGAATTTTTCGGACTATAATGTGCGCACTAGAAAAGTGATTTTTCTCAAGAAAATTTCTTGAGAAACTTCTGGGAGTTGCAGATTACCGCACCTGCGGTAAAAAATCGCACCAAAACCGCGGGAAAAACGTATGCGTTTTTTCCACGGTTTTACTGCGGTTTTGCTGCGGTTTTTCCGCAGGGTGGTCCCTGCGTTTTTTTTATGCTGTAACTGCAATAAATAATATAGATAATAGATAATCGATAGACAGACAGATAATGGATAGAGGGAAAGATGGATAGATGAATAGATAGAGAGATAGATAGATAGATAGATAGATGAGAAAGACCTATATAATGTCCCACCCCCCTGCACATTCTAAGCTGGCACCCTTTAGTGACTTTCATTTGGCACTAAAGAGTGCCTAGCCTTGTATTTAGCCATAAAATAAATAAATTATTTTAAAAAAACGACGTGAGGTCCCCCCATCTTTTGTAGCCAGCTAGGGTAAAACAGACGGCTGCAGCCTGCAAACCACAGCTGGCAGCTTCACCTTGGCTGGTAATCCAAAACAGAGGGCACCCCACGCTGTTATTTTACATTAAATAAATAATTTAAAACAAAAAACGTGGGGTCCCCCCCAAATTGGATCACCAGCCAAGGTAAAGCGGATAGCTGTGGTCTGGTATTCTCAGACTAGGGAGGTTCACTGTTATTGGACACTCCCCAACCTAAAAATAGCAGGCTACAGCCGCCCCAGAAGTGGCGCATCCATTAGATGTGCCAATCCTGGCGCTTCGCCGCAACTCATCCCGTTGCCCTGGTGCGTTGGCAAACGAGGTAATATATGGGGTTGATGCCAGATGTGTAATGTCACCTGGCATCAAGCCCTGGGGTTCGTGATGTCACGCGTCTATCAGATACCTGACATCACCAACCCAGTCAGTAAGAAATAAAAAATAGACAACAAAAAAAGTTTTATTTGAAAAAACACTGCCCAAAACAGTTCCTCTTTCACCAATTTATTGAAAAGAACAATCAATTCCACGTCCGGCGTAATCCAATAAGGGAGGGGGGGTCCCACGGCGATCCATACCATAGTCACTGTCCCAGTCAATGAAGAACACAATGTTCCCCATTGGCTAGGAGAGCAATGCAGTGACCTGAGCTAACATCAATAGCCCAGGTCCTGCAGGGGATGACGAGCGCTGCTGTCAGGAGGATAGATGAGATTATTACCTGCTGTGATCATCTCCTGTACTGCTGACGTCAGCGCTGTGACTGACTTCTATGCCCGCCACGTTGTCAGCAGTATCGCGAGAGCCCGTGACGTCACCGCTAGTGACAGTCTCGGGCCGCTCACAAGACGGGTATAGACAGCAGTGACTGCGCTGACATCAGGAGGCAGGAGATGGTCACAGCAGGTAATGATCTCATCTCATCTCCTGACAGCGCTTGTCATCCCCGCGGCTGCACGCACTGCAGCGTGACAATCAGCTGATACTGCGGGCAGACACTGACACAAAGCAGTGCAGGCAGCGGCGGGGCTGGAGCGGGACACAGACTGCACGGGCACCTGGAGGTCACACAGAAGTGCTTCCGTGCGGCGTCCATGGAGTGTGACGTGTGTGTTTACTCTGTTCTGCTTCCTCTTCCTGGCATAATGACATCACTCCCTGCAAAACCGCTGGCAGTGATGAGCATTACCGCAAGTAAATCGCGGCTATACCGGGAGTATACCGCACATCATTTGCTACCTGCGGTATACCCCCGGTATTTCACGATTACATTACAGTGAATGGAGTGAAATACCGGGGGTATACCGCAGGTACCTGCGAAAAAGAAGTGACATGCACATTTTCTCAATAAATTTTTTCAAGAAATTCTTCATAAAGAATTTTCTTGAGAAAAAAACGCAGTGTGCGCACAGCTATTTTTTTTTCCCATAGGTCTTGCTAGGAAATGTCTGCACAAAGATTGCAAACATTTCTCAAGAAATTTCTGCAGCAAAACCGCGGGTAAAACCGCGGGTAAAAATGCCTAGTGCGCACATGGCCTAAAAACACACTTTTTATCCCCTAAATGTGGGGGGAAAGTGGGGGATGCGTCTTAAAGTCTGAATGTAGGGCATGGCTGCGGTGAATGAGGGTGCTGCGGTGGAGCGGGTCATCGGTGGCACGAGCAGGCTGTAGCAGCGTCTGCTGTGACCACGTGGGCCCGCTCATTTCATATGCATTCATCCTCTCGCCCATCATCTCTCAGCGATGAAGCCAGCGCTGACAGGTGGCCGGATGATGGGCGGGGGAGCCAGCCAGCGTGATCACCCATGGCAACTACAGCCTGGAGTGATCATGTGCGGCTATATTCACTGCCCACCACGCATCATCATCAGCGCGGGGGGCAGTGAATAAGTACGGTATACTCACCATTCCCTGCAGCATCACGATGTCCTCCTTTTTGCCGTCCAGCTGATGTGTGTGGAGAGCGCGCACAGCGATGACATCATCCCTGTATGCACTGCTCTCCACACACATCAGCAGGCAGGCAGACAGGAGGAGAACACGATGCTGCAGGGAACGGTGATCAGCTCCACACAGGTCAGCGACGCTGCTACTGACACAGACAGGAAGACGAATGATGCTGCAGAAGTGAGGAAAGGTGAGTATTTTTTTTGTGTGCCACAGGATGCAGGCCATATACCAGGATGGGGGTATATATCAGGATGGGGGTATATATCAGGATGGGGGTATATAGCAGGATGGGGGTATATACAGTTAGGTCCAGAAATATTTGGACAGTGACACAAGTTTTGTTAATTTAGCTGTTTACAAAAACATGTTCAGAAATACAATTATATATATAATATGGGCTGAAAGTGCACACTCCCAGCTGCAATATGAGAGTTGTCACATCCAAATCGGAGAAAGGGTTTAGGAATCATAGCTCTGTAATGCATAGCCTCCTCTTTTTCAAGGGACCAAAAGTAATTGGACAAGGGACTCTAAGGGCTGCAATTAACTCTGAAGGCGTCTCCCTCGTTAACCTGTAATAAATGAAGTAGTTAAAAGGTCTGGGGTTGATTACAGGTGTGTGGTTTTGCATTTGGAAGCTGTTGCTGTGACCAGACAACATGCGGTCTAAGGAACTCTCAATTGAGGTGAAGCAGAACATCCTGAGGCTGAAAAAAAAGAAAAAATCCATCAGAGAGATAGCAGACATGCTTGGAGTAGCAAAATCAACAGTCGGGTACATTCTGAGAAAAAAGGAATTGACTGGTGAGCTTGGGAACTCAAAAAGGCCTGGGCGTCCACGGATGACAACAGTGGTGGATGATCGCCGCATACTTTCTTTGGTGAAGAAGAACCCGTTCACAACATCAACTGAAGTCCAGAACACTCTCAGTGAAGTAGGTGTATCTGTCTCTAAGTCAACAGTAAAGAGAAGACTCCATGAAAGTAAATACAAAGGGTTCACATCTAGATGCAAACCATTCATCAATTCCAAAAATAGACAGGCCAGAGTTAAATTTGCTGAAAAACACCTCATGAAGCCAGCTCAGTTCTGGAAAAGTATTCTATGGACAGATGAGACAAAGATCAACCTGTACCAGAATGATGGGAAGAAAAAAGTTTGGAGAAGAAAGGGAACGGCACATGATCCAAGGCACACCACATCCTCTGTAAAACATGGTGGAGGCAACGTGATGGCATGGGCATCCATGGCTTTCAATGGCACTGGGTCACTTGTGTTTATTGATGACATAACAGCAGACAAGAGTAGCCGGATGAATTCTGAAGTGTACCGGGATATACTTTCAGCCCAGATTCAGCCAAATGCCGCAAAGTTGATCGAACGGCGCTTCATAGTACAGATGGACAATGACCCCAAGCATACAGCCAAAGCTACCCAGGAGTTCATGAGTGCAAAAAAGTGGAACATTCTGCAATGGCCAAGTCAATCACCAGATCTTAACCCAATTGAGCATGCATTTCACTTGCTCAACTCCAGACTTAAGACGGAAAGACCTACAAACAAGCAAAACCTGAAGGCTGCGGCTGTAAAGGCCTGGCAAAGCATTAAGAAGGAGGAAACCCAGCGTTTGGTGATGTCCATGGGTTCCAGACTTAAGGCAGTGATTGCCTCCAAAAGATTCGCAACAAAATATTGAAAATACAAATATTTTGTTTGGGTTTGGTTTATTTGTCCAATTACTTTTGACCTCCTAAAATGTGGAGTGTTTGTAAAGACGTTACAATCTGCACTTGAATTCTGTTGTAGAGGTTTCATTTCAAATCCAATGTGGTGGCATGCAGAGCCCAACTCGCGAAAATTGTGTCTGTAGCAGGATGGGGGTATTTATCAGGATGGGGGTATATAGCAGGATAGAGGTATTTATCAGGATGGGGGTATATAGCAGGATGGGGGTATTTATCAGGCTGGCGGTATTTATTAGGATGGGGGTATATAGCAGGATGGGGGCTATACCAGGATGGGGGTATTTATCAGGATGGGGGTATATAGCAGGATGGGGTATTAATCAGGCTGGGGGTATTTATAAGGATGTGGGTATATAGTAGGATGTGGGCTATACCAGGATGGGGTATTTATCAGGATGGGGGTATATAGCAGGATGGGGGTATATAGCAGGATGAGGGTATATAGCATAATGGGGGTATGAAGCAGGATGGGGGCTATACCAGGATGGGGGTATTTATCAGGATGGGGGTATTTATCAGGAGGATGAACAAATATACAAGGCAGAAGGATCATTACCAGGATGGGGTACCTTAGTAGAGAATTTGGGGACATTACCTCCATAACAGTGTCAATAGCAGATCCTCGCCCCATAACAGTGTGTCATGACCACATTTTTTGCTTAAAATTTTATTTTCCTATTTTCCTCCTCTAAAACCAGGGTGCGTCTTATGGTCCAGTGCGTCTTATAGTCTGAAAAATACAATTTCAAAATCAAACAAACGTTCCTCCTTACAAGATAATAGTATTACTGTTAGTCATTGTGATTTATGCTGGGGTCAAACAATCATAAATTCTCTTGTCCAGGAGAATCAGTTTGATTATGCTAATGACACTCCGATTGGAGCTTGATCAGAGTGTCAGCTTAGTGTAATCGGATTCTCTCGGATGCAAGAATCGGAGCACACTGTCAAGAGAAAATGAAGAACAATGTTTCTCCATTTTCTCCCTTCTGTGAGTGCATGGAATATTGATATCAACCAAGTGCAGTCCAATGATTTCCATGCACCCATAGACTTGAATGGGTGAGTCTCACCACATTTTAGAGTGAAATTGCAGCATGTTGCAATTTTTTTCACTGACAGACTGTTATTAAAAAATTGATCATCAGCACAAACCCAATGAATATCAATGATCTGATTGCTATGTGTGCCGCCCCGTGACCCCGTTACCTTCAGGTCGTCTCAGGGTCTTCAGGGACGGCGCGTCCTGGGTCCTTTTGGTAACAGGTAGGTTGACTTCTATAGGATTTGTGACGCTACTCTCGGTATTGCGGTCAGGGCGACCGCCACTGCAGATTAGGGGACGCCTGGGGCTGATGTTGAGTGCAGTTAGATGTGGTGGCCTCCCGAGAGTGAGGCTGGCCCCAGGGCCCAGTGTAGGTGTGTGGCACCACAGGTCGTAGAAGAACTCACACGCACAGCAAGAATGCCTTTCAGGGTTTTTACTCACTTCGGATGGCAGGGGTGAATAACGCGGACGATACTATGATGTCCCAAGAGGGGAACCAGGCTCCTCCAGGCTGACTTAGGGGGTGGCTGCTAACTCGCCTTCCTAGCCCTCTTGTTTTTGTGGTGACCCAGACTTGTTGTCCTACGGGGTCACCCAGGGAAGTTGCTTATGCCTGTTCTCCCCTTTTTCGGCCCGTTTGCTTGTAGCCTGGACCTGGTATATACCAGGAGGGGTCCAGGAAAGGGACAGTATATACCAGTATGGGGGGCATAAATACCAGGATGAGAGCATATATACCAGGATGGGGGACATATTTACCAGGAAGTAGCCCAAGATAGTGGACATTTACCAAGATGGCAGACAAATTTACCAGGAAGGAGCACAGAATGGGGTATGTTAGAGAAACATGGGAACATTTACTAAATAATGGTGGTGAAGGCATCTTATATGTCTTTATAGGATTTAGAACGCTAAATGTATACATACATCTGATCAACATGTGGGGGTAGGCAAGTCCAAATTTTGCACCGGGGCCCATCGAACTCTAGTTACGCTATTGATAAGAATGGTACTTTTTCTTAAAAATGGCAGATTTGATTTAATATTAATAACTTTAAAAAGGAGTGTGTCACCCCATACTGACTGTTCATACCAAACACAGTCACTCGGGGAACGATTGGCGTGGCCAATTTGTTTAGTCTGCCTTCCCACTTACTTGTTTTCCATCCAGAGAGATGGAAATTATGTAGAAAGGTACCCTACACTGCTCGGCAATGGCAAGGGTGCACCACACATCTGTGCTTGGTTTGAACAGTCGATTTTAGCAAACATACATTGCAATCACTTTAGCTTGTTTATAAGTTTGTAACAGGTGGCAAATAGGAAAATTGTATTTTTATTTTTAAAAGTGATATAATCTTGGCTTCTGCATACAATAAATATAATTTTTCAATCTTTTAGGAAATGTAATGGTTACATAATATGTTTTATTTTTCTCATTATATGACTAATGCTACGCAGTTGTATGTATTACTGTACGGTGAGAATCATACAGCAGGCGGACCCCTGACTAATATCCTGTATTTTTATCTAGATCGTTGACAGAAGGAGGTGATGTGGATCGGTTCATGCATCTATCGGAGGATATATGTCCATCAATGTCACTGACCCACAGCCTCTGAGAGCGCTGTACAAGGCTTCAGACAAGTTTCCAATATTCTGTGGCAGGTAAATTATTATTATGGGATTACAGGATAGCAGAGCGGCAGATACAAACGTGACGGTTATCACTGTCTTGGTGCCATCTGGTGCTGTGACTGAGCTGTTGATTGTTGCCTTGGTCATATTTTAGCATTGGTTCCATTATGTGTTCATGAAAAGAAGCTTGTGTAGGCAATGTACAGAATGGAAATGACAGTAGCAGATCCAGCCCCGCAAGTTTTTGTTACCTGAAATACACTTGTATGTCTTAAGGTCACTTCACACATAACGAGATCGCTAACGACATTGTTGCTACGTCACAGTTTCTGTGGCGAAACAACGACTTCACCAGCGATCTCGTTATGTTTGACACGTACCAACGATCCGCCCCCTACTGTGAGATCGTTGGTCGTTGCTGAATGTCCTGGGCCATTTTTGGCTCGTTGGAGTCCTGCTGGGCAGGATGGATCTGTATGTTTGCCACCTACCAACGATCTCGTTAACGACCTAGATGAGAACTTAAAGTGTGACACGTAGGCGTGTAGTTGTGTCACCTTTTCAGCGCCCCCTCTGCACCGATTGGTTGGCGCTGAGAACAGTAAGCAAACACTCGGGAACGAAGGGGGATGAATCTGAGTTCAGATACAGCTTCGATCAGAAAAGCAAGCAAGCAACCGGGAACAAAGTACGAATGAATCCAGGTGGAGTCGCAGGTTCTATCCTCAAAGCAAGGCTCAAAAAGGGACAAAGGATGAAGCGGTACATAGTTGCCTTCTAGGCCGGCTGCCTAAGCAGAACGCAGTATTGGCCACCAATCGGAGCGGAGGGGTGTGGAAAAGGCGACGCATATGCACGCCTACGTGGCTTACAGCGTCAAACACTATGCCCCTATTCGAGGTCGGAATCGTTACATAGTTGCTGTGTGACAGGGTCCCAACGACCAACGAGATCGTTATACAGGTCGCTGCATCGTTACTAAAGTCGTTGGGAAAATAACTGTGTGACATCTCACCAATGATCTCAACAAAGACTTAACAATGATCCGGAAACTGTGACGTAGTAACGATTTCGTTAACGATCTCGTTATGTGTGACTGGACCTTTAGTCCTTGTAGACAACCTGTACGTGATTGTTGACCTGGAACTAAGGCGGGCTTTAGACGCTGCAACATCGCTAGCATTGGCTAGCGATGTCCAGCGCGATAGCACACGCCCCCATCGTACATGCGATATATGGTGTTTGCTGCCGTAGCGAACATTATCGCTACGGCAGCTTCACGCGCACATACCTGGTCGGCGACGTCGCTGTGACTGCCGAACATTCCGTCCT
Organism: Anomaloglossus baeobatrachus; assembly: GCF_048569485.1. Classification (NCBI taxonomy): domain Eukaryota; kingdom Metazoa; phylum Chordata; class Amphibia; order Anura; family Aromobatidae; genus Anomaloglossus; species Anomaloglossus baeobatrachus. The sequence goes on from NC_134353.1 coordinate 133,716,515, forward strand.
TCAAGGGGGAGGTGCGTTGAGTGTCACCGTGACGTCACCAAACAGCCGGCCAATAGCAGCGGAGGGGCGGAGATGAGCGGGACATAACATCCCGCCCACCTCCTTCCTTCCGCATAGCTGGTGGACACAGGTAAGGAGATGTTTGTCGTTCCTGCGGCTTCACACACAGCGATGTGTGGTGCTGCAGGAACGACAAACAACATCGTATCTGCAGCAGGAGCGACATTATGAAAATGAACGACGTGACACAAATCAGCGTTTTTTGTCACTTTTGCGCTCGTTCATCGTCGTACCTAGGCTTTACACATTGCGATGTCGCTACCGGCGCCGGATGTGCTTCACTAACGACGTGACCCCGACGATATATCAGTAGCGATGTCGCAACGTGTAAAGCCCCCCTAAAGGTGATCAAATATATCTCTTTGACTTTTGCTCATTCTACTCATTAATTACACTCACTCCATTGTTTGGATGTGTGACTTCTCCTGTCCATTGTGCTTGTATTATCCATGGGCATGACGATCCACATATAGTATTGCCTACTGCTGGTTAATAGGTTTATTTTAGGATATCCTGGTATTTCAGCTCCATTTTCTGCAGCACAGAGCTCATCAGACCCTGTTATTTAGGAAAAGCCTGTAGTATGGCTAATCTATTAAAGGGAAAATGCTTTGGAGCCCTTCAGGCAGGGTGACTGATATAAACTAATTGAAGGTGGGGGTCATGGATAATTCATTGTACTGTAGATTAGGTAAAGAGAACGTGTTATCAGCTCCAAAGTGTCCAGTTTTTACTCTTTTTATATTCCCATTGCTCTTCTGAGTATTTTGATTTGTTCTGTGGCACACAATTCAAGTGATATGGGCTTTTTATCTGATACTAATTTAAACTGTCTTCACGAAAGGGGTGTGGCTCATAGGATTCTGTGAGGGGCGTGTCTTTAGGCTGTTTTCCATAATTAGCCTGTAAGCCATGCCCCCTTGGCAAAAAAAGAATAACAATTAGTACTAAATAAAAACTTGTATCTCTGAATCTGTAAAAAAGAGAAAAGCAGAATTCTCAGGGGAGCAGCGGGAATAGAAAAAGAGCAAAAACTGTCCACATCTCACCTGTTGGTAGGTCCTCTTTAAATGACGTGGTCCTGAACTTTGCTGCTGAAGATGTTCATGAGGAGAGGGGTACCACTGGCTATAGTAAGGTCCACATACCTCCCAAAAATTGCTAAAAAAGACTCTCAGACGTCTATTTCAGTCATAGTCATTTCCAAGTCCCTACCTTCTCAGACTCAGGAGAGAAGATGCATTGCTGTAGGGGTAAGGGTTGTCATTCAGGACTGTAGGAAACCTGACTGAGCAGCCGGAGATAGCGGTAATGGCTTATTGATCCGTTTCTAAAGGGAACTCGCTGTTTATTGTACATAATCAGAAGATGACTGAATGCTTCTTGTAGAAATTGCCGGCTCATGTGACTTATACACATACATTAGAGATAAGGACTTACCTGAATCATCTTTCTGACATTATCAGGGAAAGGTGAGTAAATGACCCCAGTAATAGGAGAATAGCACACTGCTACATATAATAACATGGCCGTACAGTTGGAAAACCATCTCCTTAGAACACTTTTGTTATTCTCCTTCCGTTTGCTCGTCTAGTGAGATACCTTAAAAGCCTCCGCTGAATAGATGTAATCTAAGAATTAGGATCTTGGAAGCAAATGGTGTTTTTTTCTTAGATTGTTTTGTCTCATTCCTGCTGTATTCAGCGGCCACTTCTATTGTCTTCGCCTAGCAATAAAAAAAAGTTAATTAACAGGAAAATAAAAGATTAGAATAAATAGGATTTTGAAATAAAGGTATAGAAATTAATGATGTAAACACAAAATGTTGTATAAACCTTTTTTTTAAGAATTGGAAGCCAAAACCCGTTTTCTAAGTTCAAGATGGAAATTTTATGATTCACAAGTAAATAAGAAAAGTAGAAATGTAAGATCAAGGAGTTTTCCCAATGATAAAGGCTTCGTAGCTACAGCTCTCACCTTTGGGAATGGTCCGGTGGCCTCTCCTTCAAGACTATGGTAGTTAGAGGCACAGGTTTCTTTGCTTTTAGGTAGTAAGAACATATCGCTAAAAGAAGTGCAGTGTTATCAAAAAGTTTTTCTATGTTTCACGGAAAGAAGATGGGAAGTGAACACCACATAAGAAACTGGATGGCAAAATTCAGCCCAAAAATATGTGGCCCAGTTTAATTTTTCATATTGGTCTCTATCTCTTTTATACAGCAATATAGCAACTGATGCTATGTCACAATTAATGGGGTTGTCCACTACTTGGACAACCCCTACTCATTCCCCTTGATTGCCCCCATAAAAATAAATAACCCTATACTCTTGTCCAGTGCAGCCACGATTCTAGTGATGCCTGAAGTCGCGTTCCGGGACCCATATGACAATGTTATGACACGCGAGCTCCATGATCAATCAGTGCTTCTTTCTCTCCGCCTTCGGATGTTTGAGCAGGAATTCAAGGCAGCACTCACATGCTGCTCAAATATCCCGAAGGTGGGGAGACAGGCGCTGGGTGCTGATTGGTCAAGGGGCTTGCGTGCCATGACAGTGTCATGTGGGCCCCGGAAACACGGCGTCAGACATCACTGGAACTGCTGCCGCACTGGAAGGGAGTATAGGCTTATTTATTTTTATGGGGGCGAACAAGGGGAACAAGAAGGGGTTGTCCAATGTAGTGGACATCCTCTTTTAAAGGGAACCTGTCACCACTTTTTTGGCATATAAGCTGCAGCCACCACCACCGGGCTCTTATATACAGTATTCTAACATGCTGTACATAAGAGCCCAGGCCGCTGTGAGAACATGAAACACTTTATAATACTTACCTAACAGTCACATGGTTGGCCATATGGGCGTCTCCATTGTCCGGTGCCGGCGCTGCCTCTTTTGGCCATCTTTGTTCTCCTTCTCTAGCCGTGGTGTATGATGCATTCAGGTCCTGAGCAGGCGCACTTTGATCTGCTCTGAGCAGGGCAGATCAAAGTATTGTAGTGCGCCTGCGCAGGACCGGCGAGTGTGTATGACGTAGACACATCATGCACACAGGCTTCAGAGAGAGGACGAAAATGGCCGAAAGAGGCGGTGCCGGCACTGGACAACGGAGACGCCCATATGGCCAACCGCGCGACCGTTAGGTAAGTATTCTAAAGTGTTTTTATGTGTTCCCTGCGGCCTGGGCTCTTATATACAGCATGTTAGAATGCTGTATATAAGAGCCCGGTGGTGGCCGCAGCTTATATGCTAAATAAGTGGTGACAGGTTCCCTTTAATATCACTCCTCCCCACACACACAAAAATCTCTCTATACATTAGAAAAAGACTCATTTATCTGTTTTACCAAGCAAAACACATTTCCAAACAAATTACCAGACTTCATATTTACTGATACATGTAGCAATATATATTTTATAATGCAGGTATTTTGCAGACTATTAACACTCCTGGAGTCCCTTACACCATTCTGGTATTTGAACCCCTTACTCCCAAGCACATGTATGGTATTTTATGAAAATAGTAATGTATAGTAAGGCTGAGGCGTATGTATAGTAATGTATAGTAAGGCGTATAGTAAGGCTGAGTTCACATTTCCGTACACATTCTATTTTGCTATTCTGTTTAGAGGAACCAATGTAATTCATGTACAAAAGTAACCATTTGCATCCAATTAAAAGAAGAGGGGTCCCATTGATTATTATGGGGTCTGTATGGGTTCTGTTTTGTGCTATTTTTTAGAACAGAAGAAATATTTGTAAGTGCAGAACTTTTTTTTTCCACTCTACAAATTGTCACAGAATCAAACCCACATACACTCCATAATAATCAGTGGGGGCCATGTGTTTTCGTTTGCTCCAGCAATGCAATAGATCCTTTATGCACATGAACCATGTTTATCTGTTCCGCTAAGAACATAAAATTGGAATGTGGCTCCGACTCGGCCTAAAGGAGGCTTTACACGCAACGGCATCGCTAACTAGATGTCATTGGGGGTCACGGAATTCATGACGCACATCCGGCCTCGTTAGCGACGTCGTTGCGTGTGAAACGCAGGAACGACCGGTAACGATCAAAATGACTTACCTAATCGTTGATCGTTGACACGTCATTCTAATCCCAATTATTGTTGCTGTTGTAGGACACAGGTTGTTCGTCGTTCCTGCGGCAGCACACATCGCTACATGTGACACCACAGGAACGATGAACATCACCTTACCTGCAGCCGCCCGCAATGAGCAAGGAAGGAGGTGGGCAGGATGTTTGTCCCGTTCATCTCCGCCCCTCCGCTTTTATTGGGCGGCCTCTTAGTGACACCGCTGTGACGCCGCACGAACCGCCCCCTTAGAAAGGAGGCCGTTCACCAGCAACAGCGACGTCGCTAGGCAGGTACGTATGTGTGACGGTTGTAAGCGATGTTGTGCGCCACGGGCAGCCATTTTCCCGTGACGCACAACTGGTGGGGGCGGGTACGCTCGCTAGCGATATCGATAGCAATATCTCTGCGTGTAAAGTGCCCTTAACACCTCCCTACTCACATTGCTAATCATCTGAGTCCTCCTGCCCTGAAGCCGGCCTGTAGAGCCGCATCTCACACCATCCTGACCCACATTGGCAGAGTTACCTGAAACTATTTCAAAAACCTCAAAAGTTGCACAATGTTTTCAACATTTCAAAACGTTTTACCAAAGAATGTCGGCAAAAATAGTTTGATGAATCCGTTCCTTATTCTGTCAAACAATATCTACCATGCTTCCAGTGCGGCAGCGTAGCAGTTGAGATGACTGACATGCTGCTGCGCTCCGCTTCGCAGCAGCAGCTGAGGTTACTCATTGTAATCATTATGCTCCACTGTTGCACTCTGGTGACCTAGGTACTACAACTGGCTGCAAAGAGGGCTGCCATACTTTGAATCTAGCAATTCCTTAATGGGCGCTGTGGTTTGCTGCCCACTCAGGGAAGATTCTTGAGTCCTGCCGCCCTCATAATTATCGTGGGGGAGTTGTTTAAACTTGGCACTCCCATGGAAATTGGTAAACTAGAGAAATCTAGAGGTGTAGTTTTGCTCTTATACAAGTGACATGGGAGGAAGCTATTTTCTTCATAAAATTTACTGTGTAAATATTATAGCAATTTTGCGCACTTGATATGTACCGTACTCTACGCAGGTTGATAGAGTGTGTGATGTGGGGCTGTGGCCAATTCCCTGGGGTCCACTGTCACTGGGATTTTTGTAGCAGTTTTCTGTTCAGATCTTTACATTGTAGATATTATAAATTTAGGAATGTGACTAAATAACAGATTTATTGAGCCAAAAAACAAGTACCATACTCCCCATTGGCTTTGCCCTGCCATTCCTACAGCAGACATATGGCCTCTTCCAGCAAGCCGATACTGGAGATATGGCAGAGTCATCAATTCTGCTGCAGCCTAAACTGAAAGGACCACAATGATGGTCATCCCAATGTCACCAGCCTTATCGCCGCTGGAGTTAAAGTGGTGGTCTGAAGGTCAAAGAAATTTTAATCTAAACCTCTATATATTCAGTGCTGTATTCTAAACTGATTTCCAATATGCTTGCATCAGTGGCGAACACAAACAAGGGTACATGGCGTTTGGAGACCAGCACCGCTCCCGTAAGTGACATCATTTTCAGGGACGGTGCTGGTCTCTGAACTCCTGGTATTCTGACAGTGCGCTCTGCTCTGTTAGTGCCTAATAACTACTGAGCTGAGCTGGCAACACAGAGCGCACTGTCATTGTGCACAGTGCATAGCGTGCAGGGAGTTACCCACCCACTGATACAAGCCTCACTGATGACTCTTTGTTTCAGGGAGGGTCAGAGGCTCCCCAGTGACAGCAGCCTTTACCTCCTGGTGACACTTCATTTTAGTATACCAGAATGCCCTGGGATTTTCAAACAAAGCGTCATCACACAGGAAGCAGGGAAAAAAAATATATCAGATTGCGTAGTTAGGGAACAGCAAGGAATTTTTAACCTTTTCCTATCCAATAAAATTTCCTGCTCTGCCCATTGAAATCCTATTATAATTGGGAAAAAACGTCAAAACAGAATTTTGCAAAATGAATGAATTTTGTAAAATAAATCAACAGGAAATCAATTTTTTTCACATGTGAATGATAAACAAGGCAGTGGCCCGACAAAGCAGCGTAACGGAATTTTTGGAATGTCCCCCCCGGAGGGACTCAGGATAGGAAAAGGTTAATAAAAATGTATAATAAATTAGTTTAGATAAATAAATAGATAGGAATTTAGATTAAAATTTCTTTGGCCTTTGGACCACCCTTTTAAGGAAAGATGAATTTGTTTGTGCCTGTATAATATTTTGTCTTTTTAGTCAGTCTGTATGTACTGTATGTGCAATTTTACATTTTTATTTCAGTAATCCCTAGGAAAAACATGGCAGATGAAATAGAAGCAATACAAGAGATTAAGGAGGAATTGCTGAGTGCTAAGATTTCAGGTAAAATCTCCCAAGGCTTTTGGGTTGCAAATAAAGAGACAGAATCCATGGTAATTAGCCCATGTGCAGATGCATTATATCATGAACGATTTGTACCTTTGGTGAGGGTCAGACTGAAAGCTCTCTTCATACAAAGAGTATTAAATGTATCGATCTGAAATAGAAAAGCACTCCGGTAGAACAACCGAATGGGTGGCTGATAACCCTTCAACATACCATTATCACACCGATACTATAAGAAATAGAAAAACAAAGTGCACACTCCACATCTGGCAACTATAGGCCATCTCTAGCTTGCTGGGATCCATGATGTAGACCAGTCCATCCAGTAGTTTTATGGTTATCACCCTGGAATCACTGCAAAATCTGAAATGAAGTGCAATGGTAAAATACCAAAATCACCAAGACTAAGGGGTACTTTGCACACTACGACATCGCAAGCCGATGGTAGTGATACCGGGCGCAATAGTCCCCGCCCCCGTCGCAGCAGCGATATCTTTTGATTGCTGCCATAGCGAACATTATCGCTACGGCAGCTTCACATGCACTCACCTGCCCTGCGACGTCTCTCTGGCAGCGACCCCGCCTCCTTCCTAAGGGGGCGGGTCGTGCGGCGTCACAGCGACGTCACACGGCAGGCGGCCAATAGAAGCAGGGGGGCGGAGATGAGCGGGACGTAAAAATCCCGCCCACCTCCTTCCTACCTCATTGCACCGGGACGCAGATAAGGAGATGTTCCTCGCTCCTGCGGCTTCACACACAGTGATGTGTGCTGCCGCAGGAACGAGGAACAACATCGTACCGTCGCTGCTGCAAAATTATGGAAATGTCGGACCCTACACCGATCATACGATAACGACGCTTTTGCGCTCGTTAATCATATGTAAAAGGATTCACATACTGCGATGTCGACAGTGACGCCGGATGTGCATCACTTTCGATTTGACCCCACCGGCATCGCACTTGCGGTGTCGTAGTGTGCAAAGTACCCCTAAGATCAAGTTCTTGATTGAAATGTGTCTGGTATCCAGTGCTGGTTGTCACTCCTGTCTTTTTCTTGTGAGATCCACTATTATGTACGATTTTAAAGAATCCAATAAAGAAGAGGATTTTATTGACATTTTCCTGGAAGCTGGTTCCTTTCCTTCACTTACAACCACTTCTAGGTAGTGTTCACACTAATATGTTTCTTTCCTTTATTCCGATATGTTAGAGGAGCAGAAGAACAGAAGCAAAAAGCTTAATTAAATAGGAGCCATTTGAACTGAACCAAATTTGTAATTTAAAAGTGTTACCTGTTTACATCAATTCCATTTTCTATCTCTTTTTTTGGATAGTTTAAAAAACATAATCTGCAGAACTTTACATTTTTGGAAAGCAGAGGGAATGGACCCTCCATATTTTTTTTACATTATGATTATAACACATGGTCATCCATTATGCTTACTGTGTATCAGATCCATACTAAACACCGTGGATTAAAAAACAGAGATATTCAGAGACACCTCTGGTAGAAATGGTTTCGTTTAAAATAAAACCTAAACAGATGTCAAATGGAAGATCAAGCTTCTCTGTATTATTATTATTTATTATTATAGCGCCATTTATTCCATGGCGTTTTACAAGTGAAAGAGGGTATACGTACAACAATCATTAACAGTACAAAACAGACTGGTACAGGAGGAGAGAGGACCCTGTCCGCGAGGGCTCACAGTCTACAGGGGATGGGTGATGATACAATAGGTGAGGACAGAGCTGGTTGTGCAGTGGTGTACTGGACTCAGGGTTATTGTAGGTTGTAGGCTTGTTGGAAGAGATGGGTCTTCAGGTTCCAACTTTGGCTTCAGTTGCTGTCAGTTTGGGATCCATTTCTGTTCACTTTTGTTTGTATCTTTATCTAGATCCATTAGGCTAGGTTCACACTTCCATTAAATTGTATCAGTCACAATCCGCTGCTCTGGTAAACAACGGAATCCGTTTGGCGGATTCCGTTGTTCCCATAGACTTGAATGAGCGTCAGATTGTGACTGATGATGCTGCATTGCACCCTCCGCCCGACTAATCAGTCGTGGAACGACTGACCGCGGGGCAGAAGGAACGCAGCTTGTAACGTTTTTTGAGCAGCGCAATCCGTAGGATTTCGCTGCGCATGCTCTCTCTGGCTCCCTGCACACGTAACCAGGATACACATCGAGTTACCAAGCAATGCGCTTTTTCGAGTTACCCGATATTTACCCTGGTTACGTGTGCAAGGAGCCAGCGCTAAGCGGTGTACGCTGGTAACCAAGGTAAATATCGGGTAACCAAGCAAAGTGCTTTGCTTAGTTTTTACCCGATATTTATCCTGGCTACGTGTGCAGGGAGCCCGACACTTCCCCGCTCGGCTCCGCCCCCTCCCGCACTCCGCATGTATATGTCGCGGGCGGAGGAGGGCACGCTGCGCTCACTCACTGCTCGGGTCCGGCTGCTGCTGCTCGGTGGTGGCTCGAGCGGTGGGCCGGATCCCGGGGACTCGAGTGGCGTTCCTCGCCCGTGAGTGAAAGGGGGTGGTTTGGGTTTAGGGATATTGTCCGTGACGTCACCCACGGTTGTGGTGAAATTGGTGACACCACCGCTGCTCTGGACGGGGATCCCGGGAGCGATGACAGGGAGCAGCTTGGATGTTGGTTCTCCCCTCCGTGGGTAGTGGGGTTGATTGTCCCGGTGCCCGGTGAGGGAGGTAGGGATGGATGGCAGGCGGGTTACTCACTCAGCCAGTAATTCACACAGAGTCTCTGGTCAAACAAACGGCTGGATGCACGGGTCCCACAGGCGGCTGCGGTGTTTCTCCTCCTGGCAGGTTGATGGTGACTGCCTTTCCCTGCACCTGTGTTGTGTTTACGGTTCCAATGGCTTCCCACCGGTAACCGGCTCCCCAGCTTGGATGGATGCTGAAGGAGCCCCTTTTGCCCGCAGGCTCTGGCCCTGGGAACTGTAGCCTTGGCGGTGACTGTGTTTCCCTCTACAGTGTGAGCTGTTGCCATCAATCGGGTCTTGACTGCTGGGAAACTCCAGAAGTTCCCTTCGCTAATGGATTTGACCAGTTTTACGGCGACTCCTACCTGGTCGGGGTCCGTAAGCCCTGCCGGATGGTGCTGGCTTCTCTTTGCCCTCCGATCCGGTACCGCCGGGCCACCGCCCGTCCACGGTCCTTATGGTTTGCTCAAATTAGTCACCACCGTCTGCCAACCTTGCTGTACCGTCCGGGCCACACACCCGGACGCCGTCCGACTGCCCCTCTACCACTTTACTCCTCTCTCCTCAAACTTCAAACTCTATCTCCTTCCTTTTCCCGCCTCCAGGACTGTGAACTCCTTGGTGGGTGGGACCAATCGCCTGGCCCAGCCCCTGGTGTGGACATTAGCCCCTGGAGGAAGGCAACAAGGATTTTTGTGTTTTGGCTTCGGTGTGCCTAACCGGGGTGTGGGGTGTGTTGGTGTAGTTCTGTGACGACCTGGCTTGTCCAGGGCGCCACATATACACACACACACACACCTGTCCCTAGCCATGCAGACCGCGGCACTGACGTTCTCAGCGCCACGGCCCCGCTCGGCTCCACCCACCTCGCACTCCGCCCCCCGCACACAACGGAGTCCGACAATGAATTCTGTTCTTTGTCATACGTTGTACAACGCATCAGTCACATGCGTCAAGCAACGCATGTGAATGATGCAAAACAACGGAAATGTGAACCTAGCCTTATGGATCCCAAATACTAGTATGAACCTATCATAACTTTGCCTTTTAGTTGTATAGAGGAGATTTTTGAGCCCCTGCAGGACAGACACTGAGGTGGCACCCTCCTGCAGCTGAGGGGAGAAGTGCCAGGACCGGCACTAGGCAGAGCCCTGGGCACTCCGACACTCCGAGAAATGCTAAGGAAGCCGCCTCAATGTGAAGCTTTTACTGTAATCAGTAGGAGTTTTGCTGCAGAATTCCTGCTGGATATGGAGGAGACAGCACAGCGCACACTGTCTGCTGCTGGAGCTGTACTGTCAGTTACAGGAGTGTGCAGCTGAGCCTCTATACATCTCAAGCTCAGAAAGGAGGATTATGCTACCAATAAAACAAAGGTAAAGGATTATTGCCCTCTTCATGAATACGTATTATTCTCAGTGCTTGTAAATTAAAAAAAAAAACAACAAAATAATTTAATGTGTATTAAAATGTTCTTGCGATATTCACACTCTTGTTTTGTTTACAGCTGGTTGCCTTGGTGACCGACCATTGCTGTTAGACAGCTGAACATGCACAGTATTCACAAGCTCTTTTCTATTGAGCTTGTAATCACTGTTGTGAAGCTGACCTTGATCGCTGGAGTGTGCCTCCTAATTAACTCCTAATTACCTCCTAATCCCGAACAGCATCTTTGTACTGTCCACAAATTAGACAGCAATGAATTATTTGTCTGTGGAAGAGAAAGCGCACATAGGGTCTTACCAGGTATAAGATTTCGCAAATATGGAGCCCAAGGCACACTCACCTCTTGAAGTTGTGTCAGGCACAACTCCTTGATGCACATGTGGCGCCCTGGACAAGCCAGGTCGTCACAGAACTACACCAACACACCCCACACACCCCTGTTAGGCACACCGAAGCCAAACACAAAATCCTTGTTGCCTTCCTCCAGGGGCTGATGTCCACACCAGGGGGTGGGCCAGGCGGTTGGTCCCGCCCACCGAGGAGTTCACAGTCCTGGAGGTGGTAAAAGTTTCCAGATAAGTTTTAGGAAGTGAAGTGGTAGCAGAGGAGACTGACCGTGTCCGGGTGTGTGGCCCGGGCACTCAGCAAGGTTGGCAGACGGTGGTGACCGTCTGCAGGAGAGGCTAATTGGAGCAAACCGTATGGACCATGGACGGGCGGTGGCCCGGCGGTACCGGATCGGAGAGTAAAGAGAAGCCAGCACCATCCGGCAGGGCTTACGGACCCCGACAAGGCTAGGAGTCGCCGTTAAATTTGTCAAATCCGTTAGCGAAGGGAACCTCCGGGGTTTCCCAGCAGTCAAGACCCGATTGAAGGCAACCGCTCAAACCGTAGAGGGAAACACAGTCACCGCCAAGGCTACAGTTCCCAGGGCCAGAGCCTGCGGGCAAAAGGGGCTCCTTCAGCACCCATCCAAGCTGGGGAGCGGGTTACCGGTGGGAAGCCATTGGAACCATAACACAACACAGGTGCAGGGAAAGGCAGTCACCATCAACTTGCCGGGAGGAGAAACACTGCAGCCGTCTGTGGGACCCGTCCATCCAGCCGTTTGTTTACCGGAGACTTTGCATTCGTCATTGGCTGAGTGAGTACTACCGTGCCGTGCGGCACAGCGCTGCCCCCCGCGACCCTGCACCTCACCAGGCCCCGTAACCCGCCTGCCATCCATCCCTACCCACTTTACCGGGCCCCGGGACAACCAACCCCCTACCCACGGAGGGGAGAACCAATATCCAAGCTGCTCCCTGTCATCGCTCCCGGGATCCCCGTCCAGAGCAGCGGTGGTGTCACCAATCTCACCACAACCGTGGGTGGCGTCACGGACAATATCCCTAAACCCAAAACCATTCCCACTTTTCACTCACGGGCGAGGAACGCCGCTCGAGTCCCCGGGATCCGTCTCACTGCTCGAGCCACCACCGAGCAGCAGCAGCAGCAGCCGGACCCGAGCAGTGGGTGAGCGCAGCGTCCCCTCCTCCGCCCGCGACACACATATATCAAAAAGTGGTCAGCAGCAGCCCCAAAGCGAGAGATAAAACAATGTGGATAAAAGAAATCCGGGTTTAATGCTGCGCTAGGAACCACATTAATCCAGGAGTATGTGATGAAATCCTTTTTCTTTTTTTCTGCAGGTCAACGCGTTTCAAAGACATATCAGACTTCTTCATCAGGACAAAAGAACAGTATACTGTTTTTTTCTTGTCCTGAAGAAAAAGACGGATATGTCTTTGAAACGCGTTGACCAGCAGAAAAAAAGAAACAGGATTTCATCACATACTCCTGGATTCATGTGGTTTCTAGCGCAGCATTAAACCCGCATTTCTTGTATCTATATTGTTTCACAAATTAGACAGCAGCAGTGGTCGGTCTCCTAGGCAACTAGCTTTAAACAAAAGGAAAAAGTGTTAATATCTCAAAATTTTAATAAACAGCAAATTGCAAAAGTGCCTATATTTACAAACACAAATGGCAATGTCCATTTATGAGGCTGGGAATAACCCATTAATCTGATAGTAAGCACTGCAATATGTGATTCTTCATTTCTAGATTTGTTTAAACTCACTGACCTTCCTGGTACATATTCATGAATGTAACTGTGCAGATGGCAAAGGTGGCTGGCTGTCAACTGCATGATAGTCATAGAGATAATAGTCATAAAAGCAGGTGCGGACACAGACAGAAGAGGCCCGTGTGCAGGAACAATATATGGGCCCTTGTCAGTCCAATAGCTCATCCTAATGCCCAATTCCACCTGCTTTGGAAGGTGATGGACCCCCTTACCTCTTGGGGCTGCACCAATGGTTTGTTCAACCCTTGCAAGAGAAATGGAAGAAATCTGAGCAAGTACAGATGTATACAAGCAAATTAATGAGAATTAGGCTACAATAAGTGAGTAATAAAGATAAAGGCAAATACAATAGATACAGCACAACATAGTCATCAGACACAGAGATAGCAGGGCGCATGAATATTTTATTATTTCTTTCTGTATATATATATATATATATATATATATATACATTCAGTCTAACTTACTAAACATTATAGTCCTGGCTATTATAGTCTGACTCCTGGACATTTATAATGTATATGATTTATTAATTGTAGGACGTAGAGATGAAGCAGACAATGTAATGGGTCTTATGGTAGATGAGCTAGGGTATTATATTGGATACTTATAGACAATGCCGCCAGCTTTGTGGATTCATTTACTTGAATGTTGTAACTCCTAAAATCTGCCCAGATCGATAACATCATAGATGACTTGGTTCTCATTTTAGAACCTTTTTAAAAAGACGAATACAAACTGTATGGAGACTAACAATACATCTGTCCCCATACACGCTTATGTGGCGCCCCTGAGGCTTCAGTCGCCACAGGATATTGCACCTCATTTAAGGTGCAGAACTCCTCCCGGGTAAGGAAGCGGTTAATCACTGGTGTTTCTCACATTCACAAACCACACACACAGTTAGGTGCTTTCCCACTGGGATTGGCCTAGGGTAGATAGGGGGTGGCCATCACGAGGCATGGGAATGACCCAGGCGCTAGGACAACCACCTGGGGGGCGGGCACCAATTGGGGAAAAGTAAGGAGCATCTTTACACTTGAGGAGTGATCCTGGGCACAGCTTGGGGTGAGAAGCACAGACAGGACCTCGGTCCAGGCATCACCTTACACTTCTGAAGCACTACAAGGCCCGGGGTTTTGGAGCTAGCAGCTCAGCCCAGGCTCGCTACAGCTATCGGGGATTCCAGGGTCTGTGGAGAGTGCAGGAAACACTCGCAGCCCATTCCATATTCCACCCACCGGGATTGGAAGGACCCCAACCAGAAAGCACACACAGTGGGAACATCGGTGGTGACCTCCAAATTATCCGGGATCGGCTGAGGCCCATCACGACAGAAACGTGGGTTAATGGACAGTGAGTAAAAACCTTGAACCACAAAGACTGTGTCAGCCCGTCCTTGCCGGCGCCCCGCGCTTCAGCGCCAATGGCCACTGCAACCACCATCATTCTCCTCTGGGGCCAGGCTCTACCCGTGGGGAGCCGAACCATCCGAGCTGCGACACCATCCGTCCCAGAGGACAGCACCCACAGCGGCAGCTAATCCCTGGCCGCACACCACAGGTGGCGTCATGAGATAACAACCCCTTTCATCCTCATCTCCCCACCATCATCCCATTCATCCATCCTTACGTGGACACCTCGGGGTCACGAAACCAGGCAGGGACACCCGTGACATCCCCTGACCTTCACCGGCCCGGTGACGAGTATCCCCAAGACCCCGTGGGGTGCTCCACTTACATATCGGGGTGGATATTCTGACAAAAGTGATTATTTTTTAAGGCCTTCTAAAAGATGTAGTCAGCCGACAAACAAGGCTTTGCGCATTTGTCTGCTGATCGCTGCCATGTTTATACGGGGCCAATGATCGGAAATTAATGTTCATTCAACTGATAATCGGCCCATGTAATAAGGCCTTAAGGCTACAATACGGTATAATCAGGAAATCATATACTTATAAAACTGCATTAAAATTACTACTAAGGCTATTTAGTACATGCAAGAATAAGGAAAAAGCAAGGGAATTATAAGAGGGGAGAAATAAAAGATGCTAATACATGTTTTACAGAGGTTTCAGATATGTGAGAATAAATGGGCTGACACTTTTTTTTCTCTAAAGGGGGCTTTACACACTACGACATCGCTAATGCAAACTCGTTGGGGTCACGGAATTGGTGACGCACATCCGGCCGCATTAGCGATGCCGTTGCGTGTGACACTGATGAGCGATTTTGCATCGTTGCAAAAACGTGCAAAATCGCTCATCGGTAACATGGGGGTGCATTCTCAAAAATCGTTACTGCAGCAGTAACAAGGTTGTTCCTCGTTCCTGCGGCAGCACAAATCGCTCCGTGTGACACCGCAGGAACGAGGAAGCTCTCCTTACCTGCCTCCCGGCCGCTATGCGGAAGGAAGGAGGTGGGCGGGATGTTACGTCACGCTGAGCTCCGCCCCTCCGCTGCTATTGGGCGGTCGCTCAGTGACGTCGCTGTGACGCCGCACGGACCGCCCCCTTAGAAAGGAGGCGGTTCGCCGGTCACAGCGACGTCGCCGGGCAGGTAAGTACGTGTGACGGGTCTGGGCGATGTTGTGCGACACGGGCAGCGATTTGCCCGTGTCGCGCAACAGATGGGGGCGGGTACCCAAACTAGCGATATCTGGACCGATATCGCAGTGTGTAAAGCCCGCTTAACAGCAGCCCCAAAGCCATTGCAAAACCAAGAATTTAAAAGATAATATATTGGCTACCTGAAGCCACCGCTATTGGAAGCTTTATGTGAGATCTAAAAAAAATATTACCCAAAGGGAGTAAATGTTATTCTGCAAATTTTTCATCCATTGGGCATTTTTTTTTTTTTGCAGTCTTGGAAAATCCCTTTAAAGGAAATCTGACAGCAAGATTTTCGCCCCAAACTATTTATATATGGATGTAATGCCTTCAAGTCCAGCAATATTTGTACATGGCCAGTCTGTTTCTACATTACTGAGAAATCAGTGTTTTAATTTATATGCAGCTAAAGCTATAGATTTAAAGCTTCTGTCACTCCATCTCTTTTCCCCACCCAGCGCCGCCTCCAGCTGCTTGACTGACGGCTCCTTTGCCTGAAATCACATAGCACAGCGGCTGTCAATTCACACACTGATTTCTCAGTAATGAAGGATCGGACTGGCCATGTAAAGATATTGCTGGATTTGTCTGTGAAAGAGCTAGATGTGAATACAAATAGTTTGGGTGTGAAATCCTGCTGACAGATCGCCTTTAATTCCTTGTTTTGTTGAGAATTTGTTCTATAGCAGAAAAACACAGCTCCAACCACTATAAGGATATATGAGAAAATTATTTTGGGACTTTTCTTATCCAAGAGAATAGAAGCTAAGCTGAAGTTCTCAGCAGTGATGGAGCGGTGCTCTGCAGCACAGTGCACTGCTTATATCCAGACACCGCCGAAGCTAATAACAGCTGATCTGCAGGTGCCGGGTGTCAGACAGAAACTCCTCTGATATAGGGGTCATCAATAGCTCAGACAACCCCTTTAAAATAATCTAAGGCTGTATCTCATATAGACTATTCCACATTGCCAAAAGTAGAAAGGCTTCCTCCCTTTGAGTGTATTCAGATACTAGTATCACAGGTACACTAAGTAAGAAGAACAGGAAGAACGGGATTGAATTCCAATAGGACATAGCAGGGAACTTTCCCAAAGTGTTCACTTTAGAAAAAAATGTATCTGCGGGTTCTGAATGGTATACAATTGTGTCCGAGGTACACAGTATACACCTGAACTATACTGTGGCCTTATGAATACAGCTCCAGGGGAAGAATGTGTGTCGCGGGCGGGGAGGACGCCGCCGCTGCTGGTCGCTCGCCAACGCTCAGGTCCGGCGCTGCTGCGGCTGCTCGGTGGCTAGAGCGGTGGGCCAGATCCGGGGACTCGAGCGGCGCTCCTCGCCCGTGAGTGAAAGGGGTGGTTGGTTTGGGGGAATTTAGTCGGTGACGCCACCCAAGGTGAAGGTGGGTACCACCGCTGCTGGTGACGGGGATCCCGGGAGCGATGGTAGGGAGCAGCTGGGATGTTGTTTTCCCCCTCCGTGGGTAGGGGTCGGTGGTCCTGGGGCCCGGTGGTGTGACGGGGAGGCAGGGTTGGTGAGGTGCAGGGTTGCAGGGACAGCGCGGCGCGGTGCCGGATGGCACGGGTGTACTCACTCAGTAAGAAATGCACAAAGTCCTCGGTAAACCAAACGGCTGGATGGACGGGTCCCGCAGCCGGCTGCAGTGTCTCTCCCCGGACAGGTGATGGTGGCTGTCTTTCCCTGCACCTTGAAGTACTTGTTTGACTACTATGGATCCCCAACGGTAGTCCGCTCCCCGGTGTATGGATGCCGGAGGAGCCCGTTTGCCCGCAGGCGCTGGCCCTTGGGTCTCTAGCCTTAGGCGGTAGCTGTATACCCTCACGGTGTGGGCGGTTGCCTTCTATCTGGTCTTTGGTTGTTAGGAAACCCCTGGGGTTCCGGTCACACTCGGATTTGACTATTGTCGGTGGCTCCAAGCCTGGTCGGGGTCCGATGGCCCTGCCTGTGTGTGCTGGCTTCACTTCGCTCGACCCCGGTCTTACGATTCCGCGTTGCTTCACCACTCCTGCAGACGGCCACCACCGTCTGCCAACCTTGCTGTCAGTGCCTGGGCCACAAACCCAGACAACCAAGTGTTTACTCCTCACTCTTCAAACTCCAAAACTACTCTCCGACACTTTTCCCGCCTCCAGGCCTGTGAACTCCTCCGTGGGTGGGGCCAACCGCTTGGCTCCGCCCCACCTGGTGTGGACATCAGACACTGGAGGGAGGCAACAAGGGTTTTATGTTTGGCTAATGTTACTGTCTAATGGAGGTGGGGGTGTTTGTGTGTTATCTGTGACGACCTGGCTAGTCCAGGGTGCCACATGTGCACAACTGACAAAACAGGAACTGAACCGGAACGGAAATTCTGCAGCAAAGTTCACAGCGGGAAAATCTATACCACATTATACAGGTTGTGTAAATTTGTATATCTGCATTACACAGCGTAATGTGTAGTGAAAATATTCATAATATAATCAAATGCTGCAGATTTTCATTCTCAAACCTCAGATCAATTTCTGCTGCAGTTTTCTTGTGCAGCGATTGGATGCTATTTCATAAAATATTATTTGTCACACTGCTGCTATCAAAATGTACAACAGATTTACATAGGATAAGACAAGCCCTCCGTCCATCTAGTTGAACCGTCCTCCACCAATTATACATTTTTTCACTAAATAATTTATAACTGACCATGTTGTGTACTGAGGAAATCATCCAGTAGTAGTAGTATTTACCATTCCTACCTCTTGTGGTAGGGCCTTCCACAGTCTGACTGCTCTAATTGTAAAGAACCCTTTCATATTTAGCTGTCGGAATCGCTTTTCTTCCACTCGCAGTGAATGCCCCCTGGTCTTTAGTATTGTCTTCGGAAGGAATAAGTCATGTGCTTCCAAAAATCCACACTGCCTATTCAGGCCAAGTATACATACCCTTTGAGTTAGATTCCACCTTTGCATCTACTAATAACATATACTGACATGTAAGATTTCTTGTATCGCTTTCTGTGACTGAAACATTAATTTTTTTCATGTGACAAGGGTTCTTTCTGCTGCTTGTACATGAATTTTTGTAAGTCTCACTCACATGAAAGGGACAGTCACAGCAATTATGCAATAAATCTGTCCAGTGTTAGCATGACCTTAAAGATGGATGGGTCTGAAGAACAATCACAAGTGTCTGACAGCTGTAGGTGCAATATTAAATGGATTGTCCAGGATTGTCATATTAATAGGTTCAGACAGGTCATTAATCAGATTGGTGGGAGTCTGACATGCATCGCCCCACCGTCCAGCTGTTATGAGCGCTGGCTGCAGTGGGTGTAAACACTGTACAAAGCTGGAACAGCACAGCGCCATACACTATGTAATCTATATGAAGTGAAAGCTGCACACCAAATTCAGAGAAATATGAACAAGCATAACTGCTTTATAATACATAAGGAATGAAAAACACAATTAGCCATATAAAAATTTGAAAAAATTGAAATGTGACATTTATAACTGCTGAGGATTATTTGAAGAAAAAAAAGATATTTAGCTAATGTATTGATCAATTCATTACTGCCCCATAACCACTTCACGGTAATCTCTTATTTATGAGGTTCCTAACCAAATGTTACCTCTATATGCGGTTGAAACCTGCTTTTGTATGGGAAGCCAGGGACCTGGCTATATAGGAAATTGAATAAACATGGCTAAAGGGCGGGACTGGGTTCTCAGACAGAAAAAAACTGTATATAGAGGTACCATTTGGTTAGGGACCCCATAAATAAGAGATTACCTTGAAGTGGTATGGGGCAGTAATGAATTGATCAATACATTAGCTAAATATATCTTTTTTTCAAATAATCCTCAGCAGTCATGCAATGTCACATTTCAGTTTTTCAATTTTTCATATGGCTAATTGTATTTTTCATTCCCTATGTATTATAAAGCAGTTATGCTTGTTCATATTTTTCTGAATTTGGTGTGCAGCTTTCACTTCATATAGATTGTATAAATTTTAGCTAGCACCGTGTTCACATTTACAATGGTGTTCCAGCAGTCTTTTTGATTGTTATACACTATGTAATGGCTGTTCCCAGATACTGTAGCGCAGCTTAGAGAGCTTAGATGCAGTAATGGAGAATTCCCACTACACGTTGTATGGAGATGGGCTGTTCAAGGGACGAATACTATTTCCATGGGAGCTGAGTGATGGGGGTGCCATGCGTTGGATTGGACAAGCCCTCGAATAGAAAGTCTCAAATACAAAATGTTTTCTTTTGCTTCATCTTTATTGGGTACCAGATCCCCTTCCACCTCTCTCCAGGCAGATTATCACTATTCAGATCCAAAGTGATCAGTTAGAAATTAGAACAAGAGTCAATATAATGATAGGTTCCCACTCTGCGGCTGCCGCGTGTCAGAGGGCCGAGCGTCTTGTGGGACCCTCCCCGAAAACTGAGCATATTAGCATTACCCTACACCTAGGAATAGGGAACGCTGGGATTGTACAAACTTAGATTGCAATTCATGAAATGCTAATGCACCTTACACTATATTAGCTAATATTCTCATATATTATAATCTGCCATAATGGATTCTGTCTCTGTAGCCTGAAATGTGTGTGTGCCGTGTTTCACGCAGTGGTGAACAGACATGAATTATTCACATGAGCTGGATAATTTCATGGTAGTTTGAGGTGTGCTGTGACCTTAATCCGAGAGTGCCGCTATGTAGGATATGTCTATAGGATTGTGAGCATACCCCCACTAATAAAGACGAGGGGGTCCTGCAATTGTGCGGTGCACTATGCCCTAGGTTATCCTGCATGCCGTGTTACAGAGCCACATAACGTGTGTAATACGTCTCAGTGGAAGATGGGATTTGCACTTCGCTTTGTTCTGAATATAGAAACAATTGGAGACATATTAACACTCGCACTGGAGAAGACACAGCCAAGTGACTGACGCCTGTCAGCGCTCCTCTCCCGCATGCGGTGTGAGTGGGTGTAACGCTGCCGCTGGTTTTTGGATTTAATTCTCCTTCTCATGCTACAATATGCTCAGCTTTTTCCAGGGGGCCATTTACAAAAAGGGGGTGACCACACAGACAAAAGAAGCTGCCAGGAGGCAAAATACTAGTGATCTACAGGGGTGACAGTGGTGGTACCTCTCTAGGGATATAAGCAATATAGTAGATGGATAGAATCTCAGGAAACACATACATATGCAAATTATTGCTGAATATGTCACCAATGAAGTGTCTGCAAAACATTTTATAGAAATGAATGCGACCACCAGGTTCTGATGACTGTTCTCAAGCTTCTAAATTTCTGACTGAGTGTTAGGCCTCTTTCACACGTCCGTGTCTCCGGTACGTGTATGGTCAGTTTCCTCACATACCGGAGACACGGGCACACGTAGACCCATTAAAATTAATGGGTCTGCGCTCACGTGCATGTTCTGCCATGGACCGTGTGTACGTGTGGAGCATACGTGTGCCCGTGTGCTCCACACGTCAACATGTTCATTTTTCTCCGGCATCACGGGTGTTACACGGAACACAAACGGACCACACGGAGGTGTTCCATGTGACACGCGCCGGAGAAAACACACGTGTTTGAGAAAAAAAAAAAACTTTACTCACCTTCTCCTGCCCTCCTGTCTCTGCCGCTGCTGTCACTTGCTTCCGACCTCCGCTCATTATGCTCATTGAATATTCACTTCACTGCGGCCGGAAGCTTCAGCAGCGGGGAGTCAGCAGGACCGGAGACCGAAGATCAGCACCACGGACAGCGATGCCAGGGACAGGTGAGCAGAAAGTTCCCGTTCTCCGTGTGTTATCATGGATAACACACAGAGAACACACGTGTGCCATAAACACGGCTCACGGAGGGCAAAACGCACCTCTGACACGTCCGTGAAAACGTGCGTGGTTTTTCACGGATGTGTGAAAGAGGCTTTAGTGAACTCATCTGTGCAGTGTTACTTAGGTTGGATGGATTTTATCCTATATGAAAACTCGTGCATAAACTGTTTGTTCGGGTTCTGTCACTCTAGGTTTGGACGGAGGAAATAGGAAAAGGCAGCAATTTTTTATTTGCCTAACCATCAATACAAGATGGAAAATATAAGGGAAATAGTTAATGACACAGTAAGTGACAGATTTTCAGTCAAGCACAAGTTTACAATATTACTATAAAAAGACTAATATGGCCAAGAATACCACCATACACGTTCAGGGGCGAACATATTGTCTGTGCAGCGACATTGGGGTCCCAGAGGTGCAGTGGGATCCCCCGACACCAGCGTATATTTCAGCTAGATGTGCATCCGAGAACGCATATTCAACTGAAATTTATAGCCGTGCAGGGAATCCGCTGCCTCCCGCAACTGCAATAAATGCCTTCAGTCAATCAGAGTCTGGCACCTGACAGCTGTGCACCCATAGTTATTGGGGACGAGTGACTGTGACATCATGTGCCATGGTGCACCCACCAAAATCAGATGCCGGCTCCTGCACTGCCTGTAGAAGAGGTTGCAGCCCAGTGTGGGAGTGTAGGACGGGGAGTAAAATCGTTTAATTTTTTAATGTGGTAGAGAAGAACAGAACAGCGCACATTATCCTATGAAGGAAACCAAGATTGGGCACATTATCCCAGTATGGGGGAAATTATTTCAGGAAGGGAACCAGGATGGGGCACTTTATCCCAGTATGGGGACATTATTCTAGGAAGGGGACCAGGATGGAACATATTATCCCAGGATGGGGAACATCACTTGAGGAAGAGGATCAGGATGGGCCATATTATCCCAGGATAGGGGACATTATTCAAGGAAGGGCGTCATGATGGGGCATATTATCCCAGGATGGGAATATTGTTCTAGTATGGGGCACTTTATTCTATAAAGGGGACAAGAATGGCACATTATCCCAGTATGGGGCACATTATTCCAGGAAGGTGACCAGGGTGGGCCATATTATCCCAGGATGGGGGACATTATTCAACGAAGGGCATCAGGATGGGGCATATTATCACAGGATGAGGACATTGTTCTAGTATGGGGCACATTATTCTATAAAGGGGACCAGAATGGCACATAATCCCACTATGGGGCACATTATTCTAGGAAGGGGACCAGGAAGGGGCATATTATCCCATGATGGTGGACATTATTCCAGGTAGGGAACCAGGATGGGACATATTATCCCAGTATAGGGCACATTATTCTAGGAAGGGGACCAGGATGAGGAATATTATCCCAGGATGGGGGACATTATTCCAGGATGGGGCATATAATTCCAGGAAGCGACCAGGATGGGACACATTAATCCAGGAAAGAGACAAGGATGGGGGACATTAATCCAGGAAGGGGATCAGGATGGGACATATTATCCCAGCATGGGGGACATTGTTCCAGTATGGGGGACATTATTCCAGGTAGGGAACCAGGATGGCGCATATTATCCCAGCATGGGGCACATTATCCCAGGAAGGGACCCATGATGGGACACATTATCCCAGGAAGGATCCCAGAATGGAGCAGAGTATTCCAGGAAGGGGACCAGGATAGAGCACATTAATCTAGGAAAGAGACCAAGATGGAGACATCATTATATGGGGTTCAAACACATTTTTTTATAGGAACACTACAATGGAAGGGAGGGGGGAGAGAGGACAGGGACTAAAAGCCCTGTCACACACAGAGATAAATCTGCAGCAGATCTGTGGCTGCAGTGAAATTGTGGACAATCAGTGCCAGGTTTGTGGCTGTGTACAAATGGAACAATATGTCCATGATTTCACTGCAACCACAGATCTGCCAAAGATTTATCTCTGTGTGTGACAGGGCCTTAAGGCTAGGTGCACATGTTCAGAATTTGCAGCTAAAAATTCTACTGGAATGTTTTTGCAGGACGAGTTGTTCTTTTGAATAACACTATTCATTTTACCATGGGGAAAAAAATCCAAGTGCGGTGAAATTGCAAAAAACAGTGTAAGTGCACAATTTTTTTAGATTTTTTGTTTACCATGTTAAATATATGATAAAACTGACCTGGCAGTATGATTCTCCAGGTCATTGCAAGTATGTAGATACAAACATGTATAGTTTGTTGTTTTTTTAAGTGGTGAAAAAAATTCTGAATTTTGTAAAAAGAATTTGCTTGTGGTGCTATTTTTTGAGAATCGTCACATTTTTATCTTTTAGACTATGGTGCTGTATGAGGGCTTGTTTTTTTGCACCCTGAGCTGATGTTTTTACTCATACCATTTTTGGGTAGAGACAAGGTTTGTTCGGCTCTTATCGGATTTTATTGCAACGTTGCAGTCAACAAAAACTGTAAGGCTATGTGCGCACTTACCGGATTTTGCCGCGGATTTTTCGCGGATTTGCTGCATGTTTCGCTGCAGAAAATGTTCATAACATCTCTGCAGTGAATCACCAGCA